>NC_135785.1:132991428-133309697 GCF_051106095.1 Pogona vitticeps
AAGCCAGACCTTCTGACTAAAATATCTCCCCAGAGGAAACACAATATTAGTACAATATTAGTACATAATATATGCTTGGCGTTATATACAGTATATTTGATTTTTTTTTCTCCTCCTAGAACTGCTAGTATTGTTAAGTCTCAGAAACTTATATAGTATCTTCTGGAATAGAGCACACAAAACAAAAAAAGAATAGAGGACAATGAATATCAAACAGACCTCTCTAGAATCCAAAACATGGCAGCAAGGATGTATATAAAAAACTATATGGAACCGGCCAATACCTTTGGAAATTAAAGGAACTAGAAGAGCCTTTACTTTGGCAAGGTGTTTGGCCCTCCCCTCTGCTGTTCTAGAAGGGAAGTTAAAAATAACCCTATTGCTGAAAGGCTATGCTCCTGCCAACTGAGATTGAGACCATACAGCACATGTTTTTAACCTGCTGTGCGAAAAGAGACTATAACCCCCTTAATAGATAGATTCCCAGGACGTTCGGAGGAAAATAGGCTTGAGTTCCTTCTATCAGATGTTGATGTGCAGATCACCTGTCGGGTTGCGAGGTTCTGTGTAGCAATACCTTGACTGCGGAAGATAAATAACAATTAGATTGCAGTTCCCAGTTCTAACGGAATATTAGAAAGAAATTTTAACGTTTTATAAGGTTTTATACGTTACTGGTCTAAGGACCGTAAATATATTATTATTATTTATAATTACACTGTCAAGGTGAAATTCAGGATAATTCTTAGGTTTCAATATTGTTTTAATTAAATATAACAATGGTAAAAATTATACAATAGTGTAAGAGCGATTTAAAGGGGAGGAAAAAAAGAAAACAGATCCCAAACCAACCTCATGGCTTGCCAGAGTCACAGGCTCAGGAGGAGATATTGCATTAATTCCATTTATTAAATGTCTACATTTCCACTTTAAAACTTTTCAGGTGCAAATGATTCACATTAGTTTTCATTGATGCACAATTCAATGTGAATCAGTTTGGAGCTCTTCCGATCTGAATATCGTCCTGAGGATTCTACTTTTTTCTTTTTTTCTTTTAAGTTCATATATTTCCATAAATATTCTGATTTCTTGGGCCAACACAAAACAGCCAATGTATACAGGGGCTAGCAGTTGGTGGGATACAGAGAGGAGTCAGTTCCTCTCAACCAAGCACTCCCTTTATGAGAGAGAACTTAAAGGCAATTAAAGTGTGATATTCCACTCAATAGGAAAGAAAGAAAGAAAGAAAGAAAGAAAGAAAGAAAGAAAGAAAGAAAGAAAGAAAGAAAGAAAGAAAGAAAGAAAGAAAGAAAGAAAGAAAGAAAGAAAGAAAGAAGTATATTCGCTAAGACTTTCACCGCCAACACGTAATTTTGTTACCTATTTTTTTTCTTTCGGCTACCTGCATTTTAAGAATTTCCTAACAGAATATTGACAATTATTGCTCCTGTGCAGCCATAACTAATAATATAATAATCACTCTCACAATCATTTCTGCCTAAAGGGATATTTATCTCAGCCAGAACCTAACAGACTCCATGCTTGTATGACTACGACCCAGTTTCCTTCTGTTTCCTCACAATCACATGCTGTCAAGTCAATTCTCATTCATGAGGTGGACCAGCTAAATTTACAGTTAAATTTAATTTTAGTATCTTATTAAATGTCTTTATCAGGCACCACACTCCGTGTTAGATGTGGTACAGAAGGAAACCTAACAAAACCTATTCAGGCTAATAAAAGGGTTCGACAGGGCCCCCACACTATTTAACCTGTATTTAAAGGATCTGTTTGGGTGGTGTCTTGGAACAGACTTTCATCCTCCTAGATTGGCGGAGACGAAATGCCCCCTACTGCTTTACACAGATGATGCGGTCCTTCTGTCACTATTGAAAATAGGACTTGAACGGCTGAACCGCACATTTATGACCTACTGTGAGAAGAACCAATTGGTTCTAAATTTTCTTAAAACCAAAATTATGGTTTTCACTCATTCTGTAACAACTAGAAAATGGACAATTAATGGTTCTTGCATTGAGCAAATAAAACTGCTAAAGTACCTAGGTATTAGATTCCACCATAAACTTTCCTGGGCTGCCCATAGACGGACCATAATTCAAGCAACCCAGAGCATGCAGAAAGCTATCTTGCATTTTTTTTCATTACTAAGGGGGGACAATTTATTCCAGCTGTTATTCAAGTTTTTAAGCTCAAGATTCTGCCCCAACTGTTATATGGTATACCAACTTGGAACCTAGGATTTCACACATATAGAGAGTGTTCTTTCAAATTTTCTAAGATCCATTCTGGGAATGGCAAGATGCGTCCCTGCAGCTGCCTTACGATTAGAGACTGGTCTAACATCACTAGAATGCAGCGCGTGGCTATCTGCTTTTAGATTTTGGAACAAGGTAATACATGCTGATCCATCTATGGGATATCTAAATCTTCTACAGAAATATTCCATAATAGTTTATGGCTTAAAGCTTTTCCAGCAAAACAGCATCTATTAGGGCTCTCTTTTGATTTTTTTTATGCCCAGGAACCCAAGGCAGCCAACTCTATCTTAGAAAAGCGGATCCGGGACATTGACTTCCAGTCCTCCATTTCAATGGCTTGCAAAACGTGCTCCATCTTGCACCTTGGCCTGAACTATAATTTCTCCCAAAGGGCTAGGTATTTAGAGAATTTGATTATCCCAAAATACAGGCACGTCTTTTGAGGAGCCTGATTTAACTGTCTCCAATCCGCAGTTTTAAATGGGTGATATTCTGGCACAAGATTGTGCCCTTGTAAGGATGCAGAATTTGTACCGTTGACGCGCGTCCTTTTGGAGTGTATCAAATTCCTCAAGCCCATAATGAATCTTTCAGGTAGGACTCTGATTTGGGATACAAAATATTTCTGAAGTGACACAAACAAGATAACCACTGAATCAGTGACCAAATTCCTTCTCTCTGCTCAAAGAATACAAAAAACAATCTTTACCTAACCCCGTCGTAATGGAAACAACAAAAATTAAAAAGCAATATATGGGTAAACCTTTTTATTAATTTTCACTGTTTTAACTGTCTTGAAATGTTGTAATTGATTCCATCTACTTTAAATATTACATGTATGTATTTTAATGGGTCGGAGACCACAGAATTAAAATTGATTGATTGCATATAATATTAATATTAAAAACAATATATGGGTAATCTATTATTACTTTATAGTGTTTTAACTGTCTTGAAATGTTTTAGTTGCTTCCTCTTTTTTTAAATATTATATGTATATATTTTATGGGTCAGAGGTCGCAAATAAATATTAATTGATTGACAACATGTCAGTCCATTTATCATAACACAAACCCAGAGTCCATAGTAATAGTTTGCTTCATAAATCAATCCCACAGAGAAGCTCCTTCTTCTCTTCATTCGACCATCCCTCCCACCAGTCTTCTGAGGCTGTTTGCTTTATTGCCCCTTGTGGCCAATTAGAGATTAGCTTCTACAGGTTTCTTCTCTAGCATTTTATTTCCACAGCTGTATTAAATCTAACTGGTAAGCAGGTTGCTAGCACTGCTGTAGTATTTGATCAGATTCTTTCTACAAACTTTGATTATCAATTCCTACAGCGATGTTCTAGACCTGACACTACTGGTCCCTTGTGGATGTCTTTCTCGATTTACCCTTGTCCTAGTTTTCAAAGTTTTCCCACACCAGGAAGTAAAACAATTAGTTTTTAAGATGCCACAATGCTTTCATTGTCTAATTTTCTTTTGGTTTTGCTGACTTGCTAGCATAGAATAACATGGCTTCCACTTCCAAAACCACACAAGAATGAATATTTCCTGATTATGCCCCAATTGTTTGCCCTCCTCACTGCACAACCTCAGGGAGTTTGCCTTTCATAAGTAATCACTTGCTCACTACTCTTTCCTTTCTCAGTAGTTCTGTTTTGCACATGCTGGACACAGTTTTGCAGTGCCTGTTTGCATAATACTCCCTTCTTTTCATTTCAGCCTGAACTTTAATGCATTGCTTTGTCCCTGCTTTTTTGCTCAACAGAATTTATTGCAATTTGCTATTGTTCACTGCTGAAAGGATATATTCCATGATAATTTTGCATCTCCTTCAAGCAGACATCCTTGAATTAATATCAGGCCAAATGAAATAGTGTTTCATAGTCACATTGAGAGCTTGGAAGAAGTTGTCACATCTTCAACATAAAGTATATCTTTTTGATATTGTTTATATTAATAATCTATTGTTCATAAATTGCCATTTCTTTATTTGAATAAACTTTGGGATTTTTTAAACCCATATCTTCAGTGTGAGAATTGCAGTCGGAAAGGGAGAATGCTATAGAGAAGTCCAAAGTGGGGACCAAAATTATCCTTTGATAGGT
Source organism: Pogona vitticeps (assembly GCF_051106095.1). Taxonomy (NCBI): domain Eukaryota; kingdom Metazoa; phylum Chordata; class Lepidosauria; order Squamata; family Agamidae; genus Pogona; species Pogona vitticeps. The sequence continues at coordinate 132,995,821 of NC_135785.1, forward strand.
ATTTGAATAAAACGTTCATAGAAAAGTTCTGTAAGCTCAGACATAGAACGTGTCTGTTCATATTAAACAAATACATTAAGACTGGATCCAACCAAAGGTGTTGGAATTTCAGCTTAATACAAAACAATAGGCTTAATTAAATAATTGGTTGTTTACACTATAACTGATAAAAATTATTGCAAGCATACATTAATTTAAAAACTGAGAGACAATCTGGATAATGGCCGTATGGATTATGAATTTTTGACTCTAGTATTTTCATATACTTTTCTTATATTTTTCTTAAAAGCCTTCTTGTAGCAAAGGTATAGACAGAGCAATGTCACAGTGGGAAATCATTTATTTTATTTCTATCCTACTTTTCTTACCTACCAGAGACCCAAGGCAGCTTATTGCTAGAAGATCCCAGAACACGATTGTATGATCTGAGGATTGCCGGGTGAACACTCTCATTTTAAAAAAATAATAACTAAAAAACTCTACCGAAATCGACCCTAGTTTGGCTGCGATCAAAAGTAGACCGTCTGCTAAAAATATGCTGCATTTGGTACTGATTTGAAACCCAGCTTAAAAGTTACCTATATTTTTTTCTTTGGGCTGCCTGCATTTGTAGAATTTCCTTATAGAATATTGACAATTGTTGCTCCACTCCTGTGCAGCCATAACTAATAAAATAATAATCACTCTCACAATAATCTCTCCCTAAAGGGACAATTATCTCAGCCAAGGAGTCACTGTGGGTGCAAAACTACCAATTTGAGTACATGATGTAGGTCCTTTAGGGCTAGAAGTGCATAGTACATGCCCCACAAAAAAGCCCAACCTAAAAGAGAACACTTGCCAACTTACAAGGTAGCAAATCATTGACTTTATGGTTGCTTTGATAGCACAATAGCCTAGTCAGGTAGGATCTCTCAATACTTACAGTAGCAATTAGTGACCTTCTCAAGTCCTCACTGGATTTAGGTGCAAGTCGTGCTGTTCAAGAGACCACTTCTCTGTTGAAGAATTATATTTGTTTAATTTACAAAGTAGTTGCATTAGAATACAGTTGTAGCTTTAAAAGGCATAAACATTAGGCACCTCCAGCAGTTACAATGATTAAAATAAGTTAACTATTCCTGAGTAAAATTATAACTAAAATTAAGCTAAGTAATCATCTTTGCACTCTCTATATGTCAGTATCTAGAGAAGTTGGCTATTTCTCCCCCCTCTTCTCCTTCAAAAAAACCTAACCTCTCACATTCCACAACATTCACAAACAAATGAACAAGGATCACATACATGAACCATGTTGTACATACCTTTGGTCACCTTTTTTATGACACTTCCAAGCTGTTAAATAATTAAGAGCAAGTGGGTGTAAAAGAGTTCACCTCCCACATTTCACAGGAGAAAATCCGAGCCCAGGTGACTTATCTTTCCCCTATTAAGTAGTATGCTATGTTTCATCTTCTCTGGGCCTCTTTGGCCTTGCTCCCTTATCTTTATTTCTGGCAGCAGAATTCTAACAACAATCTCATGAGAACATTTCAGTGCTTTCAAATCTATCTTTCACAGAACCTAACAGACTCCATCTTTGTATGACTACAAGTCCCAGTTTCCTTCTGTTTCCTCACAATCCCATGCTGTCAAGTCAATTCTCATTCATGATGTGGACCAGCTAAATTTACAGTTAAATTTAATTTTAGTACAATGACCTCTCTGAAAGGTAATATTTGGAGAAGGTGTTGAGAATGATAACTAGTCCTGTTTTTTCTGAAAAGCATTCTGAGAGTCTTCCACATAGTCAAACTTGATCAGAGGATAAAAAAATTTTTTAGGACAAAACAAATATTTGTTCAGTTAAAGATCAAGTAAAACATGATCAAAGCAAATGAGTTACATGGAGTGGGAGTCCTTCTGGATCTGGCTCATCCAGGCAACATGCTCGTGGCTACGCAGCAATGATTTTATCTCTATTTTATATAATTTTATATGGTTATCGCTTTTGCTTAGTTGAAGCTCCTATTTTACTTGCATGATACAAACTTTGGTAAAAGTAAACAAAGAGATAATGACCACTGGAGCTGCCGAGAGATATTAGAACTACACCCTTACTGGGGACAGTAAGCACCTGCTTGAATCAAGTATGCAAGAAAGGCTTTTACTTTGTTTAAGAAACGCCATCTTTCTCTGGGGAGTTGTTTGGCATACAGCAGGGGCGGATCTGACGTCCTCGTCAACCTACAACTGGCTCACAGTGAGTAAAAGTTCTTCAAGGAACAGGGAGGAATAACCTGCCCTTTAACGGTTATGTCTGAATGTTTACTGGAGCTAAGAGTGTTTTTATCCAGCACCTACTGACCGTAACTGTGAAACCCATATGCTTTTCCTTCTGAGTGGGAGCTTGTAACTGCAGAAGTAGAAGGGGACACTAATTAAGCTAAATGTGTGGAGTATAAATATGGTCACTACTAGGACCAAAAGATAAAAAAGGCTTCCAAAAAGCCAAATCAGAACTCAATAGCAGACTTCGGTGTGGCCTCAGATCTCATCAGCAAACGTGAACATACTACCTCTTACAATCAAAGGCCACTGAGGGAATTTACGTCAAGTACCCCACTTACTACGGACAATGTAATGGAAAGACATACCAGGGGGTTGCCATTGGAACTCTGCACTCAGGAGGAGAAATCGGCAATTGGTCTCTGGACACAGACCTCCTAGAGAAGGCTCTCTCTGCCTCTATGGAATAATGACCTATAAGGATCTAAATTTATCAATACCTGGGCACAAGGAGAACCATATGGAAGGAAATGTAGGTCCCCAAGATGCTCAAGGGCGCGAGAGTGAACAAACTAGGATTATTTACATCCAACTATGACATCAGGGCTTCCTCTCAGCTAAATCTAACCAGACAATTTTCAATAAGTTGGATGGCCTAAAGAAAGAAATCGCTGATATTAAAGCAATACTATAATGCATTGCCGAAATGATAAAGCTGGGGATTCTTTCTAAAAGCAGCACCTCCCCCAAACACTCAGAATACTGAAAACAGATTTCAGGCAAAAAAAGGAGCTGGGCACAAAAGATCAAACACAAAAAGATAACTCCTTAGCTTTTAAAGGTCAGAGTTACCCACAGCTATCGGAAAAAACATCTCAGGACCGAATGGCCATCTCCGGGATGACCCTAAAGGCTTGGACAGACCCATATGACCGAAGTGAAGACACAGAGGGACCTGACCTAACATCCAATCTAGAGCTAATAACCATAGATGAATGGTGGGGAAATACCCAAGAAGAACCCTATCCTCAGCATCCACTTCCTGTGACAGCATGCAAGACAAATATACAGATACGAAACCCCCAATGGTCAGCAACCTCAGACAGTGAAGAGTCCACCCCGGTTGAAACCCCATCATCCAAGCCCATGAACCATATCACCATCTATAACTGGGCACTAAGAAAATCAAATGGCACCTGGGCCTCCAATTCAGAAGTATTACAGAAAATAAGAGAAATTCTGGGCAAGGGTTGGGATGCTCAAACGAATACAAAATGTTACTGTATTTATCCCAGTAAGCCCGGGCAACTAAGAGGCAGGGTACACATGATCTTCGCCAATATTAAACAGGCCCATCATTTTTGGAGCCTGTTATACAAGTTTGAAAAAATAGCAGTATCATTCAAATGGGGGATACATACAAGTTATTCAAATATTAACTTCAGACCAATCACAAAATTGGACACCCACAAACTAACAAATACGTCCAGAGAAATTCAGGTTCCAGAACAAAGAGAGGAAGGATGGAAGATAACAGCTGAAAATCCCAGCTGTGACCTGTATAGATGGCTGAAGTTTCCACCATTTACAGCAGATCACCTTCCAAAACCAAATCAGATGGCAGAGGAAAGGAAACGCACACCAATTTAGCAACCTTTCCAATCAACTATTGGCAGGCAAAAAAAAAAAAAAAAAAAAAAACTTGAAGAAGTCTTCAGCCTGGAATACTGCATGGGGAAAAAACAAACAAAAAGCCCAACTTCACAAAGATTCCATAGATCGAAACGCATCAAGGACTACCTACCCAGGTAGAGCTGAAAGAGCTTCTTTTAGTAGAGACACACAAAGAAATCAAAACAACAAAGACTGGGCCGATAAAGATTACCCTTTACTCACACCAGCTGCTCCCCTCATCTACAGAGGATGTCAGTCATCAGATGTATCCCAGCCTGCTCTGGAGAAGCTAAGAGTATACAAGGATGGTAACCCCATTAAAATTCTCTCTGCCACAAGAGGGGAAATGACCCCAAAGGCAGAAGGAGGAACCAGACACTCAAGTATGGTGGTGTGCTCCAGAAAGCAACCAAAAATCTGCACCTAAAGCTGAACTTTTATCATGGAATCTGGCAAGTTAGACCAGATGTACCATACCCATGAGACTCCTTTCTTTCGCAGCAAATATGACATCATTCTTTCGCAAGAAACATGGTCTGACAAAGATATAATACTAGATGGTTTTGACTCTTTCATGGTAAAGGCAATCCCAGGGCGCGGACTGGGGAGACTGAAGGGGGGGCCTGAGCATTCTGTTACCAACGGCTCTGAAAGTGAAATCTACGACGAAACCCCCTTTGAGACAACTGGCCATGGCAGTAGTACTTACAGGAAGTATGAAAACCCTATTGATCATTAACATATACCTCCTACATCTAGAAAAGTAGAAACAGAAGGAAACTGTACAGACCTTGAAAACTATGTAAGAAAGCTTATCATGGAACATCCGGATGCTTTGGTCCTGACTGGTGGGGATCTAAACGCCCGTATGGGACCAGATCTGGGAAGCAAATTTAAGATGAAAGCCAACATAAGAAATGATAATGTGGGGAACCTGAATCAGGAGAAGGCATCTAAAGATCAACATGCAAACTATGCCGGGGCCTCTGTACAAATTTGCCTATAGACTGGGCCTCTCAGTTTTAAATGGCACAGGAAAATACACATTTATGGTAGCATCTAAAGCTAGTACAATTGACTACATCCTGGTGTGCAGGGGCCTCCTTTCCATGGTTGAAACTCTCCAAGTACTGCCTTACATGGAGGGGGATCATTTCCCCCTACATCTTCCACCTAAACATTAGAAATTTAGACACAGAACCAAGATATCATACGGAAATTACAGCATTAGAAAGAGTGTGTTGCCGAGTCAGATGGTCACCTAAACTGGCACAAAATCTAAAACAACTTTTAACTTCGTAAACACTGATTGACACCCTTAATTCAGTAGGAAGCCAGACAGTCCACGGGAATCCTATAGATACATATGAAATTCTCCTACAACAGTTAAATCCACAGCTTGTCCATTCATATAGCAGAAACCTTCAGAAATCATATAACCGATCCAAACCTTGGTTCAACTTAAGCTGTAAGGCAGCAGAACATTAAATCAGACAGACAAGGAATACCTGAGAGCAAAGGCCATGTCAATAAAGAGGCCTCCTAAAACTAATGATACATGAAAAAAGAATACAGAGGATACGACACAGTAAAAGAGAACACACGAGAGAACTATGGAGGAAGGTGACAGAAGCAGCAAAAGACAAAAATCCATCCCTATTCTGGAAACTAAACTCAGGAAGACTATCAGAGCCCAAACACCCGTTATCCTCTTGTATTCCACCAGATAAAGGGGTATTCCACTTTACAAGTATGTACGAGGATGTCATTGTACCCCCTTCCTCACTAATGCTTGGTAGCACTCACAAATGGCCCCCAGTGACCCCAGGTGAAATAATAGCTCATTTAGATCAGCTAAAAAATGGAAAAGCCCCAGGCCTTGATGGCATCCCTCCAGAACTCCTAAAAGAAAACAAGATATGGTGGGGCTCTTTTCTAGCACCTCTCTCACGCACATCAGTGACACTGGCCATATCCCAATATCATGGGAAACGGCCATAGTGGTCCCATTTTATAAGAAGGGGGAAAGGGAAGATCCAGCCAACTACAGGCCAATAAGTTCACTCAATATTAGAAGCAAACTATATGCAAGGCACCTCCTAGACGAACACCTGGGAGATCCACAATAGAACAGTGCCTAATTATACAGCATCTTACAGCGAAATACTCGGCCAAAGGAGTAACATCACTCTATGCCGCCTTTGTGGATTGTAAATCAGCCTTTGATTCTATATCGAGAACACACCTGTATTTGGGGACATCGAAGAGAATTCTACAGATTTCTCTCCACCTATAAATTTAAATGACACTCCTCCATGGAGGCCGGCCACAGTGGCTGAAACAATAACCCTGATTAGAAGTATGAAATCAGGCAAGGTCCTGGGAACAGATGCTATTCTCCCTGAAATGCTAAAGGCTGACATGGATTGGTGGGCACCTTTGTTGGCAAACTTGTTTACCCATACTGTATCAACAACTCAGGTAAATTTCCCATCACTTGGTCCAAAGCCATAATAATACCTATCTTTAAGAAAGGAGAAAGAGGAGACCCAACCAACTACAGACCATTCAGGCGACTCTCTGTGCTGGGTAAATTGTACTCTAATCACTTAAATCAAAGACTACTTACTTGGATAGAGGAGGAAAATATCTTGGGGAAGGAACAGGCAGGAATTAGAAAGAGGAGATCAGCAATTGAACAGTGTATTGCGGAGAAATATATGTCCTCTCGTGGAAATGGGCTCTATACTACATTCAGAAATTTAAACTCAGCCTTTGATTCTGTCCCAAGAGACATTCTATGGTCAAAATTATACAAAACCTCTATAGATAAGAGACTCCTGTAGCTTATTAAATGTCTTTATCAGGCATCACACTCCGTGTTAGATGTGGTACAGAAGGAAACCTGACAAAACCTATTCAGGCTAATAAAAGGGTTCGACAGGGCCCCCACACTATTTAACCTGTATTTAAAGGATCTGTTTGGGTGGTGTCTTGGAACAGACTTCCATCCTCCTAGATTGGCGGAGACGAAATGCCCCCTACTGCTTTACACAGATGATGCGGTCCTTCTGTCACTATCGAAAATAGGACTTGAACGGCTGAACCGCACATTTATGACCTACTGTGAGAACAACCAATTGGTTCTAAATTTTCTTAAAACTAAAATTATGGTTTTCACTCATTCTGTAACAACTAGAAAATGGACAATTAATGGTTCTTGTATTGAGCAAATAAAACTGCTAAAGTACCTAGGTATTAGATTCCACCATAAACTTTCCTGGGCTGCCCATAGACGGACCATAATTCAAGCAACCCAGAGCATGCAGAAAGCTATCTTGCATTTTTTTCTTTACTAAGGGGTGACAATTTATTCCAGCTGTTATTCAAGTTTTTAAGCTCAAGATTCTGCCCCAACTGTTATATGGTATACCAAGTTGGATCCTAGGATTTCACACATATAGAGAGTGTTCTTTCAAATTTTCTAAGATCCATTCTGGGAATGGCAAGATGCGTCCCTGCAGCTGCCTTACGATTAGAGACTGGTCTAACATCACTAGAATGCAGCGCGTGGCTATCTGCTTTTAGGTTTTGGAACAAGGTAATACATGGTGATCCATCTACAGTGGACCCTTGACTTACAGACGGCTTGACTTACAGACTTTTTGAGTTACAGACTTCTCTGGCCGCAAAATTTAGGTTTGACTTGCAGACTGAGATTTGACTTACAGACCAGAAAAAAACCAAAATGGAACAAAAACGGCCTGTTACGGGATTAATCGGTTTTCAATGCACTGTAGGTCAATGGAGACTTGACTTACAGACTGTTTGACTTGAGAACCGCCTTCCAATACGAATTAAGTTCTCAAATCAAGACCCCACTGTATGGGATATCTTAACCTTCTACAGAAATATTCCATCACAGCTCATGGCTTAAAGCTTTTCCAGCCCAACAGCATCTATTAGGGCTCTCTTTTGACTTTCTTTATGCCCAGGAACCCAAGGCAGCCAAATCTATCTTAGAAAAGCAGATCCAGGACATTGACTTCCATTTCAATGCCTTGCAAAACGTGCTCCATCTTGCACCTTGGCCTGAACTATAATTTCTCCCAAAGTGCTAGGTATTTAGAGAATTTGATTATCCCAAAATACAGGCATGTCTTTGTGACGTATGTCATGACGTCACCTGCCTGTCTTGGCTAAGGCTGGAGTTTCCTGGCCTATGGCAGGGTAGGAGGTGGGTCTTAAAGGGGTGGAGTTTGTGTATATAAGGGTGAAGTGCAAAGCAGGGAGAGAGAGGGCTGAGATAGGGCTTGGAAGAAGATCTGTAGACAGGGTTAGATATAGGTTAGGTAACTGAGTGTTAAGTAACCAAGAACTGTGCAGGGTTAAGGTCTGAGAAATATAGTGTGACAAGTCATTCTTTTACTCAGTGATTTACATTTTAGTTTGTATTCAATAAATCATCATTTTTATTTTTAAATCCGTACTAAGTCTGATGTGTCAGGTTTATGTGTGGTTGGTGGCAGCGAAGTTGTGTATGTGTGTGTGAAGGATCGTGACCTGTCATCTCTTGTGGTGACGTAAGAGGAGGTGGCAGTCGCGACAAACCTGGTGTCCAGCGGTTGGGATACGAGGGTCCAGTTGCCCAGTTGTCCAGAAAAGCCTTGGCTAGTGTGACCTGAGCAAAAGGATTTCAGTTAGGTGCACCTGAAGTGGGGTGTGGGTAACTCTCGAGGATTTGTCTCCAGGGGGGAGCAGATCTAGTAGAGAAGCACCTAAACTTCAGAGTGAGGGAACTGACGTATGAGCTCTGGAAGGTCCATTTTGTGAGGGAGATTGGCCCAAAGTAGGAGGCTGTTGTGACTTGGTCTGAGAGTCCAGAGTTGGGAGAACTCGGAAGGGACAGACAGACCAAGGGCAGCGAAGATTTGGGATTTCTCTAGTGAACTACAGAACCTGAGAGAAGGTGAAGCTGTGGTGGATTTTGAAGTAGAGCCAAGGGCAGAAAATTAAAGTAGCTCTAAATCTGGCAAGAGGCCCGGTGAAGGGGCAGAAGCCATTAGAGACTACAGTAACAAGCCTAGCCGTATCTGTTGGTATACCCTGTTAAAGAGTGTCAGACCTAAAGCACAGCAAGAAGAAAAGTATTTTAAACAGAGGCGTGGAAATTGACAGGAGCCTTTTGAGTTAGTAAAATGCCTCTCACACGCAGTCAAATGGCAGAAATGAGTGAACTAAGAGACCAAGCGATGTCAGACTGGTCTGGGGATGAGTCAAATGGTGAGGGAAGAGTTGCCTCAGTGCAGGAAGAAGCTAATGGGGGACAGTTATCAGAAATGAGGAAAATTCAGTTAGCCCAGGCACATGAAGTTCAAATGAGGCAGTTAGAAATAGAAAAGGAAAGGATTTCCCTAGAAAAAGAGAGGATGGAAAGGGAGGCTGAGAGAGAGAGAGAGAGAGAATTGCCTTAGAGAAAGAGAAAATGGCATTTGAGATAAGGAGAATGGAATTACTGAACCAGAACAATAATAATAATAGGGAAAATGGGGAGAGCCAGTTATCAAAATCAGATTTGAAGAAATTTCCTACATATACAGTAAACAGGGGGATTGTCCTGAAAACTTCCTTAAAATCTTTGAACGAAGTTGTGCTGATTTTTCTGTGAGGGAAACAGAGAAAATGATAATTTTGAGGTCTCTCCTGAGTGGAAAAATGGCTGATGTGTATGCTGATATGCCAGTTGAGCTCAGTAAAGATTATTCAGAGTTCAAAAAAAATGGTTTTCAATCGATTTGGCATTAATTCAGAACATCTTAGGCAGAAGTTCAGAAAACTTACTAAAAGATCAAATGAATCTTATACCCAACTTGGTTTTAACTTAGAAAAGTGTTTAGATCGGTGGCTTGAACAGGAGAATGTAAAAACTTTTCAGGAATTGAAAAATGTTGTGGGCCTGGAGCAGTTTTATTCCTTACTCCATGGGGAACTTAAATTTTTAGTTCAAGAACGGAAACCAACTGACGTTAGAGAAGCTGCTCAAATAGCTGATTTTATTTCTCAAATAAGGGGACCTAGTTGTTATGAGGGGAGAGGTGTAAGGAAAACATGGGACCCAAAGTTCTCTAAAGAACAAGGACAGAGACAGACTAAAGTAGGCGGCCATTTTACTGAAAAGCCCTCAGAACAGGGCCAGCACAGTAAACAAGTTTTGGAGGGAAAAGAGAAACTTGAAAGATTTGATGGGAAAAGCTCATGGGGGGAGAGAATCTGCTTCAATTGCAAAAAGAAAGGCCACATTGCTGCACAATGTTTTAATACAAGGCAAAATAAAGAAATTCCACCTCAGAAAGTTAATGTAAAAGAAGCAAAGGCTATATTTTGTGTTCAGAGTAAACCTCAAGCTTCTTGTAGTGAAAGTTCTGTTACCATGGAAACCCAGGCAGAAGCAGTTAGGAGCTCTGAATTGGATACATTGAAGGAGCTGCCTCTCGCTGAAGTTGTCCACTGTTATTACATAGAGACTAATTCTCAGTTATTGGAATCTGCTGGGGACAGAATAAAGATTTTTGAAAATAACTATACTGCTTTGAGAGACACTTGTTCTCAAATTTCTATTTGCCACTCAGACATAGTACCACTAAGTTGTATGATTGCTGGCCAGACTCTATCTGTGAAAGGGATTGGTTCAGAACTAGTTTCATTACCTGTAGCTGATTTGAAAATTGAATATCAAGGTTGGAAGGGATTTTGGAGAGTGGGGGTGTCTTCTGAAATTCCTACCCCTTTTCTTATTGGTAATGACCTAACAAAGCATGTCAAGAGTGCCCTGGTGGTAACACGTTCACAATCAGTACAAAGTGAAGCCAGTAATGAGACTGACTCTCAAGAGCCAGAGAAATTTGTACCCCAACCTGAGGCATTCTCAGTTGAAATACCTCAGAAAAGCCTCTTTGTCAAGGAACAAACAGCAGACCCCACCTTAAAAGACTGTTTTAGAAAGGTGACTGATAAAGATTTATCACCTGAGTGCCCTGAACGTTTTATTATTAAGGGTGGTTTACTTTATAGGGAAAAACTGAATAATATTTCAAAAGGGGGGCCTGAAGTTAAGAGACAGTTGGTGGTGCCTGAGAAATATCGCCCTATGATTTTGGAAAAGGGACATGCAGACATTTTCTCAGCTCATATGGGGATAAACAAGACCAAACAAAGAATAGCCCAAAACTTTTACTGGCCTAATACGGGTAAACATATTAAGAGTTTCTGTCAAAGATGCCATATTTGTCAGAGACAGGGCTCTAACTGTGATAAAACTAGAGCAAAACTATGCCCATTACCAGTGATTTCAACTCCTTTTACACGTCTAGGGGTGGATATCATAGGTCCATTGCCCAACGCCACTAAGCGGGGGAACAGATTTATTTTAACTATAGTAGACCATGCAACGAGATATCCGGAAGCGATCCCATTATGTAATATAGAGACCCAGACTGTAGCAGAAGCCTTAGTAAATTACATGAGTAGGATGGGTTTTCCTTCTGAGATAATCACAGACTTAGGAACCTCTCATACATCCAAACTTATGAAAAGGTTAGGCAGGGGGGTCGTTCACATCAATGCCCTTAAGCCTTATTATAGAGAATCGAACCAGGTGCTGTTTGCAATCAAAGCGGCTGATAAGGAGGAACATGGGTTGCCCTTCGGGGAAGGGAGGGGCCCACAAAAGTTCAATCCACAAGAGGTGCAGATCAGCCCTGCTCTATCCAGAGGACAGCAGAATAGTCGTAGAACGCTAGTTACAAAACATCAAGAAGTGTTCTCAAACAAACCTGGTGTTGACAAGAGAGTGCTACCCAGGACTGACACAGGGAATGCTTCTCAGTCTGTAACACCATATAGAGTAACAGGTTATTTCTTTGACAATATTCGCAAAGAGCTAGACGAAATGCTGAACGATCAAATTATTGTACACTCATCTAGCGCTTGGTTAGCCCCTGTAGTTTTAGTAGACAAGCCGGATGGCAGTGTCAGGTTCTGTGTGTACTACAGCAAGTTATATTCAGTAACTAAACCTGATGCTTATCCTATGCCTAGGCTTGATGACCTAAGTGAGACGATTGGAGGTTGCAGAGTCATATCTTTTTTAAGTCTAACCAAAGAGTGTTGGCAAGGAAGAAGTGATCCTAGGGTCCAAGAGAAAACCGCATTTTGCAGTCCATTTGGTCTGTTTGAGTTCCGGGTCCTCAGTTTTGGCCTGAGAAACTCACCAGCTACATTTCAGAGGCTCAAGGACAAAACCTTGCAAGGGCTCAGTGACTTCACGGTAGCTTATATCGATGACATAGGGGTCTTTAGCAACACCTGGCAAGATCACCTACACCATTTAGAATTAGTGCTACAAAGATTGAAAGATGCTGGCTTAACCGTTAAAGCTAGTAAGTGTCAGCTAGGTAACTCAGAGATGAAGTACCTAGGTCACGTAGTGGGAGGAGGCCTAATCAAACCTTTAGAGGCCAAGGTAGAAGCAATCCTGAATTGGCCCAGACCTACCACTAAAAAGAAAGTGAGATCCTTTTTAGGTCTGGCAGGGTATTATAGAAAGTTTATACCCGGTTTCAGTGAGATTGCTGCACCTTTATCAGACCTGACAAAGAAGCAGAGCAGCAACAGCGTTTCCTGGTCGGAAGAGTGCGAGATGGCGTTTGGACGGCTGAAAGATGCTCTAACCAACCATCCAGTGCTGCATGCTCCTGACTTCAGCAGAGAGTTCATCATCTACACGGATGCGTCTAATGCCGGTGTGGGAGCGGTACTGTGCCAACAGGATGACAGCGGAGACCAACATCCGGTGGCGTACCTGAGCAAGAAGTTGCTTCCCAGGGAGAAGAATCTTTCTACCATCGAGAAAGAATGTTTGGCGATCATCTTCGCGATCCGGAAGTTGAAGGCTTACGTCTGGGGTCGACATTTTACCTTGTGCACTGATCACTCACCTCTGTCGGAGTTGCGGACTATGAAATCACAGAACAGTAAACTGATGAGGTGGGCGCTTCTTTTGCAGGACTATGATTTTGAGGTTAAGGTGGTCAGAGGGACTATAAACTGTGTGGCTGACGCCGTATCCAGAAGACCGGAAGACGACATCTGAAGAACTTATGGACTCTGTACATGGTATATGGCAATGTAAAATGTTTGGACAGTTATGTGTTGTGTTATGATAAATTTTATGCATTGCATGTTTTTATATACCTGTATGGCGGATGTGTAAGTATATTTGAATAATATAGTTATATTAAACTGTGTTTTTATGTGATAAATGTAATGCTTAATGTTGTGTTCAGTTGTTTTGGGGAAAAAGCACCTTAGCTTTCCCCCACAAAACAACTTATTAAAGGGGGAAGGTATGTGACGTATGCCATGACGTCACCTGCCTGTCTTGGCTAAGGCTGGAGTTTCCTGGCCTATGGCAGGGCAGGAGGTGGGTCTTAAAGGGGTGGAGTTTGTGTATATAAGGGTGAAGTGCAAAGCAGGGAGAGAGAGGGCTGAGATAGGGCTTGGAAGAAGATCTGTAGACAGGGTTAGATATAGGTTAGGTAACTGAGTGTTAAGTAACCAAGAACTGTGCAGGGTTAAGGTCTGAGAAATATAGTGTGACAAGTGATTCTTTTACTCAGTGATTTACATTTTAGTTTGTATTCAATAAATCATCATTTTTATTTTTAAATCCATACTAAATCTGATGTGTCAGGTTTATGTGTGTGGTTGGTGGCAGCGAAGTTGTGTATGTGTGTGTGAAGGATCGTGACCTGTCATCTCTTGTGGTGACGTAAGAGGAGGTGGCAGTCGCGACAGTCTTTTCAGGAGACTGATTTAACTGTCTCCAATCCGCAGTTTTAAATGGGTGATATTCTGGCACAAGATTGTGCCATTGTAAGGATGCAGAATTTGTACCTTTGACGCGCGTCCTTTTGGAGTGTAATTTTTACAGAAGTGAGTGTATCAAATTCCTCAAGCCCATAATGAATGTCTTTCAGGTAGGACTCTGATTTGGAATACAAAATATTTCTGAAGTGACACAAACAAGATAACCACTGAATCAGTGACCAAATTCCTTCTCTCTGCTCAAAGAATACGAAAAACAATCTTGACCTCTACCTAACCCCGTCGTAATGGAAACAAGAAAAATAAAAAAGCAATATATGGGTAAACTGTTTTATTAATTTTCACTGTATTAACTGTCTTGAAATGTTGTAATTGCTTCCATCTACTTTAAATATTACATGTATGTATTTTAATGGGTCGCAGACCACAGAATTAAAATTGATTGATTGCATATAATATTAATATTAAAAACAATATATGGGTAATCTATCTCAGTGGTTCTTAATCTTTGTTACTCTGATGTTTTTGAACTGCAACTCCCAGAAACCCCAGCCAGCACAGTTGGTGGTGAAGGCTTCTGGGAGTTGCAGTCCAAAACTCCTGAGTAACCCAAGGTTAAGAACCAGTGATCTATCTTATTACTTTATAGTGTTTTAACTGTCTTGAAATGTTTTAGTTGCTTCCTCTTTTTAAAAATATTATATGTATATATTTTATGGGTCAGAGGTCGCAAATAAAGATTAATTGATTGATAACATGTCAGTCCATTTATCATAACACAAACCCAGAGTCCATAGTAATAGTTTGCTTCATAAATCAATCCCACAGAGAAGCTCCTTCTTCTCTTCATTCGACCATCCCTCCCACCAAACAGTAGTGAATAATTAGTTGGACTGTGTTACTTGGCCTGCAGTGTAGATGTTTGTATTTTTAGTGGGAGACTTTTAGTGGGTGGGGAGTGTTTGGGGAATTTTATGTGTGTGCATGTGTCTGGTCTCTGGGTGTCTGTGAATTTTGTTGCATGGGTATACTGTGTATATACTTACAATGACAATAAATTATTGTTATTATTATTATTATTAAAATCCTCAAGTCCATAATGAATGTCTTCCAGGTAGGACTCTGATTTGGGATACAAAATCTTTCTGAAGTGACACAAACAAGGTAGCCACTGAATCAGTGGCCAAATTCCTTGTCTCTGCTCAAAGAATATGAAAAACAATCTTGACCTCTACCTAACCCCATCATAAAAGAAACAACAAAAATAAAAAAGCAATATATGAGTAATTTGTTTTATTAATTTTCACTGTTTTAACTGTCTTGAAATGTTTTAATTGCTTCCATCTATTTTAAATATTACATGTATGTATTTTAATGGGTCAGAGACAACAGAACTAAAATTGATTGATTGCATATAATATTAATATAAAAAATAATATATGGGTAATCTATCTGATTACTTTATACTGTTTTAACTGTCTTGAAATGTTTTAGTTGCTTCCTCTTATTTTAGGTATTATATGTATATATTTTAATGTGTCAGAGGCTGCAATAAAGATTAATTGATTGAGTCCATGTCAGTCCATTTATCATAACACAAATCCAGAGTCCATAGTAATAGTCTGCTTCATAAATCAATCCCACAGAGAAGCTCCTTCATCTCTTCATTCGACCCACCCCCCACCAAACAATGTTCTGAGGCTGTTTGCTTTATTGCCCCTTGTGGCCAATTAGAGATTAGCTTTTACAGGTTTCTTCTCTAGCATTTTATTTCCACAGCTGTATTAAATCTAACTGGTAAGCAGGTTGCTAGCACAGCTGTAGTATTTGATCAGATTCTTTCCACAAACTTTGATTATCAATCCCTACAGCGATGTTCTAGACCTGACACTACTGGTCCCTTGTGGATGTCTTTCTAGATTTATCCTTGTCCCTCTTCTAGTTTTCAAAGTTTTCCCACACCAGGAAGTAAAATAATTAGTTTTTAAGATGCCAGAATGCTTTAACTGTCTTTATATTTAATTTTTCTTTTGTTTTTGCTGACTTGCTAGCATAGAATAACATGGCTTCCACTTCCAAAACCACACAAGAATGAATATTTCCTGATTATGCCCCAATTGTTTGCCCTCCTCACTGCAGAACCGCAGGGAGTTTGCCTTTCATAAGTAATCACTTGATCACTGCTCTTTCCTTTCTCAGTAGTTCTGTTTTGCACATGCTGGACACAGTTTTGCAGTGCCTGTTTGCATAATACTCCCTTCTTTTCATTGAACCTGAACTTTAATGCATTGCTTTAATTCTGCTTTTTTGCTCAACAGAATTTATTGCAATTTGCTATTGTTCACTGCTGAAACAGGATATATTCCAATGATAATTTTGCATCTCCTTCAAGCAGACATCCTTGAATTAATATCAGGCCAAATGAAGTAGCATAATTATACCCACGCATGGGCAATTGTAAAATATAAGGATAGTATAATAACCAGTAGGATTTATGGCAGAAGAAAGGATCTAGCTGCGAGAGGTATAACAGTCGTTAGGTACTTCCAAAATTTAGCACAACCAGTACCCCATATGCAAGGGAGACAGAAAGGGAGAAACCAGTCTATGCCCAGGAGAAGCACACTGATGAGGATCTTATTCACATTTTAGAAGACCATTCAAATGATGGGCAAAATGCTTATGGTTATCCCACAGAAAAATGCAAGGATGATAGCCATACAGCGAAAAAGACCATTCCAAGTCTTGCTTGGCCAGATTGCCTCCTTTAGCAGACTGCCAATTTGTCTGCTAAACCCCCTCTGGAGCCCATAATAACAATAAACAAAAGGACACTCAATTCTAACTTGACAGTGCCTGCGAACCATCCCGAGCTGTGCCTGATAGGTGAGGCACCCCCAGATGAACCCAGAGAACTTTCCTGATATTACTAAGAGAAATTGACAATCCCTGCAGCATAATGATACCATAGCTAGAATCTGTTCCAGACAACCTGATAGCTATCCATGGGATAAAGGGGAGATCTTGAATGTAACACATGATCAGCTCAAAGTCATCTCATGGAACATAGCAGGGTGGACCTCGAAGCAAAATGATCCCAACTTTCTGGAACATCTGAGGGCTCATGATATAATTTTTATTCAGGAAACATGGTTCACCAAACAAATTAAGCTAAATGGATATGCTGTATATCGTATGCCCGCTGAGTCCACCAAAAGGAAAGGTACGCCTAAAGCAGGTTTAGCAATATTGATATCTACTGCTCTCCAGGCATCTGTCAACTGGCTCGCCACTTGTGCGAAAATAGCAATGGCCGGGCATATAGTCTTTGGATGTAAGATCCTTTTTTTTTTTTTTTTTTTTTTTTTTGGTCAAGGTTAGTATCCCACCCTTCTCATCTCAGAAAAGCACAAAACAAGGTTGGGAAGACCTGGAAAATTATACAACAGGACTAGAATGCAAACTCCCTAGAGCCAATTTACTCATAATGGGGGACTTTAATGCAAGATTAGGCTCAAATAATAATGCACTCATTTCTTCTAGTTTAAGGGGGGGTAGTTGACAATAAGATCTTAGCCCCTAGCTATGTTGAATGTCCAAAGATACTAAGGTGAATTATGGTGGCATCTGTATGATCCAAATGGTGCCCCGCCTTGGTCTTATAATATTAAACGGGAACCCCCCACTATGACAAACACCCTGAATTCACCTATGTAAGCAGTGCTGTGGATTTTGTGCTAATCTCCCACTCTTTATCTAGAGAGGGAGTGGAATTTTCTGTAGGCCTAAGGCTGGATAGTGACCACCTGCCCCTTAATACCATCCTCCTACTTTCACAATCTGTCCATCTGAATGCAAAACCTCATCTCCAAGATAAATTCCTAAGCTTCAAACAAAAGAGAATACATTGGACTGAGGAAACTCAAAATAAGCTAGAAGGCTTCTTTGGCTCCGCTTAGGGGGAGTCCCTAAAAATTCAATCATAGGAGCCACAAATGCCACTGCTGCCAAATATAAAGATTCAATCCTTATCAATGCGATGAACATTGCCCTGACCTCCAAACAACTGCTTCCCGAAGCCTCATTAAAGATAAACGGCCCCAAGTGGTTTGACAGAGAATGTCATGTAGTTAAAAAACAACTGAGAGAGGTATATAACAACTATAGAAAGGAAAACCTAAACATATTACCAGCAGAATATTATTATAATATTAATAACAAATTAATAGCATGTAAAAAGAGACAAGGAATTCAAAAGGGATGGAATGCATTAATAGAATGCACTTTAAATAAAAAATCTAAACTCTTTTGGGCTCTTGTCACTGATGCCCTGAGCCCTCGAACCAGCTCAGCAGTAACTTCCCAGCAGGTACGTGGGAACAGCATTTCTCTACTCTATTTGGGGACATCAAAGAGAATTCTACAGATTTCTCTCCACCTATAAATTTAAATGACACTCCTCCATGGAGGCCGGCCACAGTGACTGAAACAATAACCCTGAAATGAAATCAGGCAAGGTCCTGGGAACAGATGCTATTCTCCCTGAAATGCTAAAGGCTGACATGGATTGGTGGGCACCTTTGTTGGTAAACTTGTTTACCCATACTGTATCAACAACTCAGGTAAATTTCCCATCACTTGGTCCGAAGCCATAATAATACCTATCTTTAAGAAAGGAGAAAGAGGAGACCCAACCAACTACAGACCATTCAGGCGACTCTCCGTGCTGGGTAAATTGTACTCTAATCACTTAAATCAAAGACTACTTACTTGGATAGAGGAGGAAAATATCTTGGGGAAGGAACAGGCAGGAATTAGAAAGAGGAGATCAGCAATTGAACAGTGTATTGCGGAGAAATATATGTCCTCTCGTGGAAATGGGCCCTATACTACATTCAGAAATTTAAACTCAGCCTTTGATTCTGTCCCAAGAGACATTCTATGGTCAAAATTATACAAAACCTCTATAGATAAGAGACTCCTGTAGCTTATTAAATGTCTTTATCAGGCATCACACTCCGTGTTAGATGTGGTACAGAAGGAAACCTGACAAAACCTATTCAGGCTAATAAAAGGGTTCGACAGGGCCCCCACACTATTTAACCTGTATTTAAAGGATCTGTTTGGGTGGTGTCTTGGAACAGACTTCCATCCTCCTAGACTGGCGGAGACCAAATGCCCCCTACTGCTTTACACAGATGATGCGGTCCTTCTGTCACTATCGAAAATAGGACTTGAACGGCTGAACCGCACATTTATGACCTATTGTGAGAACAACCAATTGGTTCTAAATTTTCTTAAAACCAAAATTATGGTTTTCACTCATTCTGCAACAACTAGAAAATGGACAATTAATGGTTCTTGTATTGAGCAAATAAAACTGCTAAAGTACCTAGGTATTAGATTCCGCCATAAACTTTCCTGGGCTGCCCATAGAGGGACCATAATTCAAGCAACCCAGAGCATGCAGAAAGCTATCTTGCATTTCTTTTCTTTACTAAGGGGGGACAATTTATTCCAGCTGTTATTCAAGTTGTTAAGCTCAAGATTCTGCCCCAACTGTTATATGGTATACCAAGTTGGATCCTAGGATTTCACACATATAGAGAGTGTTCTTTCAAATTTTCTAAGATCCATTCTGGGAATGGCAAGATGCATCCCTGCAGCTGCCTTACGATTAGAGACTGGTCTAACATCACTAGAATGCAGCGCGTGGCTATCTGCTTTTAGATTTTGGAACAAGGTAATACATGGTGATCCATCTACAGTGGACCCTTGACTTACAGACGGCTTGACTTACAGACTTTTTGAGTTACAGACTTCTCTGGCCGCAAAATTTAGGTTTGACTTGCAGACTGAGATTTGACTTACAGACCAGAAAAAAACCAAAATGGAACAAAAACGGCCTGTTACGGGATTAATCGGTTTTCAATGCACTGTAGGTCAATGGAGACTTGACTTACAGACTGTTTGACTTGAGAACCGCCTTCCAATACGAATTAAGTTCTCAAATCAAGACCCCACTGTATGGGATATCTTAACCTTCTACAGAAATATTCCATAACAGCTCATGGCTTAAAGCTTTTCCAGCCCAACAGCATCTATTAGGGCTCTCTTTTGACTTTCTTTATGCCCAGGAACCCAAGGCAGCCAAATCTATCTTAGAAAAGCAGATCCAGGACATTGACTTCCATTTCAATGCCTTGCAAAACGTGCTCCATCTTGCACCTTGGCCTGAACTATAATTTCTCCCAAAGTGCTAGGTATTTAGAGAATTTGATTATCCCAAAATACAGGCACGTCTTTTGAGGAGCCTGATTTAATTGTCTCCAATCCGCAGTTTTAAATGGGTGATATTCTGGCACAAGATTGTGCCCTTGTAAGGATGCAGAATTTGTACCTTTGACGCGCGTCCTTTTGGAGTGTATCAAATTCCTCAAGCCCATAATGAATGTCTTTGAGGTAGGACTCTGATTTGGGATACAAAATATTTCTGAAGTGACACAAACAAGATAACCACTGAATCAGTGGCCAAATTCCTTCTCTCTGCTCAAAGAATACGAAAAACAATCTTGACCTGTACCTAACCCCGTCGTAATGGAAACAACAAAAATAAAAAAGCAATATATGGATAAACTGTTTTATTAATTTTCACTGTTTTAACTGCCTTGAAATGTTGTAATTGCTTCCATCTACTTTAAATATTACATGTATGTATTTTAATGGGTCGGAGACCACAGAATTAAAATTGATTGATTGCATATATTAATATTAAAAACAATATATGGGTAATCTATCTCAGTGCTTCTTAACCTTTGTTACTCGGATGTTTTTGAACTGCAACTCCCAGAAACCCCAGCCAGCACAGTTGGTGGTGAAGGCTTCTGGGAGTTGCAGTCCAAAACTCCTGAGTAACCCAAAGTTAAGAACCAGTGATCTATCTTATTACTTTATAGTGGTTTAACTGTCTTGAAATGTTTTAGTTGCTTCTTCTTTTTTTAAATATTATATGTATATATTTTATGGGTCAGAGGTCGCAAATAAAGATTAATTGATTGATAACATGTCAGTCCATTTATCATAACACAAACCCAGAGTCCATAGTAATAGTTTGCTTCATAAATCAATCCCACAGAGAAGCTCCTTCTTCTCTTCATTCGACCATCCCTCCCACCAAACAGTCTTCTGAGGCTGTTTGCTTTATTGCCCCTTGTGGCCAATTAGAGATTAGCTTCTACAGGTTTCTTCTCTAGCATTTTATTTCCACAGCTGTATTAAATCTAACTGGTAAGCAGGTTGCTAGCACAGCTGTAGTATTTGATCAGATTCTTTCTACAAACTTTGATTATCAATTTCTACAGCGATGTTCTAGACCTGACACTACTGGTCCCTTGTGGATGTCTTTCTCGATTTACCCTTGTCCTAGTTTTCAAAGTTTTCCCACACCAGGAAGTAAAACAATTAGTTTTTAAGATGCCACAATGCTTTCATTGTCTTTAATTTTCTTTTGGTTTTGCTGACTTGCTAGCATAGAATAACATGGCTTCCACTTCCAAAACCACACAAGAATGAATATTTCCTGATTATGCCCCAATTGTTTGCCCTCCTCACTGCACAACCTCAGGGAGTTTGCCTTTCATAAGTAATCACTTGATCACTACTCTTTCCTTTCTCAGTAGTTCTGTTTTGCACATGCTGGACACAGTTTTGCAGTGCCTGTTTGCATAATACTCCCTTCTTTTCATTTCAGCCTGAACTTTAATGCATTGCTTTGTCCCTGCTTTTTTGCTCAACAGAATTTATTGCAATTTGCTATTGTTCACTGCTGAAACAGGATATATACCAATGATAATTTTGCATCTCCTTCAAGCAGACATCCTTGAATTAATATCAGGCCAAATGAAATAGTGTTTCATGGTCACATTGAGAGCTTGGAAGAAGTTGTCACATCTTCAACATAAAGTATATCTTTTTGATATTGTTTATATTAATAATCTATTGTTTATAAATTGCCATTTCTTTATTTGAATAAACTTTGGGATTTTTTAAACCCATATCTTGAGTGTGAGAATGGCAGTCCGAAAGGGAGAATGCTATAGAGAAGTCCAAAGTGGGGACCAGAATTATCCTTTGATAGGTATTTGAATAAAACGTTCATAGAAAAGTTCTGTAAGCTCAGACATAGAACGTGTCTGTTCATATTAAACGAATACATTAAGACTGGATCCAACCAAAGTTGTTGGAATTTCAGCTTGAGTTAATACAAAACTATAGGCTTAATTAAATAATTGGCTGTTTACACTATTAATGATAAAAATTATTGCAAGCATACATTAATTTAAAAACTGAGAGACAATCTGGATAATGGCCGTATGGATTATGAATTTTTGACTATAGTATTTTCATATACTTTTCTTATATTTTTCTTAAAAGCCTTCTTGTAGCAAAGGTATAGACAGAGCAATGTCACAGTGGGAAATCATTCATTTTATTTCTATCCTACTTTTCTTACCTACCAGAGACCCAAGGCAGCTTATTGCTAGAAGATCCCAGAACACGATTGTATGATCTGAGGATTGCCGGGTGAGCACTCTCATTTTAAAAAATAATAATCACTAAAAAACTCTACCGAAATCTCCCCTAGTTTGGCTGAGATCAAAAGTAGACCGTCTGCTAAAAATATGCAGCATTTGGTACTGATTTGAAACCCAGCTCAAATGTTACCTATATTTTTTTTCTTTGGGCTGCCTGCATTTGTAGAATTTCCTTATAGAATATTGACAATTATTGCTCCACTCCTGTGCAGCCATAACTAATAATATAATAATCACTCTCACAGTCATCTCTCCCTAAAGGGATAATTATCTCAGCCAAGGAGTCACTGTGTTTGCAAAACTACCAATTTACACCAAAGTACATGGTGTAGGTTCTTTAGGGCTAGAAGTGCATAGTACATGCTCCACAAACAAGCCCAACCTAAAAGAGAACACTTGCCAACTTACAAGGTAGCAAATCATTGACTATATGGTTGCTTTGATAGAACAATAGCCTAGTCAGGCAGGATCTCTCAATACTTACAGTAGCAATTAGTGACCTTCTCAAGTCCTCACTGGATTTAGGTGCAAGTCGTGCTGTTCAAGAGACCACTTCTCTGTTGAAGAATTATATTTGTTTAATTAACAAAGTAGTTGCATTAGAATACAGTTGTAGCTTTAAAAGGCATAAACATTAGGCACCTCCAGCAGTTACAATGATTAAAATAAGTAAAATAATAAGTAAAATAATAACAACTAAAATTAAGCTAAGTAACCATCTTTGCACTCTCTATATGTCAGTATCTAGAGAAGCTGGCTATTTCTCCCCCCTCTTCTCCTTCAAAAAAAATAACCTCTGAAATTCCACAACATTCACGAACAAATGAACAAGGATCACATACATGAACCATGTTCTACATACCTTTGGTCACCTTTTTTATGACACTTCCAAGCTGTTAAACAATTAAGAGCAAGTGGGTGTAAAAGAGTTCACCTCCCACATTTCACAGGAGAAGATCCGAGCCCAGGTGAATTATCTTTCCCCTATTAAGTAGTATGCTATGTTTCATCTTCTCTGGGCCTCTTTGGCCTTGCTCCCTTATCTTTATTTCTGGCAGCAGAATTCTAACAACAATCTCATGAGACCATTTCAGTGCTTTCAAATCTATCTTTCACAGAACCTAACAGACTCCATCTTTGTATGACTACAAGTCCCAGTTTCCTTCTGTTTCCTCACAATCACATGCTGTCAAGTCAATTCTCATTCATGATGTGGACCAGCTAAATTTACAGTTAAATTCAATTTTAGTACAATGACCTCTCTGAAAGGTAATATTTGGAGAAGGTGTTGAGAATGATAACTAGTCCTGAGCTAAAAGATGTTTTTTCTGAAAAGCATTCTGAGAGTTATCAACACCTGGGCACAAGGAGAACAATATGGAAGGAAATGTAGGTCCCCAAGATGCTCAAGGGCCCGAGAGTGAACAAAGTAGGATTATTTACACCCAACTACATGATCAGTGCTTCCTCTCAGCTAAATCCAACCAGACAATTTTCAATAAGCTGCATGATCTAAAGAAAGAAATCACTGATATTAAATCAATACTACAATGCATTGCTGACATGATAAAGTTGGGGATTCTAAAAGCAGCACCTCCCTCAAACCCTCGCAATACTGAACAGAGAGGACTTCAGGTAAAAAAGGAGCTGGGCACGAAAGATCAAACACAAAAAGATAACTCCCCAGCCTTTAAAGGTCAGAGTTACCTACAGCTATTGGAAAAAACCAACTCAGAACTGAATGCCCAACTCTGGGATGACCCTAAAGGCTTGGGCAGACGCATATGACCGAAGTGAAGACACAGAGGGAGCTGACGTTACATCCTCCAATCTAGAGCTAATAACCATAGATGAATGGTGGGGAAATACCCAAGAAGAACCCTATCCTCAGCATCCACTTCATGTGACAGCATGCAAGAAAAATATACAGATAGAAAACCCCCAATGGTCAGCAACCTCAGACAGTGAAGAGTCCACCCCGGTTGAAACCCCATCATCCAAGCCCATGAACCATATCACCATCTATAACTGGCCACTAAGAAAATCAAATGGCACCTGGGCCTCCAATTCAGAAGTATTACAGAAAATAAGAGAAATTCTGGGCAAGGGTTGGGATGCTCAAACGAACACAAAATGTTACTGTATTTATCCCAGTAAGCCCGGGCAACTAAGAGGCAGGGTACACGTGATCTTCACCAATAGTAAACAGGTCCATCATTTTTGGAGCCTGTTATTCAAGTTTGAAAAAATAGCAGCATCATTCAAATGGGGAATACATACAAGTTATTCAAATATCAACTTCAGACCCATCACAAAATTGGACACCCACAAACTAGCAAATACGTCCCGAGAAATTCAGGTTCCAGAACAAAGAGAGGAGGGAAGGAAGATAACAGCTGAAAATCCCAGCTACGACCTGTATAGATACAGGGCTGAAGCTTCCACCATTTACAGCAGATCACCTTCCAAAACCAAATCAGATGGCAGAGGAAAAGATACGCACACCAATTTTGCAACCTTTCCAAACAATATCCCAATTAACATGCCCCGTGATCCTACAAGCAAAATAAAAAACCAGAGTAATCAGGTGAAAATGCTCTCAAAGGTATCTTTCAAAAGGTATTATATCCTCCAGAAATGACAGAACACACCATCCATACAAAGAGAAAATACATCCAGCCTGCTCAATTGGAACTATTTCCAACTCCAACTGAGTCGCATATGGGTAATAGCTATGCCCCTTTAGTAGCTTATCCCCAACATCCAAAACATGGCAGCAAGGATTTATATCAAAAACTGTATGAAACCTGATAAAATGTAACCTCAACATGGCCCTCCCCCCTCGGAGGGAGCAGGGACCTATTGTTATGGTCCGCCCTGAAAGGCTAATGGATCTGATTGGATTCCAGGATGCTATGAGAGGTGTTACGGCTGACCTGGCTTGCGCTCCTGTCGAGGCTCTGACCAGCAGCTGGTTTACTGCGGCGGCTAGGGCTGTAGATATGATCGCACCTAAACGCCCTCTCCAACGCAGAGCCCACCCGATGCCCTGGTTTAACCAGGACCTCAGGGCATGGAAGCAGATTAGGAGACGGCTAGAGCGCAAATGGAGAAAGGATCCGACGGATTATAATTGGATAGCTGTTAAGGTCGCCACTAACCTTTACCTGGCTAAGGTAAAGTCTGCCAGTGGAGCATACTTCGCTAACTGGATAAGCGAAGTGTCCAACCAGCAGGCGGAATTATTCCGTATAGTGCGCGACCTATCCAGAATTGGTCCGGGTGATGGGCCTCCCCCTAGTTTTTCACCGGACCAATTTGCAGCATTTTTAAAAGCTAAAGTGGAGGCCATCCGCCGGGACCTGTCTCCTTTTTTGAACACAGTGAGTCAAGCTGAGATGTCCAGCGCTCCGTCTTGCCCAGTAATTTTTGATTCCTTTAGCCTGTCACGCCTGACACTGTGGCCAGGGCGCTTGATCGCTGTCGTGCCACCACCTCCTCCCTTGACCCTTGCCCTGCCTGGCTAATCAAAGTGGCCACGCCTACAACAACGGAATGGGCCACTGTAATAATTAATGGATCTTTCCTGGAGGGCAAATTCCCATCTGCCCTCAAGGAGACACTCATTAGGCCCATTAGGAAGAAACCAAGTTTGGCAGCGGATGAAATTGGCAACTACAGGCCCATCGCCAACGTTTCTTTCCTAAGCAAGGTAGTTGAGAGGGTGGTGGCCAACCAGCTTCAGGAGCACCTGGACGAAACAGATGCATTGGATCCGTTTCAGTCGGGCTTCAGGCCGCACCATGGTACAGAAACGGCATCGGTCGCCCTGTGTGATGGTCGCCCTCCTATTGAGGGAGGCCGACAGGGGAAAAGTGTCCCTGCTGGTCTTTGATACCATTGACCACGGTATCCTCCTAGGGAGGCTCTCTGAGCTGGGAATTGGGGGCCTTGCATTGGCCTGGCTCCGTTCCTTCTTGGAGGACCGTCCCCAGAGAGTACAGCTTGGGGAGAGTGTTTAGGCCCCGTGGAGTCTCAATTGTGGGGTTCCACAGGGGTCGATTATCTCCCCAATGCTGTTTAACATCTATATGAGGCCACTGGGAGGGGTCATCCGGGGGTGTGGAGCTCGGTGTCATCAGTACGCTGATGATAATCAGCTCTACATCTCCTTTCCACCTACCGCAGGTGATGCCATTCTGTCCCTTCAGCGCTGCCTGGGGACCATACTGCAATGGATGCAGGAGAATGGGCTGATTCTGAACCTGGACAAGACGGAGGTACTAAGGGTGGGTGTTCCCACAGTGGGGGGTTTGGGAAACTTCCTCTCCTTTGGGGGGGGGTGACCCTCCCTGCCTCCCAGTTTGGGGATCCATCTGGACCCGGCACTCACTATGGAATCCCAGGTGGCATCCGTGGTCCGAACCGCCTTCTATCATCTTAGGCGGATAGCCCAGCCGCGGCCCTATCTTGATGTTGGGGCCCTCACTACCTTGGTGCATACACTCGTAATCTCAAGATTAGACCACTGTAATGTGCTCTACGTGGGGCTGCCTTTGAGGCTGCTGCGGAAACTTCAGGAGGTGCAGAATGCCGCGGCCAGACTCCTCACTGGTGTGAAAAAATACCAACACATTTCGCCCACTCTGGCTGCATTGCATTGGCTGCCCATCCCATTCCGCATCGACTTCAAAGTGTTGATGCTTACGTATAAAGCCCTAAACGGCTTAGGGCCTCGATACTTGGCGGAACGCCTACTTCCACCAAGATCTACCCGTGTCACTCGTACGAGCCAGGAGGTGAGGCTGAGGAGCAGTAATACATAAATAAATAAATGAATAAATAAATACATAAATACATAAATACATAAATAAATAAACAAACAAACAAACCGGCCAAATATCTAACGTCTTTGGACATTAAAGGAACTAGAAGAGCCTTTACTTTGGCAAGGTGTTTGGCCCTCCCCTCTGCTGTACTAGAAGGGAAGTATAAAAATACCCCTTTTGCTGAAAGGCTATGCTCCTGCCAGCTGAGGGAGATTGAGACCATACAGCATATGTTCTTCACCTGCCCATTGTATGAAGCAGTGCGAAAAGAGACTATAACCCCTTTAATAAATATATTTCCAGGACGTTCGGAGGAAAATAGGCTTGAGTTCCTTCTCTCAGATGTTGATGTGCAGATCACCTGTCAGGTTGCGAGGTTCTGTGTAGCAATACTTTGACTGCGGAAGTTAAATACCAATTAGATTGCAGTTCCCAGTTGTATGTATGCCAACATGTTCTAATGGAATACTGAAAGTTAGAAATTTTAATGTTTTATAAGGTTTTATACTTATGTGACTGGTCTAAGGACCATAAATAAACTATTATTATTATTTATTATTACACTGGCATGGTGACATTCAGGATAATTATTAGGTTTCAAAATTGTTTTAATTAAATATAGCAATAGTAAAAATTACACAATGCTGTAAGAAAGATTTAAAGGAAAAAAAAAACAGAAACCAGATCCCAGACCAACCTCATGGCTTGCCAGAGTCACAGGCTCAGGAGGAGATATTATTGCATTCATTCCATTTATTAAAGGTATACATTTCCACTTTAAAACTTTTCAGGTGGCAACTGAAAGGTAAATAATAGAGAAAATGTCCTGGGATTGAGATCATCAGATTCACATTATTTTTCATTGACTACATGATGCATAATTCAATGTGAATCAGTTTGGAGCTCTTCCGATCAGAGTATTTGCATATGGTCCTGAGGATTCTACTTTTTTCTTTCTTTCTTTTTAGTTCATATATTTGCATAAGTTCAGGTGGTGAGATTGCTTGGGCCAACACAGAACACCCAATGTATAGAGGTGCTAGTAGTTGGTGTTGTTGGGAGAGAGGAATCGGTTCCCCTCAACCAAGCACCCCCTTTAAGGGAGCTGAACTTAAAGGCAATTAAGGCATTGTGATATTCCACTCAAGGAGACTTTGGACCTTCGTTCATAATGCTAATAATACTTTTTATTTTATTTTGAAAGGCTTGGTGCCAGCACTACAACAAAGTTGTGCTAGAGCACCCAGAATGTTGAAAAGAGAAGGGGGAGGGGGAAAATGGTAAGTAAGTAAGTAAGTAAGTAAGTAAGTAAGTAAGTAAGTAAGTAAGTAAGTAAGTAAGTAAGTAAGTAAGTAAGCAAGTAAGCAAGTAAGCAAGTAAGCAAGTAAGCAAGTATATTCACGAAGTCTTTCATGGCCAGTATGTAATGGTTGTTGTGGGTTTTTCTGGCTCTTTGGCTGTGTTCTGAAGGTTGTTCTTCCTAACATTTCGCCACTCTCTGTGGCTAGCACCTTCAGAGGACAGCACTCTGTGTTCTGGTGTAGTTTGCTTGGGAGTGGAGTATTTATGGCTGTGAGATAGGCTTTTGTCTTTTTCTGTAGATGGGCGATTAGTGTATCTTGTTGTGGGTGTATTATTGTGATAAGGAGCAGAGACTTTCTGTCACTGTGGTTGCTGCGTGTCATTAGCTGGTCTTTTGTGTGTAGTGATACCCTCTCCTTGTGGCTGGGTAGAGTTTGTTGACCTTTTGCACACTGTATCTTCTTTTATTACTGGTAGGGTATATTTATATGCTTACTACAAGTAATACACCTGCTCTTGTCAGATAATGGTTTTTACTAAATAGAGTTACAAAGAACTCTATTACATGGAAACTTATTAGCAGAGAGGAAAGAGAGACAGAAGATAATTACAAATTTCTTCTCTCCCAAAAAGGAGGGCACTAAAAATATCAATGAAATTACAACGATATCATCACCAGCCCCCAATCTAGACTGGTCAGTTGAGTATCAATGTTCAATAATAGAAACTGTCAGCAAACACGGGTCCAAAAACACGTGTAAGCCTGGACAGAGAGCAATCAGGAGTTTGCACATGCTAAAATGGGCTGAGTGAGTCCAAACTCAGCTAGCCAAGATACAACACTCCTTCTCACAGATCTGCCCACATAAGAACACCCTGGTACTCTCAGATATTATTATGAAAAGGTCAAGTGGGCTTTGTAGTCCTTAGACTTAACTTGCACCACTGACAGGACTCTAAGTAAGCTAGGCTGAGGCAGCACTCTCAGATGACCCTATGACAAGTGTACTGTTCAGAAAACCAATTGAGTTTTATAATCTTTATTTTATTAAAGAATAAGCATGTTACTAGGTATCAAAGCCAAATTAAACCAAAGCAAATAAACTAGCATTGTGCTGCTTAGTTACAAAGATGTAGTGAGGCAAAGAAAACATAAAAAATAGAAAAGTGTTCAAAAACCTTACAAAAACACAAAAAGCCATTAAAAAGAATAAAAACAGTTCCACTCCAGGAAATCATTAGTCAAAACAAAATAATCCAAGTAGGTTATAAAAAGGCTATAGTCCTCAGTGATCCTGTAGAACAAGAATCCTGTACTAAAAAGAAAAATTCAGTAAAAGTCCCATTATCCTTAGAAAAGTCAAATCCAGTAAATGTACCATAGTCCTTACAAAATTACAAGAGCATAGTCCATATGGAGTATTCCAAGAAAAGAAGTCCATAAAGAATATACCATAGAACAGTCCATAGAAAATAGTTCATGCATAGTCCTTAGGGAAAAACCCATAAGTCCATAGGTAATCCAGTATAGTAAAGGTTAGTCCCATGTGTCACGAATGACTGAAGGATCGGTCTTGAAAGACAATGTCCATAGGCAAGAAGTTCCTTTTTCAAGAGTAACTGGCAAGGGCTTATCGCACCTTCCCACGATGTCATCCAATCAGAGTTCGTTACTAGGCAAACAGTCCTGTTGCATCACATGACTTCTTTCCCATACGCACCAGATGTTATTTGGGTTACTGTGGTTTATCAAAGAGTCACAACAATTCCCATCTAATCACACAGAGTCCTTTCTCAGGCTTTCAGAATAACATTCTCTCTGCTCGCCTAGAAAACAACTTGTCAGCATAGCAAAGATACTTTATACAAAGAAACAAGATGGAACCTCTCTGGCTCATTTCTTAATTACAAAACCCATATGCCTTAAAAGATTTTAACTCAAAATCCCATCTCATCACAAGCCCCCGGAAGATTAACAAAAATTCTCAAACAATTTAAGTTTTAATTTTGATAACTGAATAAGATGAGATGTCATAATTAAGCAGTAACAAAATAGAGAAACATATTAACTTGAGCATAAAGTAATACATTTCAAATATGATTCTAAAATAGCAAAACAATTGATACATGAGAACTATTATAATTATAGTATTTACCATACATGCGAGAAAATTGCATTAGACACTTCTACTAGTCTGAAAAACAGAAGAACAAGCATGTTAGTATAATTAATCAAATACATCACTCTGCATATGCTCAGATAACACTCTAGTCATCAAACAGTAGAATAGTGAAACCAGGGTTAACATCATAATAACTTGACAAACCAATATACTGATATGAAGTAATAATAGATAAAACACTCTATGTATGCTCAGGAACATTGTCATACAGAATATCAAGAAAATTAAACATCAGAGCTTTAACAATTCTAGCCATTTTCTCCCCTTGCATCTGCACTAAACATCCTAGATAAACAGTGAGCAATTAAAGCCTTCTTTCCAGGTAGATGTTCAACATCAAAATCATACTTTTGCAATCTGAAATACCACTGCATTAATCTTGGGCTTCGATGTCTCTGCTTCTCTAAGAATGTCAAAGCATTTTTGTCTGCTTGAATAATCACTTTCCGTGTACATCCATATATTCTGAAAACATGAAGAGCCCACAAAATTGAATATGTATTTCCCTCCTGAGAGTTATACTTTCTCTCTCTTTCCTTCAACTTTCTGGCCACATAAGCTAAGGGGTGTAAAAAATTAGTGTCATCTGGTTGAAGCAAAATCGCGCTCAAACCACGTTCTGAAAAAGCAGTTTGAATGATCATGGGTTTAGCAAAGTTAGCTGATTGCAAGATTGGTTCTGTTATAAGTAACATCTTTAAACACTCAAAAGACTGGTTGCATTCTCGTGTCCACTGCATTGCAACAGATCTTGCTTTCCTTATTAATTTCTTTAGAGGTGACACCAAATCTCTGTAACCATTAATGCATCCTTGGAAATGGTGAACTAATCTTAAAAATACCAATATCTGTTCTCTTTCTGTAGGAACAGGCCAATCATTAATAGCTTTCACTTTAAAATACTCAGGTAGAGAACAATTTTTTCCAATCAAATATTTTAAATAGGACACCTTCCCATCAAACCAAACACAATGATCCATTTGCACTTTCAATCCTGCGCTCCTCAATCTGCAAAGTACCTTTTCTATATGTTTTACATGTAACATCGGATCAGGGCTGTGAATTACAAAGTTGTCTACATAGCCAATCACGTAATATAAATCACCAAACAATTCATCAACCAATTTCTGAAAAGTAACATAGGTATTTTTCATTCCAGGCGCTAGTTTTCTGAGTTGGTAAATTCCCTGAGGGCAAGTAAATGATGTATAAGGGCGATGTTCCTCTTTAATTAAAATCTGATAAAGCCCTCCTTTTATTCCAATCACAGAAATGTATTCAGCGTTTGCAACAATTTCAACTAACGTCTCAACATTGATTGTAGAGATTGTTTCAGTCTCCGTGAACTTATTTAACTGGCTAAAATCTAACTCCACTTTGAGACCATCCTGTTTGCCTTGACACACTGAAATAGTATTGAATACAGCTGTTCTACATGGTTCAATCACTCCTTCTGAAATAAGACTTTCAACAGTTCCAGACACTAAATTGCCCTTAGTCCCTTCTAGGTCCATAGGAACAGAAACAGCAGTCAAACCATCATTGACTGTAATAAAATGTTTCACCACATGAGTTTCTCCCGGTGAATTCGAGAAGACGTTTTGGTGATTAGTTAACACAGACTCCAATATCTGTCCTGGGCTAAATTGATCAATGCCTTCACCCCTGAATACCTGTATTGCTGAATTAGCTGTGCTATCAGGTTTGGTCACAAGAGGCTGCTGTTTCATCAAAGTTCCCTCGGGAGTACTCTGCATAGCCTCAGAAACAGTATCAGCATTCTCACCACTTCCTTGGAAAATAGGCTGTTGAAAATAAGTATGGTCCCAAACCTCTGCTTTTCTTTCTAAAGATCTTTCTGAGAAGGTTAACTGTGGTACTGGGCCAAAGTTTCCAGATATGATTTCAGTCTCTGGAGAAACATCAGTACTTTGTAATCCCAAAAAGTTAGTGCTTCCCCCTTCATTGGTTGTGTTAGAAACAGTCTCACAATCTGACAGGTTCAAATGCAGCTTTCTATCTTTAAGCAAGCTTACAGAATTAGCTCCACATTCACTTGTACTATTGAAACAATGTGAAAGTCCATGCTGCAAAACCGCTCCACTATCAACTACTATGGCACTTGGCAAAGACTCTGAGAAAACCTTCACTCCTCCAGCCTTCTCAGCAGACTGCTCCGGTACGCTGAGTAGGCCACCCCCCTGGTAAATCTCATTACTCCCAAACTGCCATGAAGTACACGGGGGCCCTGCCAACCTAACAGTGTCTGATTTCACTGTTCCCTCTGGGCTAAGAGAAGGGGGGTTGTTTGAGATCTGACATGCATCAAGATCTGCTGACACAAGTCCTGGCAAAGAATTAAGCTGAGTCTCCATATCATCATCTCGGTATTTCACTCCCCCTTGAACTGCTGTTGCTTCTAAGCTTTCAGTCACAGCAATTGCTTGAATGTTTTGGAAAATCCCTTGCTCTCTCTCTTCTGGCAAACCCATAGTCTCATCCCGAATTATTTCAGAGCTTCTCACCTGTCCTGTGCTCTGAAAAAGAGCTGAGGGTGGTGCTGGGCTGCATTCGAATGCACTGAAGTTCTCTGGAGCACTGCAGTTTTCCCTTGCGTCGTCCGATGCTAATTCCTCCACGGAAACAGCTCGGCAAAGCGATATCTCTTTCTCCTGCATTCCTTTCTCTGCGCGCGACTCCAGGGCCTGTGAATCCTTTGTCTGGATGGGTGATAAATCGCTGTCTCCTCTGGAATGCTCATTAGAATTCCACTGGGCCTCGTTAACTCTTTCCACGCAAGCATCTTGCATCTCAGGGTCGCTCCCAATTGTC
Organism: Pogona vitticeps; assembly: GCF_051106095.1. NCBI lineage: Eukaryota > Metazoa > Chordata > Lepidosauria > Squamata > Agamidae > Pogona > Pogona vitticeps. The sequence continues at coordinate 133,029,388 of NC_135785.1, forward strand.
TGGAGCGTCTCGTTGCAGTAATCCCCAAATGAACTCTGCTGAGCTTGAAAAAACCTTTGCATCAAGCCAGGTTCTGTGCTTAAAAAAGGTTTTAAAAGTAAGTTTTCCTGGTACAGATGTTCTATAAGCGAATCTCTTTCCCGAATTTTCTGCTTGGCTTGCTCGAAAAATCCCGAAGCCACTTCCAAGATTCTGTCCACAGCTGCCGACTGTTCTTGCTCCCCCATATTCTGCTGGCAATCTAGCCTAGGCTAGGTCAGCAATAAAAACAAAACAAAACTCCAAGAGAGAGAGAAAAAATAAAATAAAAATCTCCTCTGCACCTTCGACCAACTGCTGTCACTCTGCTATCCTAAGATATGCAAAGGGGACAGACAGCTGCCAAAACCAAAATAAAATTAAAAATCTTCTCTGCACCTTTGACCAACTGCTGTCACTCTGCTATCCTAAGATAGGCGAGAGGACAAACAGCTGCCAAAACCAAAATAAAATTAAAAATCTTCTCTGCACCTTTGACCAACTGCTGTCACTCTGTGATCCTAAGATCTGTGAGAGGACAGACAGATGCCAAACCAAAATAAAATTAAAAATCTTCTCTGCACCTTCGACCAACTGCTGTCACTCTGTGATCCTAAGATCTGTGAGAGGACAGACAGATGCCAAACCAAAATAAAATTAAAAATCTCCTCTGCACCTTTGACCAACTGCTGTCACTCTGCTATCCTAAGATAGGTGAGAGGACAAACAGCTGCCAAACTAAAATACTGAAAAATCCAAAAGGAAGAGAAAAGAAAAACTGTGACCACTCTGTGAACCCTAAAGTTACAGAGATGATCAATGACTGAGCTGGGTGCAGATAGATACCTCTAAGGCCAGGTCATCCCGACAGATGCTGAGATCATAGGTCATGACTCTAGGCCAAGCCAGATGCAGCTAGGTACTCTGGCAAATCCTAAGATTATAGGAGTACACTTAGGCCAAAACAAGCTGAATGCAAGTCCCAGAACAAGGTAGCCAGAGTCATTTATGCAATCCTAAGATTGTGAAATGACGTGTTCAACTTGGGTGCTATTGCAGAGGTAGGGTCATCCCTGACAGATCCTAAAATCTTAGGCATGACCTGAGCCAGCACTCCAAAAATAAAGGACATGCATCTTGGAATTACTTCACTACAACGTTGTAACAACCTGCACATGCCTACTGATTAAATCCAATTGTTTCCTAACAGTTTGCTTGTCCCACTGGGAATCTCTTTCTTAAAAGAGCACCCCAGATTCTAACACACATTACCACAGCCTGAAGATTTAACACCTCTCACCACAGCCTAATTGCTGGCAAACAGCGTTTCCTAGGAAGCTACTGTTCACACTCAGGGAAGCACTTAGCTCCTTAAAACATCAGTGTCCCACTGCAATCAAAACTTAGCTTGTGGATCAGAGTCACTCAAGCTGCTAGATAGAACAAAGTTTGGTCATCCTGAGGTACTACAAAACCCAGCACGTGGTCCATCGCGCAGCTGCCACCATGTCAGCAAACACGGGTCCAAAAACACGTGTAAGCCTGGACAGAGAGCAATCAGGAGTTTGCACATGCTAAAATGGGCTGAGTGAGTCCAAACTCAGCTAGCCAAGATACAACACTCCTTCTCACAGATCTGCCCACATAAGAACACCCTGGTACTCTCAGATATTATTATGAAAAGGTCAAGTGGGCTTTGTAGTCCTTAGACTTAACTTGCACCACTGACAGGACTCTAAGTAAGCTAGGCTGAGGCAGCACTCTCAGATGACCCTATGACAAGTGTACTGTTCAGAAAACCAATTGAGTTTTATAATCTTTATTTTATTAAAGAATAAGCATGTTACTAGGTATCAAAGCCAAATTAAACCAAAGCAAATAAACTAGCATTGTGCTGCTTAGTTACAAAGATGTAGTGAGGCAAAGAAAACATAAAAAATAGAAAAGTGTTCAAAAACCTTACAAAAACACAAAAAGCCATTAAAAAGAATAAAAACAGTTCCACTCCAGGAAATCATTAGTCAAAACAAAATAATCCAAGTAGGTTATAAAAAGGCTATAGTCCTCAGTGATCCTGTAGAACAAGAATCCTGTACTAAAAAGAAAAATTCAGTAAAAGTCCCATTATCCTTAGAAAAGTCAAATCCAGTAAATGTACCATAGTCCTTACAAAATTACAAGAGCATAGTCCATATGGAGTATTCCAAGAAAAGAAGTCCATAAAGAATATACCATAGAACAGTCCATAGAAAATAGTTCATGCATAGTCCTTAGGGAAAAACCCATAAGTCCATAGGTAATCCAGTATAGTAAAGGTTAGTCCCATGTGTCACGAATGACTGAAGGATCGGTCTTGAAAGACAATGTCCATAGGCAAGAAGTTCCTTTTTCAAGAGTAACTGGCAAGGGCTTATCGCACCTTCCCACGATGTCATCCAATCAGAGTTCGTTACTAGGCAAACAGTCCTGTTGCATCACATGACTTCTTTCCCATACGCACCAGATGTTATTTGGGTTACTGTGGTTTATCAAAGAGTCACAACAATTCCCATCTAATCACACAGAGTCCTTTCTCAGGCTTTCAGAATAACATTCTCTCTGCTCGCCTAGAAAACAACTTGTCAGCATAGCAAAGATACTTTATACAAAGAAACAAGATGGAACCTCTCTGGCTCCTTTCTTAATTACAAAACCCATATGCCTTAAAAGATTTTAACTCAAAATCCCATCTCATCACAGAAACAAATAAGGAAGATTATGATCCTGACCTGGAGACAGGGTTAGAAGTTGCAAAAAACGCTTTAGATTCCAGTAGGGTAGAAGAGAAGGGGAAAAAGGAGGTAGATGATCTTATGTTAAAACAAATAGATGAATTGGCACAAGGATGCATCCAAAGAGAAAAAGAGCCGTTTCCAAAGCCAGTTAAAGGGAAGAGGAGAGTCTGACACTTATACACTATTCCAGTGGGTAAAAGACATTTTAGAGGAGATGAAGTTAATTAAATTTTTTCTCTACGAATCTTATGAGCTATTAAGTACTCTAACCAACTAACTGAGTTAAAAAGGTAGCAAAGAACAACAACAAGCAAAACCTGATCAAGATATTGCATTGTTACAGGACAATTCTGCCAAAGAGGGTAAAAATTCCAAACAGGAAACCAAGAATAGGGCACAAGAAGGATCTCTTTATGGATGTACAAGTAAAAAAAAAAAATAAAGTTAGCAAAAAAATAAGACCACAAAATCATTAATTAAAAAGCCCAAGAATATTAAGAATGCAAATAAATCAAGAAAACCATCCCAAAAATGAACTATCTTAACCTATTTAAACATCTTGAGATCAACTCAAAAAAAGAGGAAAACTCTTCGAGACCTAAAACTCTGAAAAGTTAGGTACTGGTGAAGTTTGACAAATATACACCAATCAGCAATCACCTCTACCATACAGGATATCAGTGAGGATGGTATAATGAAGCGAGAAATGACCCCTGGATTGATGTGCTGAAGAGCAACATAGAGAAGAACACTCAATCAATAATCCAGCTGACAAAGCCTGAGAACAATGCAACATGGAAGCTGAGACTAATGACTCACACTCTAGCTTTCTGTGGATACCCAAACCCAAAAGGGATACTTAGACAGAATGAGCACAAATGGAATCTGGTAAATATCTTAGAATCCATAATCCCTGAATTAACTTCCAAATCTCAAATTCTAAATGTGGAATATTTGTTCCACAATTACACCCACGCATGGGCAATTGTAAAATTTAAGGATAGTATAATAACCAGTAGGATTTATGGCAGAAGAAAGGATCTAGCTGCAAGAGGTATAACAGTCATTAGGTACTTCCAAAATTGAGCACACCCACTACCCCATATGCAAGGAGAGAGAAAAAGAGAAACCAGTCTATGCCCAGGAGAAGCACACTGATGAGGATCTTATTCAAATTTTAGAAGACCATTCAAATGATGGGTAAAATGCTTATGGTTATCCCACATAAAAATGCAAGGATGATAGCCATACAGCGAAAAAGACCATTCCAGGTGTGATGAAATGTATTTTTCTAATTAGAGATGGGTTATGTAGTCATGACTTAACCATAGAGGAATCCATTTTGAGTCTGACACAGGCTAAGTTCTGGAAAATTACTAGTAGTTATTTTCAGCTTTTCTTATCGCCGCAGCTGGAGAGGAAAACACGGCAGAGTCAAAATATCTCTAACCTGAATGATAAACAATTCTTTGGTGTTGGTGGGAAAGTAGGGCGTACCCTATGCTAATTCTTGCCTTCGTGATTGGGTGAATATGTCAGGAGGGGGCAGGTTGGAGAAATTTACAAGAGGTTGGAAAAAGTAACTTTGAGAGAGAGAAGAGGGTTTTTTGGGATTCTGAAAACATGGCGTCGCATTTCTTTGATCCAAGCGAAGGAACCTAATTCAACAATATGGACTGCGTAAGAATATCGTTTGCTTACCTTAGTTTATAGTTTAGTTTTTGTTTTGTTTTACTAGTTAACTTTTATAGAAGGTGCTGAACCATTATGCTGTTGCTTAGAAATGAACCTGTAGAGAAATGTTTTCTTTGTTCACTTAAATAAACTTATGTTGTTTAATAATTGGCCTTTCTAGTCCTTTGAACAGAACAGTGTCCTTATAGATAATTAATTTGGCTTACGTTACCAAAATTGAGTCATTAAACAGTAAAGATACGGTATTAGGTGATTCCTTTTAATAAAATCGAAACAGACTTTAAATGCAGGCTGCCAAGAGTTCATGTCCCGGGAACTGTGTTGACTCAAGCAGTTTCTTTTCGAATGGGAGTGAATGGGGCCTGGATTTTCCTGTTTCGTGGTTTTTGATCTCATTTATGGGACCAATAACTCACATGGTGGCAGCGGTGTTACGATCCACGGGCCTGATTTGCAACCTGATTTCAGTAGTGTTACGCCTGGGCTTTCTCTTTACACACAGTTTGCTTTGGATTTATCCAGATGCTGTGGTAAATTGAAGCTGAGGGTCAGGCACGGACTGCTTTCAGTTTGAAACAAACCAGCAACACAGCGTGGGTTGTCCTGCTAACTGGTTAAATATTTTTTTTTCTCTGCTCTATTTCTTTTCAACTGAAGCCCTGGCTGAAAAGGGTCAGTTGTGGGGGCGGATTCTGTTAAAGGACTAGGTGTAAATTTCTAAAGTAAGCTTTTTCGTTGCTAGGCACAGCTAAGGCACAGCACCTTATCAGGGTTTTCAGGGCAGTTTTATGGCTGGCGGTAATTTATTGCCGAAACAGTGGGAGGTTTACAGCTTAGCGGCTGCAAGCAGTCAGCATGGCTCAGCATGTTACTGAGAGGAGAACTGGCCGGAGGAAAACATCCAGCGAATTGAGGTTGTTGATGGAAGAATCGGAGGGGGAACAATCAATTGTGGAAGATTCGGTTGAAGAAGACCAATTGGATTTACAAATGGATGGGTACCCCCAGGAGTTTGACCCATTGCCTATTCCAAGCCGGAGAAATTCCAGAGGGCGAGCGGAGGAGCAACATCCCCGACCTACAGAGGAAGCCGTTGGTGAGAAACCGTCTGGTGCGGGGGGGCGGAATCCACCCACACCGATGCCCGCGACTGAGGAACTGACCCAGCTGGTTGCAGATCTAGTAAGGTCCCAAAAGGAGTTTGTTAACACTTTGAATCAGGCTGAGAAAGTGAAGAATAAGTGCAGGGAGCAAAAAGTGCAAGAGCTGCAGGAAAAGAGAAAGGCCAAACAGGCAATTAAAGACTCTATAGCCAGTGTGGATAGGGGAAGTCTACCTAGATACCAGGAGGGCGATTGTGTGTTGAGCTTCCTTAAGAATTTCGAGCAATCTTGCCAAGATTTGGAGATACCTAGAGAGTGGCTTCCCAAACTCCTTCGTCCACAAATTTGCGGTCAGCTCGCCACAATCGTGGCCAAAGTGGCTGAGGAAGATTATGATTGGTCTGAATTAGTTTGCGTTATTAAACAGCGATATGGTTATACAAAAGAGCTATTGAGGCAGAATTTTAGGAAAATCAAAAAACTGCCTAATGAGAGTTATGCAGCTTTAGCTGACAGGCTGGAATTTTTAGGAGACCAATGGCTGGACTCTTTGAAAATCAGATCTGTAGCAGATATGAGAAAGGCATTATTCATGGAGCAATTTATGAACTTGGTCCCTTTAGAGTTGAGGAGTTCTTTACTAGAGAGAGAATTTAAAGACCTCCAATCCCTTGCGCTGAGGACTGACGAATTGTTATCATTTAGAAAGCCGGAACCAGCGCCTAGAGCCAGAGCAGAGGCGCCTAGAGCAGAGGCACCTAAGAGACAAAGCCAGCCTGACTTTAAAAAGCCTTACCATCAAGAGTATAGGCAGACTTCAACTGATCAGCGCAGGAGTTTAGCTCCAAATCAAAGCAGACCCACTTTTGCTTGTTTCAAATGCGGTGGCCCTCATCTACAAAAGGACTGTGCATTATCTCAAGGACCCCCTAGTCAAGCTAGGAAGTCAGATGTTAGGACACCGGTACCAGCGCCACGCAAATCCAAGGGAGGCACACCCAAAGTATCTCTGGTAAGCCCTAACACCCCAGAGAGTCAACAAGTACCAACTCAAAGCCAGACTGTCATGGGCACAGTGCCTAGACAGAATCAACCCAGTGGGAGTACTACCGCTTCACTAGCCAGTGATAGACAGGCAGCGGTAAATTACTATGTGCCTCAAATATTAGACGTTCGTGGAGGAGAACAAGCAGGAGTTATAAGACAGTCTCCACAGGGGAAAAAGTATACCCTAATGGACCCGGGTTGCGTAATCCCTGAGTCTCAGAAAGAATGGGCTATGAAGACTTATTCTGAAGAGGTGATTTTGTATACTGATAAGGAACAGGTGGTTCTAAATGCTTACAGTGATTCTGGTGCTGAACTTTCTTCCATATCCCGAAAATTTTTGCACCCAGAACTGATTTTGGACAATTTAAGGTTACCCATTAGGACCTATGGTTCAGGAGAGGCGGGAGAACAACATATTCCTCTCGCGTTTGTGGAATTATCGTTCAAAAATTGGCGTGGTACTAAACTTTGCCTCACTCATGAGGGGAAACCTGACTTCTTGCTGGGAAATGACCTCACCTATTTGAATTTTAAGCAGAGTCAGGAAGGTCCTGCTGTTAAAGTGGTTACCCGTTCCCAAACCCAAAAAGCAGAGACTGGGAGTGTTTCTGATGAAGCTGTCCCTACTACAAACTTAGACCAGCAGCAACATCTAGTGGCAGAACAAGATAATGCAGCTAATACAGAAGTGGAAATAGAGGAATCAGTGCCTATGGGGTCAGCTGAGTTTAAAGTGAAGCAAATGACTGATCCCTCACTAGCTTCCTTGGCCAAATCGCCTCCTTTAGCAGACTGCCAATTTGTGAGCAGATGTCTATAGTACACCTACTGGAATGCCTACTTTGAAGAATTTGGGACAGCCATCAAATACCAATGAAGACCTAGCAAACCATCAATTGCCCGTACCTGGCTCCCCAGTAGTGACAGAGACAAAGGACAGTGTTAAACCCCCTCTGGAGTCCATAATAACAATAAACAAAAGGACACTCAATTCTAACTTGACAGTGCCTGTGAACCGTCCTGAGCTGTGCCTGATAGGTGAGGCACCTCTAGATGAAGCCCAGAAACTTTCCTGATATTACTAAGATAAATTGACAAACCCTGCAGCATAATGATAGCATAGCTAGAATCTGTTCCAGACAACCTGATACCTATCCATGGGATAAAGAGGAGATCTTGAATGTAACACATGATCAACTCAAAGTTATCTCATGGAACATAGCAGGGTGGACCTTGAAGCAAAACGATCCCAACATTCTGGAACATCTGAGGGCTCATCTATGGGACATCTTAACTTTCGACAGAAATATTCCATAGCAGCTCATGGCTTAAAGCTTTTTCAACCAACTGCATCTATTAGGGCTATCTTTTGACTTTCTTTATGCCCAGGAACCCAAGGCAGCCAACTCTATCTTAAAAAAGCGGATCAGGGACATTGACTTCCAGAATTCCATTTCAATGGCTTGTAAAACATGCTCCATCTTGCACCTTGGCCTGAACTATAATTTCTCCCAAAGTACTAGGTATTTAGAGAATTTGATTATCCCAAAATACAGGCACGTCTTTTGAAGAGCCTGATTTAACTGTTTCCAATCCGCAGTTTTAAATGGGTGATATTATGGCACAAGATTGTGCCCTTGTAAGGATAGCGAAATTGAAACTTTCAAGCATGTCCTTTTGGAGTGTACTTTTTACAGAAGTGAGTGTATCAAATTGATACTGTATTGAGCCACTTAGAACAACAGGGAACTTATGCGAGGCTGTTGTTTGTGGATTATAGCTCTGCTTTTAATACCATTCTACCAAATAGGTTCTTTTTAAAAATGATCAACCTGGGATTACCTCAGGAGATCTGCATGTGGATAAAGGATTTGATGACAGATAGGCCACAGTCAGTAAGGATAGGATCTCACCATTCTTCTACTCTGGTACTAAGTACAGGAGCTCCCCAGGGCTGTGTGCTAAGTCCCTTCCTCTATTCCCTGTACACACATGATTGCACCCCACTGTATAGTAGTAGGCATCCTTCAGTCTCGAAAGACTATGGTAGCGTGCTCTGTATGGAGGACTTGGAACAGCGTCTAGTGTGGCTGAGGAGGCCAATTCGAGAGTTACAATCTCTTCCACACTGAAGACAAATCCAATCTGTCCCCTGTCCAGCTCCCTGGTTTTGCTTCCTTTGTGACTTCCTCTTTGCCTCAGCCTGCTGGACAAGGGTCTCTTCAAATTGGGAGAGGCCTGCCTCCAGGCTGAACGATCAGATGTCAGAGTTTCCCATCTGTTGAGGTCTATTCCTAAGGCCTTCAGATCCTGCTTGCAGATATCCTTGTATCGCAGCTGTGGTCTCCCTCTGGGGCGATTTCCCTGCACTAATTCTCCATATAGGAGATCCTTTGGAATCCGACCATCAGCCATTCTCACAACGTGCCCAAGCCAGCGTAGACGTCGCTGTTTCAGTAATGTATGCATGCTGAAAATTCCAGCTCGTTCTAGGACTACTCTATTTGGAACTCTGTCCTGCCAGGTGATACCAAAAATCCGTCGGAGGCAACGCATATGGAAGGTGTTCAGCTTCCTCTCCTGCCGGGCACAAAGGGTCCAGGACTCGCTGCAGTACAGGAGTGTGCTCAGGACACAGGCTCTATAGACCTGGATCTTGGTATGTGTTGTCAGTTTCTTATTGAGCCATACTCTCTTTGTGAGTCTAGAGAACATGGTGGCTGCTTTCCCAATGCGTTTATCCAGCTCGACATCTAGAGAGAGGGTGTCAGAGATGGTTGAGCCAAGGTACACAAAGTCATGAACAACCTCCAATTCTTGTGTGGAGATGGTAATAGAGGGAGGTGAGTCCACACCCTGGCCCATGACTTGTGTTTTCTTCAGGCTGATTGTTAGTCCAAAGTCTTGGCAGGCCTTGCTGAAACGATTCATGAGTTGTTGGAGGTCTTCAGCAGAGTGGGCAACAATGGCTGCATCGTCTGCAAAGAGGAAGTCCCACATGCATTTCAGTTGGACTTTGGTCTTTGCTCTCAATCTAGAGAGATTAAAGAGCTTTCCGTCTGATCTAGTCCGGAGATAGACACTTTCTGTTGCAGTTCCAAAGGCATGCTTCAGCATGACAGCAAAAAAGATCCCAAAAAGTGTTGGTGCAAGGACACAGCCCTGTTTCACTCCGCTTCGGATGCCAAAGGGATCTGATGTTGAGCCGTCAAAAACTACAGTGCCTTTCATTCCATCGTGGAAGGACCTGATGATGTTAAGGAGACGAGGTGGACATCCAATCTTGGGAAGTATTTTGAAAAGGCCATCCCTGCTAACCAAGTCAAATGCTTTTGTAAGGTCTATGAAGGCCACTAAGAGTGGCTGTTGTTGTTCCCTGCATTTCTCCTGCAACTGTCGGAGGGAGAATACCATGTCAGTGGTGGATCTATTTGCTCGAAATCCACACTGTGATTCCGGACCCACTGTATAACACCAATGCAATTATTAAATTTGCGGATGATACGACAGTGGTGGGGCTCATAAATAAGAACAATGATTCTTCTTATAGAAGGGAAGTACAAAGGTTGATACTTTGGTGTAAAGAAAATCATCTCACACTTAACATAAAAAAACTAAAGAACACATAATTGATTTTAGGAGGAAGAGAAATGTACATTTACCACTGTATATAAATGGTGAGGAAGTGGAGAGAGTTGGTAGTTTTAAATTTCTGGGTACTTACATCTCAGAGGACCTCTCATGGACTATAAATGCCAACATGCTAATGAAGAAGGCACAGAAGAGGCTGTATATCCTGAGAATGCTCGGCAAGTTAAATTCATCTCAGCATTTACTTCTGTCATACTATCGTAGCACCATTGAGAGTGTCCTAACCCATGGCATTCTGGCATGGTTGGGGAGTAGATCTGTAGTGGATAAAAAAGCTCTACAGAGAACCATTAAAATTGCCCAGAATATCATCGGGCTCCAGCTCCCAACCCTGGATGACACCTTCACATCCCGCTGTCTGAGGAAGTCACACAGCATCCTGAGAGACTCTTCCCATCCTGCTTATAACTTTTTTGAACTGTTACCATCTGGCAGAAGATACAGAACAATTAAGACTTGGACCACACGTTTTCTGAATAGTTTTTATCCCAGAGCTATAATTGAAATTAATAATGAGCTTAAAGACCACCAGTAGTGAATAATTAGTTGGACTGTGTTACTTGGCCTGCGGTGTAGATGTTTGTATTTTTAGTGGGAGACTTTTAGTGGGTGGGGAGTGTTTGGGGAATTTTATGTGTGTGCATGTGTCTGGTCTCTGGGTGTCTGTGAATTTTGTTGTATGGGTATACTGTGTATATACTTACAATGACAATAAATTATTGTTATTATTATTATTATTAAAATCCTCAAGTCCATAATGAATGTCTTCCAGGTAGGACTCTGATTTGGGATACAAAATCTTTCTGAAGTGACACAAACAAGGTAACCACTGAATCAGTGGCCAAATTCCTTCTCTCTGCTCAAAGAATATGAAAAACAATCTTGACCTCTACCTAACCCCATCATAAAAGAAACAACAAAAATAAAAAAGCAATATATGGGTAATTTGTTTTATTAATTTTCACTGTTTTAACTGTCTTGAAATGTTTTGCTTCCATCTATTTTAAATATTACATGTATGTATTTTAATGGGTCGGAGACAACAGAACTAAAATTGATTGATTGCATATAATATTAATATAAAAAATAATATATGGGTAATCTATCTGATTACTTTATACTGTTTTAACTGTCTTGAAATGTTTTAGTTGCTTCCTCTTATTTTAGGTATTATATGTATATATTTTAATGTGTCAGAGGCTGCAATAAAGATTAATTGATTGAGTCCATGTCAGTCCATTTATCATAACACAAATCCAGAGTCCATAGTAACAGTCTGCTTCATAAATCAATCCCACAGAGAAGCTCCTTCATCTCTTCGTTCGACCAACCCCCCACCAAACAGTGTTCTGAGGCTGTTTGCTTTATTGCCCCTTGTGGCCAATTAGAGATTAGCTTTTACAGGTTTCTTCTCTAGCATTTTATTTCCACAGCTGTATTAAATCTAACTGGTAAGCAGGTTGCTAGCACCGCTGTAGTATTTGATCAGATTCTTTCCACAAACTTCGATTATCAATCCCTACAGCGATGTTCTAGACCTGACACTACTGGTCCCTTGTGGATGTCTTTCTAGATTTATCCTTGTCCCTCTTCTAGTTTTCAAAGTTTTCCCACACCAGGAAGTAAAATAATTAGTTTTTAAGATGCCAGAATGCTTTAACTGTCTTTATATTTTATTTTTCTTTTGTTTTTGCTGACTTGCTAGCATAGAATAACATGGCTTCCACTTCCAAAACCACACAAGAATGAACATTTCCTGATTATGCCCCAATTGTTTGCCCTCCTCACTGCAGAACCGCAGGGAGTTTGCCTTTCATAAGTAATCACTTGATCACTGCTCTTTCCTTTCTCAGTAGTTCTGTTTTGCACATGCTGGACACAGTTTTGCAGTGCCTGTTTGCATAATACTCCCTTCTTTTCATTGAACCTGAACTTTAATGCATTGCTTTAATTCTGCTTTTTTGCTCAACAGAATTTATTGCAATTTGCTATTGTTCACTGCTGAAACAGGATATATTCCAATGATAATTTTGCATCTCCTTCAAGCAGACATCCTTGAATTAATATCAGGCCAAATGAAGTAGCATAATTATACCCACGCATGGGCAATTGTAAAATATAAGCATAGTATAATAACCAGTAGGATTTATGGCAGAAGAAAGGATCTAGCTGCGAGAGGTATAACAGTCGTTAGGTACTTCCAAAATTTAGCACAACCAGTACCCCATATGCAAGGGAGACAGAAAGGGAGAAACCAGTCTATGCCCAGGAGAAGCACACTGATGAGGATCTTATTCACATTTTAGAAGACCATTCAAATGATGGGCAAAATGCTTATGGTTATCCCACAGAAAAATGCAAGGATGATAGCCATACAGCGAAAAAGACCATTCCAGGTCTTGCTTGGCCAGATTGCCTCCTTTAGCAGACTGCCAATTTGTCTGCTAAACCCCCTCTGGAGCCCATAATAACAATAAACAAAAGGACACTCAATTCTAACTTGACAGTGCCTGCGAACCATCCCGAGCTGTGCCTGATAGGTGAGGCACCCCCAGATGAACCCAGAGAACTTTCCTGATATTACTAAGAGAAATTGACAATCCCTGCAGCATAATGATACCATAGCTAGAATCTGTTCCAGACAACCTGATAGCTATCCATGGGATAAAGGGGAGATCTTGAATGTAACACATGATCAGCTCAAAGTCATCTCATGGAACATAGCAGGGTGGACCTCGAAGCAAAATGATCCCAACTTTCTGGAACATCTGAGGGCTCATGATATAATTTTTATTCAGGAAACATGGTTCACCAAACAAATTAAGCTAAATGGATATGCTGTATATTGTATGCCTGCTGAGTCCACCAAAAGGAAAGGTACGCCTAAAGCAGGTTTAGCGATATTGATATCTACTGCTCTCCAGGCATCTGTCAACTGGCTCGCCACTTGTGCGAAAATAGCAATGGCCGGGCATATAGTCTTTGGATGTAAGATCCTTTTTTTTTTTGGTCAAGGTTAGTATCCCACCCTTCTCATCTCAGAAAAGCACAAAACAAGGTTGGGAAGACCTGGAAAATTATACAACAGGACTAGAATGCAAACTCCCTAGAGCCAATTTACTCATAATGGGGGACTTTAATGCAAGATTAGGCTCAAATAATAATGCACTCATTTCTTCTAGTTTAAGGGGGGGTAGTTGACAATAAGATCTTAGCCCCTAGCTATGTTGAATGTCCAAAGATACTAAGGTGAATTATGGTGGCATCTGTATGATCCAAATGGTGCCCCGCCTTGGTCTTATAATATTAAACGGGTACCCCCACTATGACAAACACCCTGAATTCACCTATGTAAGCAGTGCTGTGGATTTTGTGCTAATCTCCCACTCTTTATCTAGAGAGGGAGTGGAATTTTCTGTAGGCCTAAGGCTGGATAGTGACCACCTGCCCCTTAATACCATCCTCCTACTTTCACAATCTGTCCATCTGAATGCAAAACCTCATCTCCAAGATAAATTCCTAAGCTTCAAACAAAAGAGAATACATTGGACTGAGGAAACTCAAAATAAGCTAGAAGGCTTCTTTGGCTCCGCTTAGGGGGAGTCCCTAAAAATTCAATCATAGGAGCCACAAATGCCACTGCTGCCAAATATAAAGATTCAATCCTAATCAATGTGATGAACATGGCCCTAACTTCCAAACAACTGCTTCCACAAGCCTCATTAAAGATAAACGGCCCCAAGTGGTTTGACAGAGAATGTCATGTAGTTAAAAAACAACTGAGAGAGGTATATAACAACTATAGAAAGGAAAACCTAAACATATTACTGTTACATACAGCACTGATGTTACCTGTCTGTCATGGGTTTGGAGGGAAAGTTCCATCCTATGGGGAGTGGAAGGCGGGACATCAGGAGGAGGGGCTGTACTGTATATATATGTGGAGCGTGTGTGGTGAAAGATATACTGAGACACACTAGGAGAGATGCTGAGAGACACTGGGTTGTGACGAAGCAGCAGCTGGGAAGAAGAAGCTGTTGTGGGAGTCTGTGTGTCAGACAGGGTACTACTGTGTGTCAGAGTACCAACCTGATAGGTTCAGGTGTCTGTTGGTTAGCCAGAACTGATAGGTTCAGGGTCTGTGCTTTAAGTAAGGGTTCTGGGTGAACCAAACTGTATGCTTGTATGAGTGAGAATAAGCCACGTTACTTTATGTTATTCACCTGATTGTTTATTTTTCCCTGTGTGTATTTGAAATAAACCTTATTCTTTTTATTGTTTAAAAATCCATCCCTGGTCTGTGTGACTTCTTATAGGGAATGGTTGGTGGCAGCTTAGTGTAACTGTGTGACATATCCCGGTAGGTCTGGGTTTGTCACATTGATTGGTGTCCAGCGTGTGGGATACGACTGGTCCAGTTGTCCAGCGGTCCAGCAAAGCCTTGGCAGGTGTGCCCAGAGCAAGGGGGGTCTAGTCAGGGACAGTCTGAGGCGCGTAGGTAATCTTCTAGGTGTACCTCACGGGGAGGTGCGCTAGTAGAAGAACGTGCCAACTGGGGAGACTTAGATTAAGGTGCTCTGAGGCAGCCTAGTTTTGGCGGGAAAAAGCTGAGGCAAAACTGCGTAGTAACAGTGAGCTAGCTTGCCAGCTGAGAGGCCCAGCAGAGGGGGGTAGGCTCTGACTCGATACTGTTACAAGTTTAGTGCTGAAGAACAGCAGCAGTCTCTAGGGAGAGCTAGTTCTGAGGCAAGAAGGAAAAAAGTGGTCGTTTTATTTTGAGGCTTGACTTTTTAAAGCAGCCTGTTCTGAGGGGGGATTATGCCCTTGACTCGAAGCCAGATGGCCGAAATGAGTGAAGTGAAAGACCCCCAGATTGACCAAGGTTCTGAGGATGAATTTGGCTCAGTCCAAGGTGACAGCACAGGAGAGCAGGACCCAGAACTCAGAAAAATACTCCTAGCCCAACAGCATGAACTGAGGGTGAGGGAAATGGAGCAAAGGGAAAGAGAGAAACAGCGGCAATTTGAAGAAAGAATGGAGAGAGAGAAAATGGCGTTTGAATTAAGAAAACTGGAACTGATGAACCAGAACAATAATAATAATAGGGATTCTGAGGGAGGCCAATTATCTAAAGCTGACCTGAAGAAATTCCCTGTGTACCACAAGGGAGATTGTCCTGAGGTGTTCTTTTCCTTAGTGGAAAGAGCGTTTGTGGACTTCTCAGTAAGGGAAACTGAGAAGATGACCATCATGCGATCTTTAATCAGTGGTAGCCTGGCTGAGGTCTATGCCGAGATGCCTGAGGAACTGATGAAAGATTTTGCAGAGTTTAAAAAACTGGTGTTTGCCAGACATGGGATAAATGCAGAGCAGCTGAGACAAAGATTCAGGTCCCTCACAAAAAAACCAGAACAGACCTTTACCCAAGTGGGGGCCCAATTGGTGAGGCTGCTTGAGAAATGGCTATCTCAGGAGGGGACAGAGACCTATGAGCAGCTTAAAGATTTGATAGCACTGGAACAGTTCTATTCAGTCCTGCAGGGGGAATTGAAATTCCAGGTGAGGGAAAGGAAACCGAAAACTGTGGCAGCAGCCGCAGAGATTGCAGATTTTATTTCCCAAATAAGAAAGCCCTTGGGTGAGGGGAAATCTGTGGGTAAACCCAAAGAAACCTACAGCAAGTACTCTCAGGGACCAGGGAAAAGCCAGCAAGGGGGAGGGGCCCATGGTGAAGGGAAGCCCTCAGACATGAAACTAAGACCTCAGATTTTGGAGGGAAAACCAAAACAAGATGAGAGAGAATCAAAATACACCAGAAAATGTTATTTCTGTCAGGGAAAGGGTCATCTAATCTCAGAGTGTGAGAAATTGAAGCAGCTAAAAGGAATGGTGCCTCAGAATTCTAGTGGGACCAAGCCAAAAGCTGTGTTCTGTGTCCAGAAAGAGCAAGGCTCAGTGTCACTGAGGGAGCCGGTTGCCATGGCTACTCAGTCTGGAACAGCTACCGCTGTTGATCAGGCTGAGGAAAATGGTCCTCTTATAGAGGTAAAGCGCTGCTTGCTGATAAAAACAGATTCTCAGTTGTTTGAGACAGCAGGGGTGGACGTAGGAATACTTGACCGTCAGTATAGGGGGCTGCGGGACACTTGTTCCCAGGTAACCCTGTGCCATCCAGATATCATCCCTAGGGAGTATATAATCCCAAATGAGAGCATAAAGGTGGCAGGGATTGAGGGGCAGGTAATCTCTCTGCCAGTAGCAGAGGTACCTGTCAACTTTCAAGGCTGGAGGGGCGTTTGGCGGCTAGCGATTTCATCGACTCTGCCAGCAGCCGTGCTCGTGGGAAATGACCTGGCTGAACATGTGAAACGGGTGCTAGTGATTACACGCTCACAAGCCACCACAGGGACAGTTCAGGGGGGTAATGATGAGCCAGAGACGGAAGCAGAGGGGAGTTCAGAAGCTGTGGTGGAAACCTTAACCACAGACAGCAGATTTGGACAGGAGCAAAAGGCAGACGCCACTCTCCAAAAGTGTTTTGAACAGGTGACTGACGCCCAGCTAACACCTGAAACCCCAGTGAGATTTCTGGAGAAAAAGGGGATTTTATATAGAGAAACCCTGAGGAATATCTCAAAAGGGGGAGATGGGATCAGAAGTCAGCTGGTGGTACCTGAAAAGTATCGCCCCATGATCTTACAAAGGGGGCACTCTGACATGTTTGCTGCGCACTTAGGAGTGAACAAGACACAGCAGAGAATCACACAGAATTTCTACTGGCCTGACATAGGGAGGCAGATCAGGGAGTTCTGTAAACAATGTGATGTGTGTCAAAGGCAGGGGAATAACCGCGACAGGACCAAAGCAAAGTTGTGCCCTTTGCCTGTGATTGACACTCCGTTCAAATGCATAGGGGTGGATATTGTGGGACCTTTGCCCAAGGCCACAAAGAGGGGGAACAGGTTCATTCTAACAATTGTGGACCATGCCACAAGGTATCCTGAAGCCATACCCTTGACAAACATTGAAACTAACACAGTGGCCGATGCTTTGGTAGGGTATATGTCCAGGATGGGATTTGCCTCAGAGATAATCACAGATTTGGGCGCATCGTTCACATCAAAGCTCATGAAACGCTTATGGCAGATCTGTGGAATTAAGCACAAGGAAACCACTGCCTATCATCCGGAAAGTAATGGGTTAACTGAGAAGTTCAATGGGACTCTAATGCGCATGATTAGGGCTTACTTGGCAGAGAATCCAAACAATTGGGACCAGAAGCTGCAATCCCTTTTGTTTGCTTATCGATCAGTGCCACAAGCCAGTACCGGGTTCAGTCCATTCGAACTTTTATTTGGGAGAAGGGTGAAAGGGCCTCTTGATTTGATCAAACAAAATTGGGAGCAGATCACCCAGGATGACCCACAAGACGTTGTGACTTACATAGACACCTTGATGAATGACCTAAAGCGAAATCTAGAGCTGGCAGCAGAAAACCTGCAAGCTCAGAAGGTCAGACAGAAAACATGGTATGACCACAAAGCTAGAGAGAGGCACTTTGACCCAGGGGAGGAAGTGCTTTGGCTTAGGCCCTGCAGAGAGAATAAACTGCAGCTCAAATGGGCAGGACCATATAGGGTCATTTCCAAGATGTCAGACCTGAACTACCTAATAGAGCAGGAGGAGAACCAAGCAAGGAGGGTGGTTCATGTGAATGCCCTAAAACCCTACTACAGAGGGGAACAGAGGGTTTTATTCGCGATAAAAGCAGCTGAGAGTGAGGAAGCTGAATTACCCTTCTGGGAGGGTAGAGGGGAAGTAAAATACAACCCAGAGGAGGTAAAGATCAGTCCTGCACTCACCCAAGACCAGCAGCAAGAACTAAAAATGCTGCTTAGTAAATATCAACAGGTGTTTTCCAACAAGCCGGGGATAGTGAAGGGAGTGATGCATCGGATCCACACAGGGGATGCACCCCCGCAGGCAGTATCCCCATACCGAGTAACGGGACCCTATAGGGACAAGGTGCGGAAGGAGCTGGACGAGATGCTGAGGGAGAACATAATCGTCCCCTCTTCTAGTCCTTGGTCCTCTCCGATAGTCCTTGTGGACAAGCCTGATGGGAGCATTAGGTTTTGTGTTGATTACAGGAAATTAAACCGTGTAACCACTCCTGATGCCTACCCAATGCCCAGGCTAGACAACCTGATTGAAACCATAGGGGGTTGTCGGTTCATCTCATCATTGGACCTGGTAAAGGGATATTGGCAATTAAGAATTGATCCCAGGGATCAAGAAAAGACTGCCTTTTGCAGCCCTTTTGGTCTCTATGAGTTTCGAGTCCTGAGCTTTGGTCTCAGAAATGCACCAGCCACATTCCAAAGGCTGATGGACCAGACCTTGGCAGGGCTCAGTGACTTTACAGTGGCCTACATTGACGACATAGGGATCTTCAGTAATACCTGGGAAGATCACCTGATACACCTGGAGTTAGTGCTGCAGAGGTTAAGTGCAGCAGGGCTAACAGTAAAGGCCAGCAAGTGTCAGCTGGGTAGCCCAGAAATAAAATACTTGGGTCACATGGTAGGGGGAGGAATGATAAAACCCCTGGAGGCCAAAATAGAAGCAGTTCGTGATTGGCCTAGACCCAACACCAAGAAAAAGGTCAAATCATTTCTTGGGTTGGTGGGCTACTACAGAAAGTTCATCCCGAGGTTTAGCGAGATTGCGGCTCCGCTGACCGATCGGACGAGGAAGACGGCTGATGACCGCATCCCGTGGACCAGCGACTGTGAGGCGGCGTTCCAGAGGTTGAAGGAGGCGTTAATCAACTATCCTGTCCTGCGTGCTCCAGACTTCGACCGGGAGTTCATCATCTACACCGATGCGTCTAACAGCGGGGTAGGAGCAGTTCTGTGCCAGGAGGATGAGAATGGTGACCAGCATCCAGTGTCCTACCTGAGTAGGAAGCTTCAAAAAGGTGAGAGACATTTGGCAACCGTGGAGAAGGAGTGTTTGGCCATAGTCTACGCGATCCAGAAGGCCAAGCCTTACATCTGGGGAAGACATTTTATTCTGTGTACTGACCATTCACCATTGCAATGGTTAAAGACAATGAAAACCCACAATAGCAAACTTATGAGGTGGGCTTTAAACCTACAGGACTATGACTTTGAAGTGAAGGTGGTCAGAGGGTCAGTGAACTGTGTTGCTGACGCCTTATCAAGAAGACCTGAAGAATGAAGACGGCGAAAGAACATGGACTATGTGTATATAATGATGACAAAAGGTTAAATGTACCTGGGTTTTGAATTTGGTTTGTATGAATAAAGGTAAATGGATGTAATGTATATGGTAAATGTTTAAATGCCTAATTGAAATGTTTAACTTAGAATGTAAGTATGAGTAAGTATAATATGGTATGTATAACTGTTGTTGTGTGTTTTATCAAGGTTGTTTTTTGGTGAAAAGCACCTTAGCTTTCCCCCTACAAAACAACTTATAAAGAGGGGAGGTGTTACATACAGCACTGATGTTACCTGTCTGTCATGGGTTTGGAGGGAAAGTTCCATCCTATGGGGAGTGGAAGGCGGGACATCAGGAGGAGGGGCTGTACTGTATATATATGTGGAGCGTGTGTGGTGAAAGATATACTGAGACACACTAGGAGAGATGCTGAGAGACACTGGGTTGTGACGAAGCAGCAGCTGGGAAGAAGAAGCTGTTGTGGGAGTCTGTGTGTCAGACAGGGTACTACTGTGTGTCAGAGTACCAACCTGATAGGTTCAGGTGTCTGTTGGTTAGCCAGAACTGATAGGTTCAGGGTCTGTGCTTTAAGTAAGGGTTCTGGGTGAACCAAACTGTATGCTTGTATGAGTGAGAATAAGCCACGTTACTTTATGTTATTCACCTGATTGTTTATTTTTCCCTGTGTGTATTTGAAATAAACCTTATTCTTTTTATTGTTTAAAAATCCATCCCTGGTCTGTGTGACTTCTTATAGGGAATGGTTGGTGGCAGCTTAGTGTAACTGTGTGACATATCCCGGTAGGTCTGGGTTTGTCACAATTACCAGCAGAATATTATTATAATATTAATAACAAATTAATAGCATGTAAAAAGAGACAAGGAATTCAAAAGGGATGGAATGCATTAATAGAATGCACTTTAAATAAAAAATCTAAACTCTTTTGGGCACTTGTCACTGATGCCCTGAGCCCTTGAACCAGCTGAGCAGTAACTTCCCAGCAGGTACGTGGGAACAGCATTTCTCTACTCTATTTGGGGACATCAAAGAGAATTCTACAGATTTCTCTCCACCTATAAATTTAAATGACACTCCTCCATGGAGGCCGGCCACAGTGACTGAAACAATAACCCTGATTAGAAGTATGAAATCAGGCAAGGTCCTGGGAACAGATGCTATTCTCCCTGAAATGCTAAAGGCTGACATGGATTGGTGGGCACCTTTGTTGGTAAACTTGTTTACCCATACTGTATCAACAACTCAGGTAAATTTCCCATCACTTGGTCCGAAGCCATAATAATACCTATCTTTAAGAAAGGAGAAAGAGGAGACCCAACCAACTACAGACCATTCAGGCGACTCTCTGTGCTGGGTAAATTGTACTCTAATCACTTAAATCAAAGACTACTTACTTGGATAGAGGAGGAAAATATCTTGGGGAAGGAACAGGCAGGAATTAGAAAGAGTAGATCAGCAATTGAACAGTGTATTGCGGAGAAATATATGTCCTCTCGTGGAAATGGGCTCTATACTACATTCAGAGATTTAAAATCAGCCTTTGATTCTGTCCCAAGAGCCATTCTATGGTCAAAATTATAGAAAACCTCTATAGATAAGAGATTCCTGTATCTTATTAAATGTCTTTATCAGGCACCACACTCCGTGTTAGATGTGGTACAGAAGGAAACCTGACAAAAACTATTCAGGCTAATAAAGGGGTTCGACAGGGCCCCCACACTATTTAACCTGTATTTAAATGATCTGTTTGGGTGGTGTCTTGGAACAGACTTCCATCCTCCTAGATTGGCAGAGACCAAATGCCCCCTACTGCTTTACACAGATGATGCGGTCCTTCTGTCGCTATCGAAAAGAGGACTTGAACGGCTGATCCGCACATTTATGACCTACTGTGAGAACAACCACTTGGTTCTAAATTTTCTTAAAACCAAAATTATGGTTTTCACTCATTCTGTAACAACTAGAAAATGGACAATTAATGGTTCTTGCATTGAGCAAATAAAACTGCTGAAGTATCTAGGTATTAGATTCCACCATAAACTTTCCTGGGCTGCCCATAGACGGACCATAATCCGAGTAACCCAGAACATGCAGAAAGCTATCTTGCATTTTTTTTTACTAAGGGGGAACAATTTATTCCAGCTGTTATTCAAGTTTTTAAGCTCAAGATTCTGCCCCAACTGTTATATGGTATACCAAGTTGGATCCTAGGATTTCACACATATAGAGTGTGTTCTTTCAAATTTTCTAAGATCCATTCTGGGAATGGCAAGATGCGTCCCTGCAGCTGCCTTACGATTAGAGACTGGTCTAACATCACTAGAATGCAGCGCGTGGCTATCTGCTTTTAGATTTTGGAACAAGATAATACATGCTGATCCATCTATGGGATATCTTAACCTTCTACAGAAATATTCCATAACAGCTCATGGCTTAAAGCTTTTCCAACCAAACTGCGTCTATTAGGGCTCTCTTTTGACTTTCTTTATGCTCAGGAGCCCAAGGCAGCCAACTCTATCTTAGAAAAGCGGATCAGGGACATTGACTTCCAGTCTTCCATTTCAATGGCTTGCAAAACATGCTCCATCTTGCACCTTGGCCTGAACCTTAATTTCTCCCAAAGTGCTAGGTATTTAGAGAATTTGAATATTCCAAAATACAGGAACACCTTTTAAAGAGCCTGATTTAACTGTCTCCAATCCGCAGTTTTAAATGGTTGATATGATGGCACAAGATTGTACCATTGTAAAGATGGAGAAATTGAACCATTGACGCACGTCCTTTTGGAGTGTAATTTTTACAGAAGTGAGTGTATCAAATTCCTCAAGCCCATAATGAATGTCTTTCAGGTAGGACTCTGATTTGGGATACAAAATATTTATGAAGCGACACAAACCAGATAACCACTGAATCAGTGGCCAAATTCCTTCTCTCTGCTCAAAGAATATGAAAATCAATTTTGACCTCTATCTAACCCCGTCATAAAAGAAACAACAAAAATAAAAAACCAATATATGGGTAATCAGTTTTATTAATTTTCACTGTTTTAACTGTCTTGAAATGTTTTAATTGCTTCCATCTATTTTAAATATTACATGTATGTATTTTAATGGGTCGGAGACCACAGAACTAAAATTGATTGATTGCATATAATATTAATATAAAAAACAATATATGGGTAATCTATCTTATTACTTTATACTGTTTTAACTGTCTTGAAATGTTTTAGTTGCTTCCTCTTATTTTAGATATTATATGTATATATTTTAATGTGTCAGAGGCTGCAATAAAGATTAATTGATTGATTCCATGTCAGTCCATTTATCATAACATAAATCCAGAGTCCATAGTAATAGTCTGCTTCATAAATCAATCCCACATAAAACCTCCTTCTTCTCTTTGTTCGACCTCTCCCACCAAACTGTCTTCTGAGGCTGTTTGCTTTATTGCCCCTTGTGGCCAATTAGATATTAGTTTCTACAGGTTTCTTCTCTTGCTCAACAGAATTTATTGCAATTTGCTATTGTTCACTGCTGAAACAGGATATATTCCATTGATAATTTTGCATCTCCTTCAAGCAGACATCCTTGAATTAATATCAGGCCAAATGAAATAGACTTTCATGATCACATTGAGAGCTTGGAAGAAGTTGTCACATCTTCAACATAAAGTATATCCGTTTGATATTGTTTATATTAATAATTTATTGTTTATAAATTGCCATTTCTGTATTTGAATAAACATTGTGAGTTTTAAAACCCATATCTTGAGTGTGAGAATGGCAGTCGGAAAGGGAGAATGCTATAGAGAATTCCAAATTGGGGACCAAAATTATCCTTTGATAGGTATTTGAATAAAACGTTTATAGAAAAGTTCTGTAAGCTCAGCCATAGTACGTGTCTGTTCATATTAAACAAATACATTAAGACTGGATCCAACCAAAGTTGTTGGAATTTCAGCTTGAGTTAATACAAAACAATAGGCTTAATTAAATAACTGGTTGTTTACACTATAACTGATAAAAATTATTGCAAGCATACATTAATTTAAAAATTGAGAGACAATCTGGATAATGGCCATATGGATTATGAATTTTTGACTATAGTATTTTCATATACTTTTCTTATATTTTTCTTAAAAGCTTTCTTGTAGCAAAGGTATAGACAGAGCAATGTCACAGTGGGAAATCATTCATTTTATTTCTATCCTTCTTTTCTTCCCTACCAGAGACCCAAGGCAGCTTATTGTATGATCTGAGGATTGCTGGGTGAACACTCTCATTTAAAAAAAAAATAATAACTCAAAAACTCTACCGAAAGCTCCCCTAGTTTGGCTCAGATCAAGTGTAGACTGTCTGCTAAAAATATGCTGCATGTGGTACTGATTTGAAACCCAGCTTAAAAGTTACCTATATTTTTTTCTTTGGGCTGCCTGCATTTGTAGAATTTCCTTATAGAATATTGACAATTATTGCTCCACTCCTGTGCAGCCATAACTAATAATATAATAATCATCTCTCCCTAAAGGGATAATTATCTCAGCCAAGGAGTCACTGTGGGTGCAAAACTACCAATTTGAGTACATGATGTAGGTCCTTTAGGGCTAGAAGTGCATAGTACATGCCCCACAAACAAGCCCAACCTAAAAGAGAACACTTGCCAACTTAAAAGGTAGCAAATCGTTGAGTATATGGTTCCTTAGATCACACAACAGGTAGGATCTCTCAATACTTACAGAAGCAATTAGTGACCTTTTCAAATCCTCACTGGATTTAGGTGCAAGTCCTGCTGCTCAAGAGACCAGTTATCTGTTGAAGAATTATATTTGTTTTTGTGAAGAAAACAAAGTAGTTGCATTAGAATACAGTTGTAGCTTTAAAAGGCATAAACATTAGGCATCTCCAGCAGTTACAGTGATTAAAATAAGTTCAGTATTCCTAAGTAAAATAAGAACAACTAAAATTAAGCTAAGTAATCATCTCTGCACTCTCTATATGTTTGCATCTAGAGAAGCTGGGTTATTTCTCCCCCCTCTTCTCCTTCAAAAAAACCTAACCTCTCACATTCCAAAAAAATTTACGAACAAAAGAACAAGGATCACATACATGAACAACCATTGTCTACATACCTTTGGTCACCTTCTTTATGACACTTCCAAGCTGTTAAGAGCAAGTGGGTGTAAAAGAGTTCACCTCCCACATTTCACAGGAGAAGATCCGAGCCCAGGTGAATTATCTGTTACATACAGCACTGATGTTACCTGTCTGTCATGGGTTTGGAGGGAAAGTTCCATCCTATGGGGAGTGGAAGGCGGGACATCAGGAGGAGGGGCTGTACTGTATAAATATGTGATGCCTGTGTGGTAAAGATAGAAGATGCTGGGAGATGCTGAGAGACACTGGGATGTGACGAAGCAGCAGCTGGGAAGAAGAAGCTGTTGTGGGAGTCTGTGTGTCAGACAGGGTACTACTGTGTGTCAGAGTACCAACCTGATAGGTTCAGGTGTCTGTTGGTTAGCCAGAACTGATAGGTTCAGGGTCTGTGCTTCAAGTTAAGGGTTCTGGGTGAACCAAACTGTATGCTTGTATGAGTGAGAATAAGCCACGTTACTTTATGTTATTCACCTGATCGTTTTATTTTTCCCTGTGTGTATTTAAATAAACCTAATTCTGTTATTGTTTAAAAATCCATCCCTGGTCTGTGTGACTTCTTAAAGGGAATGGTTGGTGGCAGCTTAGTGAAAGTGTGTGACATATCCCAGTAGGTCTGGGTTTGTCACATTGATTGGTGTCCAGCGGGTGGGATACGACTGGTCCAGTTGTCCAGTGGTCCAGCAAAGCCTTGGCAAGTGTGCCCAGAGCAAGGGGGGTCTAGTCAGGGACAGTCTGAGGCGCGTAGGTAATCTTCTAGGTGTACCTCACGGGGAGGTGCGCTAGTAGAAGAACGTGCCAACTGGGGAGACTTAGATTAAGGTGCTCTGAGGCAGCCTAGTTTTGGCGGGAAAAAGCTGAGGCAAAACTGCGTAGTAACAGTGAGCTAGCTTGCCAGCTGAGAGGCCCAGCAGAGGGGGGTAGGCTCTGACTCGATACTGTTGCAATTTAGTGCTGAAGAACAGCAGCAATCTCTAGGGAGAGCTGGTTCTGAGGCAAGAAGGAAAAAAGTGGTCGTTTTATTTTGAGGCTTGACTTTTAAAGCAGCCTGTTCTGGGGGGGGATTATGCCCTTGACTCGAAGCCAGATGGCCGAAATGAGTGAAGTGAAAGACCCCCAGATTGACCAAGGTTCTGAGGATGAATTTGGCTCAGTGCAGGGTGACAGCACAGGAGAGCAGAACCCAGAACTCAGAAAATTGCTCATAGCCCAACAGCATGAACTGAGGATGAGGCAATTTGAAATGGAGGAAAGGGAAAGAGAAGAAAGATTAGAGAGAGAAAGAAGGGAGGAAAGGGAGAAACAGCGGCAATTTGAATTAGAGAGAGAGAGAGAGAAAATTGCTCTGGAAAAAGAAAGAATGGCCTTTGAATTAAAAAAACTGGAACTGATGAACCAGAACAATAATAACAATAGGGATTCTGAGGGAGGCCAATTGTCTAAAGCTGACCTGAAGAAATTCCCTGTGTACCACAAGGGAGATTGTCCTGAGGTGTTCTTTTCCTTAGTGGAAAGAGCGTTTGTGGACTTCTCAGTGAGGGAAACTGAGAAGATGACCATCATGCGATCTTTAATCAGTGGTAGCCTGGCTGAGGTCTATGCCGAGATGCCTGAGGAACTGATGAAAGATTTTGCAGAGTTTAAAAAACTGGTGTTTGCCAGACATGGGATAAATGCAGAGCAGCTGAGACAAAGATTCAGGTCCCTCACAAAAAAGCCAGAACAGACTTTTACCCAAGTGGGGGCCCAATTGGTGAGGCTGCTTGAGAAATGGCTATCTCAGGAGGGGACAGAGACCTATGAGCAGCTTAAAGACTTGATAGCACTGGAACAGTTCTATTCAGTCCTGCATGGGGAATTGAAATTCCAGGTGAGGGAAAGGAAACCGAAATCTGTGGCAGCAGCCGCCGAGATCGCAGATTTTATTTCCCAAATAAGAAAGCCCTTGGGTGAGGGGAAATCTGTAGGTAAACCCAAAGAAACCTACAGCAAGTACTCTCAGGGACCAGGGAAAAGCCAGCAAGGGGGAGGGGCCCATGGTGAAGGGAAGCCCTCAGACATGAAACTAAGACCTCAGGTTTTGGAGGGAAAACCAAAACAAGATGAGAGAGAATCAAAATACACCAGAAAATGTTATTTCTGTCAGGGAAAGGGTCATCTAATCTCAGAGTGTCAGAAATTAAAGCAGCTAAAAGGAATGGTGCCTCAGAATTCTAGTGGGACCAAGCCAAAAGCTGTGTTCTGTGTCCAGAAAGAGCAAGGCTCAGTGTCACTGAGGGAGCCTGTTGCCATGGCTACTCAGTCTGGAACAGCTACCTCTGCTGATCAGGCTGAGGAAAATGGTCCTCTTGTGGAGGTAAAGCGCTGCTTGCTGGTGAAAACAGATTCTCAGTTGTTTGAGACAGCCGGGGTGGACGTGGGAATACTTGACCGTCAGTATAGGGGGCTGCGGGACACTTGTTCCCAGGTAACCCTGTGCCATCCAGATATTATTCCTAGGGAGTTTATAATCCCAAATGAGAGCATGAAGGTGGCAGGGATTGAGGGGCAGGTAATCTCTCTGCCAGTAGCAGAGGTACCTGTCAACTTTCAAGGCTGGAGGGGAGTTTGGAGGCTAGCGATTTCATCGACTCTGCCAGCAGCCGTGCTCGTGGGAAATGACCTGGCTGAACATGTGAAACGGGTGCTAGTGATTACACGCTCACAAGCCACCACAGGGACAGTTCAGGGGGGTAATGATGAGCCAGAGACGGAAGCAGAGGGGAGTTCAGAAGCTGTGGTGGAAACCTTAACCACAGACAGCAGATTTGGACAGGAGCAAAAGGCAGACGCCACTCTCCAAAAGTGTTTTGAACAGGTGACTGACGCCCAGCTAACACCTGAAACCCCAGTGAGATTTCTGGAGAAAAAGGGGATTTTATATAGAGAAACCCTGAGGAATATCTCAAAAGGGGGAGATGGGATCAGAAGTCAGCTGGTGGTACCTGAAAAGTATCGCCCCATGATCTTACAAAGGGGGCACTCTGACATGTTTGCTGCACACTTAGGGGTGAACAAAACACAGCAGAGAATCACACAGAATTTCTACTGGCCTGACATAGGGAAGCAGATCAGGGAGTTCTGTAAACAATGTGATGTGTGTCAAAGGCAGGGGAATAACCGCGACAGGACCAAAGCAAAGTTGTGCCCTTTGCCTGTGATTGACACTCCGTTCAAATGCATAGGGGTGGATATTGTGGGACCTTTGCCCAAGGCCACAAAGAGGGGGAACAGATTCATTCTAACAATTGTGGACCATGCCACAAGGTATCCTGAAGCCATACCCTTGACTAACATCGAAACTAACACAGTGGCCGATGCTTTGGTGGGGTATATGTCCAGGATGGGATTTGCCTCAGAGATAATCACAGATTTGGGCGCATCGTTCACATCAAAGCTCATGAAACGCTTATGGCAAATCTGTGGAATTAAGCACAAGGAAACCACTGCTTATCATCCTGAAAGCAATGGGTTAACTGAGAAGTTCAATGGGACTCTAATGCGCATGATTAGGGCTTACTTGGCAGAGAATCCAAACAATTGGGACCAGAAGCTGCAATCCCTTTTGTTTGCTTATCGATCAGTGCCACAAGCCAGTACCGGGTTCAGTCCGTTTGAACTTTTATTTGGGAGAAGGGTGAAAGGGCCCCTTGATTTGATCAAACAAAATTGGGAGCAGATCACCCAGGATGACCCACAAGACGTTGTGACTTACATAGACACCTTGATGAATGACCTAAGGAGAAATCTAGAGCTGGCAGCAGAAAACCTGCAAGCTCAGAAGGTCAGACAGAAAACATGGTATGACCACAAAGCTAGAGAGAGGCACTTTGACCCAGGGGAGGAAGTGCTTTGGCTTAGGCCCTGCAGAGAGAATAAACTGCAGCTCAAATGGGCAGGACCATATAGGGTCATTTCCAAGATGTCAGACCTGAACTACCTTATAGAGCAGGAGGAGAACCAAGCAAGGAGGGTGGTTCATGTGAATGCCCTAAAACCCTACTACAGAGGGGAACAGAGGGTTTTATTCGCGATAAAAGCAGCTGAGAGTGAGGAAGCTGAATTACCCTTCTGGGAGGGTAGAGGGGAAGTAAAATACAACCCAGAGGAGGTAAAGATCAGTCCTGCACTCATCCAAGACCAGCAGCAAGAACTAAACATGCTGCTTAGTAAATATCAACAGGTGTTTTCCAACAAGCCGGGGATAGTGAAGGGAGTGATGCATTGGATCCACACAGGGGATGCACCCCCGCAGGCAGTATCCCCATACCGAGTAACGGGACCCTATAGGGACAAGGTGCGGAAGGAGTTGGACGAGATGCTGAGGGAGAACATAATCGTCCCATCTTCTAGTCCTTGGTCCTCTCCGATAGTCCTTGTGGACAAGCCTGATGGGAGCATTAGGTTTTGTGTTGATTACAGGAAATTAAACCGTGTAACCACTCCTGATGCCTACCCAATGCCCAGGCTAGACAACCTGATTGAAACCATAGGGGGTTGTCGGTTCATCTCATCATTGGACCTGGTAAAGGGATATTGGCAATTAAGAATTGATCCCAGGGATCAAGAAAAGACTGCCTTTTGCAGCCCTTTTGGTCTCTATGAGTTTCGAGTCCTGAGCTTTGGTCTCAGAAATGCACCAGCCACATTCCAAAGGCTGATGGACCAGACCTTGGCAGGGCTCAGTGACTTTACAGTGGCCTACATTGATGACATAGGGATCTTCAGTAATACCTGGGAAGATCACCTGATACACCTGGAGTTAGTGCTGCAGAGGTTAAGTGCAGCAGGGCTAACAGTAAAGGCCAGCAAGTGTCAGCTGGGTAGCCCAGAAATAAAATACTTGGGTCACATGGTAGGGGGAGGAATGATAAAACCCCTGGAGGCCAAAATAGAAGCAGTTCGTGATTGGCCTAGACCCAACACCAAGAAAAAGGTCAAATCATTTCTTGGGTTGGTGGGCTACTACAGAAAGTTCATCCCGAGGTTTAGCGAGATCGCGGCTCCGCTGACCGATCTGACGAGGAAGACGGCTGATGACCGCATCCCGTGGACCAGCGACTGTGAGGCGGCGTTCCAGAGGTTGAAGGAGGCGTTAATCAACTATCCTGTCCTGCGGGCTCCAGACTTCGACCGGGAGTTCATCATCTACACCGATGCGTCTAACAGCGGGGTAGGAGCAGTTCTGTGCCAGGAGGATGAGAATGGTGACCAGCATCCAGTGTCCTACCTGAGTAGGAAACTTCAAAAAGGTGAGAGACATTTGGCAACCGTGGAGAAGGAGTGTTTGGCCATAGTCTACGCGATCCAGAAGGGCAAGCCTTACATCTGGGGAAGACATTTTATTCTGTGTACTGACCATTCACCATTGCAATGGTTAAAGACAATGAAAACCCACAATAGCAAACTTATGAGGTGGGCTTTAAACTTACAGGACTATGACTTTGAAGTGAAGGTGGTCAGAGGGTCAGTGAACTGTGTTGCTGACGCCTTATCAAGAAGACCTGAAGAATGAAGACGGCGAAAGAAACATGGACTATATGTATATATATTGATGACAAAAAGTTAAATGTACCTGGTTTTGAATTTGGTTTGTATGAATAAAGGTAAATTGATGTAATGTATATGGTAAATGTTTAAATGCATAATTGCTATGGTTAACTTAGAATGTAAGTATGTGTAAGTATAATATGGTATGTATAACTGTTGTTGTGTATTTTATTCAGGTTGTTTTTTTGGTGAAAAGCACGTTAGCTTTCCCCCTACAAAACAACTTATAAAGAGGGGAGGTGTTACATACAGCACTGATGTTACCTGTCTGTCATGGGTTTGGAGGGAAAGTTCCATCCTATGGGGAGTGGAAGGCGGGACATCAGGAGGAGGGGCTG
Source organism: Pogona vitticeps (assembly GCF_051106095.1). Lineage (NCBI taxonomy): Eukaryota > Metazoa > Chordata > Lepidosauria > Squamata > Agamidae > Pogona > Pogona vitticeps. The sequence continues at coordinate 133,060,020 of NC_135785.1, forward strand.
TACTGTATAAATATGTGATGCCTGTGTGGTAAAGATAGAAGATGCTGGGAGATGCTGAGAGACACTGGGATGTGACGAAGCAGCAGCTGGGAAGAAGAAGCTGTTGTGGGAGTCTGTGTGTCAGACAGGGTACTACTGTGTGTCAGAGTACCAACCTGATAGGTTCAGGTGTCTGTTGGTTAGCCAGAACTGATAGGTTCAGGGTCTGTGCTTCAAGTTAAGGGTTCTGGGTGAACCAAACTGTATGCTTGTATGAGTGAGAATAAGCCACGTTACTTTATGTTATTCACCTGATCGTTTTATTTTTCCCTGTGTGTATTTAAATAAACCTAATTCTGTTATTGTTTAAAAATCCATCCCTGGTCTGTGTGACTTCTTAAAGGGAATGGTTGGTGGCAGCTTAGTGAAAGTGTGTGACATATCCCAGTAGGTCTGGGTTTGTCACATTATCTTTCCCCAATTAAGTAGTATGCTATGTTTCATCTTCTCTGGGCCTCTTTGGCCTTGCTCCCTTATCTTTGTTCCTGGCAGCACAATTCGAACAACAATCTAATGAGAACATTTCAGTGCTTTCAAATCTATCTTTCACAGAACCTAACAGACTCCATCTTTGTATGACTACAAGTCCCAGTTTCCTTCTGTTTCCTCACAATCACATGCTGTCAAGTCAATTCTCATTCATGATGTGGACCAGCTAAATTTACAGTTAAATTTAATTTTAGTACAATGACCTCTCTGAAAGGTAATATTTGGGGAAGGTGTTGAGAATGATAACTAGTCCTGAGCTAAAAGATGTTTTTTCTGAAAAGCATTCTGAGAGTCTTCTTTTTTCTGACTCACTTGCTATACGTCTCGATGTACTTCCACGTAGTCACACATGATCAGAGGATAAAAAAAATGTTTAGATGGACAAAACAAATATTGGTTCAGTTAAAGATCAAGTAAAAGATGATCAAAGCAAATGAGTTACGTACATACTCTGGCATGGGGTGGGGGGCCTTCCGGATGTGGCTCAGCCAGGCAAGATGCTCGTGGCTACGCAGCGGTGATTTTATCTCTATTTTATATAATTTTATATGGTTTTTATCGCTTTTGTTTACTTGAAGCTCCTATTTTATTTTCTGGTTGGAGACATGATACTAACCTTGGTAAAAGTAAACACAGAGATAATGACCACTGGAGCTGCTGAGAGAGATTAGAAATACCTCTGTATCACAAAAGTATACAATTGAATCCTTGGGAAGAAAATAACACCATTACTGTGGACAGTAAGCACCTGCTTGAATCAAGTCCGCAAGAAAATCATTTAATTTGTTTAAGAAAAGCCATCTGTCTTTGGAGAGGGTTTTGTCATAGAACAGGGGCGGATCTGCCATCTTCATCAATCTACAACTGGCTCACAGTGAGTAAAAGTCCTCCAAGGAACAGAGTGGAATAACCTGCCCTTTAATGGTTACGTCTGAATGTTTACTGGAGCTAAGAGTGTTTTTATACAGCACCTATTGACTGTAACTCTGAAACCCATATTCTTCTCCTTCTCAGTGGACGTTTGTACCTGCAGAAGTAGAAGGGGACACTAATTAAGCTAAATCTGTGGAGTATAACTATGGTCACTACTAGGACCAAAAAAAACCTATGGCAAGATAAAAAAGGCTTCCAAAAAGCCAAATCAGAAATCAATAGACTTCTGTGTGGCCTCAGATCTCATCAGCCAAAGTGAACATGCTTCCTCTTACAATCAAAGGCAACTGAGGGAATTTACGTCAAGTACCCCACTTACTATGGACAATGTAGGCATGAGTAATGGAGAGACATACCAGGGGGTTGCAGTCGGAACTCCGCACTCTGGAGGAGAAATCGGCAATTGGTCTCTGGACCCAGACCTCCTAGAGAAGTCTCTCTCTGCCTCTATGGAATCATTCTATAAGTATCTAAATTTATGAACACCTGGGCACAAGGACAACAATATGGAAGGAAATGTAGGTCCCCAAGATGCTCAAGGGCCCGAGAGTGAACAAAGTAGGATTATTTACACCCAACTACATGATCAGTGCTTCCTCTCAGCTAAATCCAACCAGACAATTTTCAATAAGCTGCATGATCTAAAGAAAGAAATCGCTGATATTAAAGCAATACTACAATGCATTGCTGACATGATAAAGTTGGGGATTCTAAAAGCAGCACCTCCCTCAAACCCTTGGAATACTGAACAGAGAGGACTTCAGGCAAAAAAGGAGCTGGGCACGAAAGATCAAACACAAAAAGATAACTCCCCAGCCTTTAAAGGTCAGAGTTACCTACAGCTATTGGAAAAAAACAACTCAGGACTGATGACCCTATAGGCTTGGGCAGACCCATATGACCGACGTGAGGACACAGAGGGAGCTGATGTAACATCCTCCAATCTAGAGCTAATAACCATAGATGAATGGTGGGGAAATACCCAAGAAGAACCATATCCTCAGCATCCACTTCCTGTGACAGCATGCAAGAAAAATATACAGATAGAAAACCCCCAATGGTCAGCAACCTCAGACAGTGAAGAGTCCACCCCGGTTGAAACCCCATCATCCAAGCCATATCGCCATCTATAACTGGCCACTAAGAAAATCAAATGGCACCTGGGCCTCCAATTCAGAAGTATTACAGACAATAACAGAACTTCTGGGCAAGGATTGGGATGCTCAAACAAACACAAAATGTTACTGTATTTATCCCAGTAAGCCTGGGCAACTAAGAGGCAGGGTACACATCATCTTCGCCAATAGTAAACAGACCCATCATTTTTGGAGCCTGTTATTCAAGTTTGAAAATATAGCAGTATCATTCAAATGGGGAATACATACAAGTTATTGAAATATTAACTTCAGACCAATCACAAAATTGGACACCCACAAACTAACAAATACATCCAGAGAAATTCAGGTTCCAGAACAAAGAGAGGAAGGATGGATGGTAACAGCTGAAAATCCTAGCTACGATCTTTATAGATACTACAGGGCTGAAGCTTCCATCATTTACAGCAGATCACCTTCCAAAACCAAATCAGATGGCAGAGAAAAGGAAACGCACACCAGTTTTGCAACCTTTCCAAACAATATCCCAATGAACATGCCCCGTGATCCTACAAGCAAAATAAAAAACCAGAGTAATCAGGTGAAAATGCTCTCAAAGACAAGGCATCTTTCAAAAGGTATTATATCCTCCAGAAATGACAGAACACACCATCCATACAAAGAGAAAATACATCCAGCCTGCTCAATTGGAACTATTTCCAACGCCAACTCTGAATGGCATATGGGCAATAGCTATGCCCCTTTAGTAGCTTATCCCCAGAACTGACTATCGGAAGACAAAAAAACAAAAACATTTGAAGAAGTCGTCAGCCTGGAATACTGCATGGGGAAAAACCAAACAAAAAGCCCAACTTCACAAAGATTCCATAGATCCAAACGCATCAAGGACTACCTACCCAGGTAGAGCTGAAAGATCTTCTTTTAGAAGAGACACACAAAAATGAAAACAACAAAGACTGGGCCGATAAAGATTACCCTTTACCCACACCAGCTGCTCCCCTCACCTACAGAGGATGTCAGTCATCACATGTATCCCAGCCTGCTCTGGAGAAGCTAAGAATATACAAGGAAGGGAACCCCATTCAAATTCTCTGCCACAAGAGGGGAAATGACTCCAAAGGCAGAAGAACTGAGCATTCAGGAGCCAAAGGAGGCACCAGACACTCAATTATGGTGGTGTGCTCCAGAAAGCAACCAAAATCAGCATCTAAAGCTGAACTTTTATCATGGAATGTGGCAGGTTGGACCAGATGTATCTCCCATACCCATGAGACTCCTTTCTTTCGCAGCAAATATGACATCATTCTTTTGCATGAAACATGGTCTGACAAAGATATAATACTAGATGGTTTTGACTCTTTCATGGTAAAGGCAATCCCAGGGTGTGGACTGGGGAGACTGAAGGGGGGGGCCTGAGCATTCTGGTATCAACGGCTCTGAAATTGAAATCTACGACAAAACCCCCCTTGAGACAGCTGGCCATGGCAGTAGTACTTACAGGAAGTATGAAAACCCTATTGATCATTAACATTTACTTACCTCCTACATCTAGAAAAGCAGAAATAGAAGGAATTTGGACAGACCTTGAAAACTATGTAAGAGAGCTTATCATGGAACATCCGGATGCTTTGGTCGTGACTGGTGGGGATCTAAACACCCGTATGGGACCAGATCTGGGAACCAAATTTAAGAGGATAGCCAACATAAGAAATGATAATGTGGGGAACCTGAATCAGGAGAAGGCATCTAAAGATCAACATGCAAACTATGCCGGGGCCTCTGTACAAATTTGCCTATAGACTGGGCCTCTCAATTTTAAATGGCACAATCACAGGTGATACCCAAGAAAATACACATTTATGGTAGCATCTAAAGCTAGTACAATTGACTACATCCTGGTATGCAGGGGGCTCCTTTCCATGGTTGAAACTCTCCAAGTACTGCCTTACATGGAGGGGGATCATTTCCCCCTACATCTAAAATTCCACTTAAACATTAGAAATTTAGACACAGAACCAAGATATCATACGGAAATTACAGCATTAGAAAGAGTGTGTTGCCGAGTCAGATGGTCACCTAAACTGGCACAAAATCTAAAACAACTTTTAACTTCGTAAACACTGATTGACACCCTTAATTCAGTAGGAAGCCAGACAGTCCACCGGAATCCTATAGATATATATGAAATTCTCCTACAACAGTTAAATCCACATCTTGTCCATTCATATAGCAGAAACCTTCAGAAATCATATAACCGATCCAAACCTTGGTTCAACCAAAGCTGTAAGGCAGCAAAACAATTAGTAAATCAGACATACAAGGAATACCTGAGAGCATAAGACCATGTGAAAAAAGAGGCCCTCCTAAAACTAATGATACATAAAAAAGAATACAAACAGCGGATACAACACTGTAACAGAGAACAGACGAGAGAACTATGGAGGAAGGTGATAGAAGCAGTAAAAGACAAAAATCCATCCCTTTTCTGGAAACTAATCTCAGGCAGACTATGAGAGCCCAAACACCCGTTATCCTCTTGTATTCCACCAGATAAAGGGGTATCCCACTTTACAAATATGTACGAGGATGTCATTGTACCCCCTTCCTCACTAATGCTTGGAAGGACTCCCAAATGGCCCCCAGTGACCCCAGGTGAAATAATAGCTCATTTAGATCAGCTAAAAAATGGAAAAGCCCCAGGCCTTGATGGCATCCCTCCAGAACTCCTAAAAGAAAACAAGATATGGTGGAGCTCTTTTCTAGCACCTCTCTCACGCATATCAGTGACACAGGCCATATCCCAATATCATGGAAAATAGCCATAGTGGTCCCATTTTATAAGAAGGGGAAAAGGGAAGATCCAGCCAACTACAGGCCAATAAGTTTGCTGAATATTATAAGCAAACTATATGCAAGGCACCTCCTAGACAAACTCCTGGAGTGGCCCGAAGCAGAAAATATCATTGGGGCCAAACAAGCAGGCTTTCAGCCAGGGAGATCCACAATAGAACAGTGCCTAATTATACAGCGTCTTACAGAGAAATACTCGGCCAAAGGAGTAACATCACTCTATGCCGCCTTTGTGGATTTTAAATCAGCATTTGATTCTATATCGAGAACACACCTCTGGGACAAACTAACAAACTCATCTTTAGACAAAAGTCTTCTACATCTAATCAGGGCTCTACACGAAGAAACATACTTGAGAGTCAGGTGCAGCAGACAAGAACACCTCACGGAATCTGTGCAAATGCACAGAGGTATTAGGCAATGATGCCTACTGGCACCAGCATTATTCATCCTTTACATAAATGACTTATCAAGCTGGCTTAACACAGCTGATCTCCATTCTCCTAAATTTGTAGATAGAGTAAAGCTGGCACTGTTCTATGCTGATGATATCTATCCAGAACCCCCATAGAGCTGAGGAGGGCACTTAAGAAGCTTGCCTCTTACTGTGAATGTAAATCCCTAACTATCAACTATCAGAAGACCAAGATAGTCGCCTTTGGACAGAGACCCAGGATTCGGTCATGGCAAATAAATGAACACAGTATTGAGCAAGTGAACAGCTTCAAATATCTGGGGGTAGTACTACAGGCGTCTGGATCTAGGCTTCAGCATAGTAAATATGTGGCAGATCAGGGAGAAAGATCTGCAAATAATATAGTAAAATTCCATCTCACCCAAGGAGGGTCCTTTATTCCAGCAGGCCTCAAATTGTATAAAGCAAAGGCATTAGCTCAGCTGCTGTACGGCTCATTCATGGGGCCACCCAGCTCTCACTTTGCATCACAAGAAATAGTTCAATCCAAATTTCGAAGATCTATACGTCAGGTCCCGAGATGCATGTCAAATGCAAGGATAAGGCTAGAAAGAGGATGCCTTGAAGTAGAAGCCTGGATTAGGATTCAATCTACATCATAGGCATCCTTCAGTCTTGAGAGACTATGGAGACATGCTCTGAATTGAGGAATGTCCTCTCCAGAGCATGAAGCCCAGGTAAGGTGATATGGAGGATAGGCTGTTACCCAAGCAGCAGGTCCCCCCTCTCCACATTGCTAAAATGGTCCAATGGAAAGGCAAGAGCCAATACAACTAGTTCCAGCAATGTCGCAGGAGTTGGCAGAACGACACGAGCTGCCTTTGGGACTCCAGCTCCGGATTTTGCCTCTAGGTTAACTCCTGAAGCCTTTTCCATGAGTGGATATAGCCACAAGGCAGTGGAGGTTTGAAATCGGAGTTTTCCTTCTCCTAGATGGGCTGCCTTCCATTCAATCTACATACAAGTGGCTAAAGGGACAGTTAAACCCAAAAGGCCTATTTTTTTGATATTTAATGATAATTACCAATCCCCCTCATTTCCCACACTAGCAAGGTTATGCTCAAAATCCTCCAAGGTAGGCTTCAACAGTATGTGGACTGAGAACTCCCAGAAGTGCAAGCTGGATTTTGAAGGGGCAGAGGAACTCGAGACCAAATTGCTAACATGCGCTGGATTATGGAGAAAGCCAGAGTTCCAGAAGAACATCTACTTCTGCTTCATTGACTATGCAAAAGCCTTTGACTGTGTGGACCACAGCAAACTTTGGCAAGTCCTTAAAGAAATGGGAGTGCCTGACCACCTTATCTATCTCCTGAGACATCTATATGTGGGACAGGAAGCAACAGTTAGAACTGGATACGGAAACACTGATTGGTTCAAAATTGGGAAAGGAGTACGACAGAGCTGTATATTGTCTCCCTGCTTATTTAACTTATATGCAGAATACATCATGTGAAAGGCCGGACTGGAGGAATCCCAAACTGGAATTAAGATTGCCGGAAGAAATATCAACAACCTCAGATATGCAGATGATACCACTCTGATGGCAGAAAGTGAGGAGGAATTAATGAACCTTGTAAGGAACCTCCTGGCAAATAGAAGGGGAAGATATGGAGATAGTGACAGATTTTACTTTCTTGGGCTCCATGATCACTGCAGATGGAGACAGCAGTCCTGAAATTAAAAGACGTCTTCTTATTGGGAGGAAAGTCTGAATAGTCAAAGCTATGGTTTTTCCTGTAGTGATGTATGGAAGTGAAGCTGGACCATAAAGAAAGGTGACCGCCGAAGAATTGATGCTTTTGAATTGTGGTGCTGGAGGAGTCTTTTGAGAGTCCCCTGGACTGCAAGGAGAACAAACCGATCCATTCTAAAGGAAATCAAGCCTGAGTGCTCACTGGAAGGACAAATCCTGAAGCTGAGGCTCCAATACTTTGGCCATCTCATGAGAAGAGAGGACTCCCTGGAAAAGACCCTGATGTTAGGAAAGTGTGAGGGCAAGAGGAGAAGGGGACGACAGAGGATGAGATGGTTGGACAGTGTCATGGAAACAACCAACATGAATTTGGCCCAGCTCCGGGAGTCAGTGGAAGACAGGACGGCCTGGCGTGCTCTGGTCCATAGGGTCACGAAGAGTCGGACATGACTAAATGACTAAACAATAACAACCAACCCAAGAGGGTTAAATCAGTCCAGGGCTACTTGGGGAAAATTGGCCTCTCACTTCAGGCACTTATATCTTCTGGAATAGAGCAGGCAAAACAAAAAGTTAAACAAAGAATAGAGGACAATGAATATCAAACAGACCTCTCTAGCATCCAAAACATGGCAGCAAGCATTTATATCAAGAACTGTATGGAACCGGCCAAATATTTAACGTCTTTGGAAATTAAAGGAACTAGAAGAGCCTTTACTTTGGCAAGGTGTTTGGCCCTCCCCTCTGCTGTACTAGAAGGGAAGTATAAAAATACCCCTTTTGCTGAAAGGCTATGCTCCTGCCAGCTGAGGGAGATTGAGACCATACAGCATATGTTCTTCACCTGCCCATTGTATGAAGCAGTGCGAAAAGAGACTATAACCCCTTTAATAAATATATTCCCAGGACGTTCGGAGGAAAATAGGCTTGAGTTCCTTCTCTCAGATGTTGATGTGCAGATCACCTGTCGGGTTGCGAGGTTCTGTGTAGCAATACTTTGACTGCGGAAGTTAAATACCAATTAGATTGCAGTTCCCAGTTGTATGTATGCCAACATGTTCTAATGGAATACTGAAAGTTAGAAATTTTAATGTTTTATAAGGTTTTATACTTATGTGACTGGTCTAAGGACCATAAATAAACTATTATTATTATTTATTATTACACTGGCATGGTGACATTCAGGATAATTATTAGGTTTCAAAATTGTTTTAATTAAATATAGCAATAGTAAAAATTACACAATGCTGTAAGAGAGATTTAAAGGAAAAAAAAACAGAAACCAGATCCCAGACCAACCTCATGGCTTGCCAGAGTCACAGGCTCAGGAGGAGATATTATTGCATTCATTCCATTTATTAAAGGTATACATTTCCACTTTAAAACTTTTCAGGTGGCAACTGAAAGGTAAATAATAGAGAAAATGTCCTGGGATTGAGATGATCAGATTCACATTATTTTTCATTGACTACATGATGCATAATTCAATGTGAATCAGTTTGGAGCTCTTCCGATCAGAGTATTTGCATATGGTCCTGAGGATTCTACTTTTTTCTTTCTTTCTTTTTAGTTCATATATTTGCATAAGTTCAGGTGGTGTGATTGCTTGGGCCAACACAGAACACCCAATGTATAGAGGTGCTAGTAGTTGGTGGGGTTGGGAGAGAGGAATCAGTTCCCCTCAACCAAGCACCCCCTTTAAGGGAGCTGAACTTAAAGGCAATTAAGGCATTGTGATATTCCACTCAAGGAGACTTTGGACCTTCGTTCATAATGCTAATAATACTTTTCATTTTTTTTTTGAAAGGCTTGGTGCCAGCACTACAACAAAGTTGTGCTAGAGCACCCAGAGGGTTGAAAGGAAAAGGGGGGGGGGGACGGGGAAAATGGCAATGGCCTTTTGTTTGCAGTTTGTTAAAATAGTTCTGCTGTAGCAAGCAAGCAAGTAAGCAAGCAAGCAAGCAAGCAAGCAAGCAAGCAAGCAAGCAAGCAAGCAAGCAAGCAAGCAAGCAAGCATATTCGCGTAGACTTTCATGGCTAGTATGTTACGGTTGTTGTGGGTTTTTTGGGCTCTTTGGCTGTGTTCTGAAGGTTGTTCTTCCTAACATTTCGCCAGTCTCTGTGGCCGGCATCTTCAGAGGACAGCACTCTGTGTTCTGGTGTAGTTTGCTTGGGAGTGGAGTATTTTTGGCTGTGAGATAGGCTTTTGTCTTTTTCTGTAGATGGGTGATTAGTGTATCTTGTTGTGGGTGCATTGTTGTGATAAGGAGCAGAGACTTTCTGTCACTGTGGTTGCTGGGTGTCATTAGCTGGTCTTTTGTGTGTAGTGATCCCCTGTCCTTATGGCTGGGTAGAGTTGGTTGACCTTTTGCACACTGTATCTTCTTTTATTACTGGCAGGGTATATTTATATGCTTACTACAAGTAATACACCTCCTGTTGTCAGATAATGGTTTTTACTAAATAGGGTTACAAAGAACATGGGGTTTCTCTATTACATGGAAACTTATTAGCAGAGAGGAAAGAGAGACAAAAGAAAATTACAAATTTCTTTTCTCCCAAAGAGGAAGGCACTAAAAATACCAATGAAATTACAACAATATCATCACCAGCCTCCAATCTAGACTGGTCAGTCGAGTATCAACGTTCAATCATAGAAACAAATAAGGAAGATTATGATCCTGACCTGGAGACAGATTTAGAAGTTGCAGAAAACACTTTAGATTCCAGCAGGGTAGAATAGAAGAGGAAAAAAGGAGGTAGATGATCTTATGTTAAAACAAATAGATGAATTGGCACAAAGATGCATCCAAAGAGAAAAAGAGCCGTTTCCAAAGCCAGTTAAGGGAAGAGGAGAGTCTGACACTAATACACTATTCCAGTGGGTAAAAGACATTTTAGAGGAAATGAAGTTAATTAAATTTTTCCTCTATGAATTTTATGAGCTATTAACTACTCTAACCAAACTGAGTTTAAAAAGGTAGCTAAGAACAACAACAAACAAGCTGATTAAGATATTGCATTGTTACAGGACGGTTCTGCCAAAGAGGGTAAAAATGCCAAACAGGAAACCAAGAATAGGGCACAAGAAGGATGTCTTTAGGGATGTACAGTGGTGCCTCGCATAGCGAGGTTAATCCGTTCCGGATTAACCTTCGCTATGCGAAAACATCGCTAAACGGGACTAAAAAAGCCATAGAAACGCATTGAACTTTGTTCAATGCGTTCCTATGGCTTGAAAACTCACCGTTAAGCGATGTTTCTCCATAGCGCCGCCATTTTCGCGCCCTCGGTAAGCGAGGGCAGGGCGCGAATATGCGGCGCGGACCTTCCGGCGGCCATTTTGGAACCGCCGATTAGCTGTTCTCCCCCGCTTCGTTTTGCGAAGATCGCTAAGCGAATCGCTTAGCGATCATCGCAAAGCGAAAAATCGCCATAGGGGCCATCGCTGAGCGAATGCTCCAGCGATGGCCCGGACCCCCTCGCTATGCAAATTCATCGCATAGCGAAGCACTCGCTAAGCGAGGCACCACTGTACAAGTAAAAAAAGAATAAAGTTAGCAAAAAATAAGACCACATCATCATTAATTAAAAAGCCCAAGAATATTAAGAACGCAAATAAATCAAGAAAACCATCCCAAAAAATGAACTATCTTAACCTATTTAAACATCTTGGGATGAACTCAAATAAAGAGGAAAAATCTTCCAAATTTAAAAGAAACTCTGAAAAGTTAGGTACTGGTGAAGCTTGACAAATATACACCAATCAGCAATCACCTCTACCATACAGGGTATTAGTGAGGATGGTATAAATGAAGTGAGAAATGACCCCTGGATTGATGTGCCGAAGAGCATCGAGAAGAACACTCAATCAATAGTCCAGCTGACAAAGCCTGAGAACAATGCAACATGGAAGCTGAGACTATTGACTCACACTCTAGCTTTCTGTGGATACCCAAACCCAAAAGGGATACTTAGACAGAATGAGCACAAATGGAATCTGGTAAATATCTTAGAATCCATAATCCCTGAATTAACTTCCACATCTCAAATTCTAAATGTGGAATATTTGTTCCACAATTATACCAACGCATGGGCAATTGTAAAATTTAAGGATAGTATAATAACCAGTAGGATTTATGGCAGAAGAAAGGATCTAGCTGTGAGAGGTATAACAGTCGTTAGGTACTTCCAAAATTGAGCACACCCGCTACCCCATATGCAAGGGAGATAGAAAGGGAGAAACTAGTCTATGCCCAGGAGAAGCACACTGATGAGGATCTTATTTACATTTTAGAAGGCCATTCAAATGATGGGCAATATGCTTATGGTTATCCCACAGAAAAAAGCAAGGATGATAGCCATACAGTGAAAAAGACCATTCCGGGTCTTGCTTGGCCAGATTGCCTCCTTTAGCCGACTGCCAATTTGTGAGATGTCTATAATACCCCTACTGTAATGCCTGGTTGCAACTTTGAGGAATTTGGGACAGCCATCAAATACCAACGAAGACCTAGCAAACCCTCAATTGCCCGTATTTGGCTCCCCAGTAGTGACACAGACAAAGGATAGAGTTAAACCCCCTCTGGAGCCCATAATAACAATAAACAAAAGGACACTCAATTCTAACTTGACAGTGCCTGTGAACCATCCCGAGCTGTGCCTGATAGGTGAGGCACCCCTAGAAGAAGCCCAGAGAAACTTTCCTGATAATACTAAGATAAATTGACAAACCCTGAAGCATAATGATACCATAGCTAGAATCTGTTCCAGACAACCTGATACAGTAGCTATCAATGGGATAAAGGGGAGATCTTGAATGTAACACATGATCAACTCAAAGTTATCTCATGGAACATAGCAGGGTGGACCTCAAAGCAAAATGATCCCAACTTTCTGGAACATCTGAGGGCTCATGATATAATTTTTCACCAAACAAATTAAGCTAAATGGATATGCTATATATGATATGCCCACTGAGACCACCAAAAGTAAAGGTAGATGTGACAGACAGGTCAGGAACTGCTCCTGTCCATCACAATGGAACTCTGATTCAAGAGCCAATAGCTGTACAGAAAAGGCGGGACTAGGGATATATAAGAGAATGGATGACAGAGTCTGAGTTTGGAGTTAGTTAGAGTCTGTGTTGGAGATGTCAGTTAGAGAGAAGCATTGTAAGCAGTTAGGACCAGCCTGGTATTAGGGAAGAATAGAGAGAGAGAGAACTTGATAAGAAATGAACAAATATCTTGATTGAAATGATTATAAATAAACAAATATAAATATTACCAAAGCACAATTTATTGAATGAATAAAATGAGACCATCCATGATTTACTTTATATGATTTACTTATGAATACTTTAATCAATATTGTTTAATTGAATCACACTGATTGAAGAGTTATATTTGATATAGTGAGGAGTGATGCCTCTGGTGGTGGCAGAAAGGGTTGAAAATAAGTGTCACACCCAAATGTGAACCTGGGGTGTGTGGAGAAATAAACCGGGGAACCTAGGGTGCATCACAAAAGTGGTGAGCAGAGGGTGGGATTCGAAAGAAATCCAGTGAGCCAAAATAAAATGTGATTTATTAGGGTGAGATTCTAATGAAATTCAATAAGCTAAAAATAAATGAAATTCTCTGAGTCTAAGAGATCTCATTGTCAATAGCCCAAGTGAAGGAGTAGGGAACCCTAAAGCTTAAGGGGAAAAGCTTAGTAGGGACTCCTGATTGTGGCAAGACAAAGGCAGGAAAGGACTCTGTGGAGATTTCTATAACGTGGTTAAAAGTACCTCAAGCTGAGAGTGTGAGGACCAAGAGGGCTAGCTTTACAGTAGATCCCAAAGCTCTGAGAAAGGGAGAGCATTGAGGGGATCTAGAAATGGAAGCCAAGGTCTAAAAGGAACAGCTGAGGTGAAAATAACTTTAGGCTTACAAAAGAAAAATATTGCTTGCAAAATCTGGGTGTCTGTAGACCAAGAGTAACAAAGTAACAGACACAAGGAACAGCGAGGCTGAGGCCCAAAAATACAATGTAGCAATCTTAATCTGCCAAAAGAAAGCTACATAATTTAAATTTCTAACACAGAAAAAAAGAGGTCATTTTAAACAGAGGCTTGTGTATTGGAATTGGTGAGAAAACAGCCTACCAATTTAATAATAAAAATAAATTGTTAGGTATGACTTCCAAGAGAGGGAAGAAGGCAGTTATGGAACTTGCTGAGGGTCAGATTTTACCTCAGGAAGAGGAAATTTCAGACCAAGAGGGTCAGGATTATGAGGGCTCGAGGGAACAGGAGGGTGCCTCAGGGAGAGAAAACAACTCCCTAGAGTTTATAAAGCAGAAATTTGAGAAAGAACAGGAATTTCAGTTAAAACAATTAGAAATGAGAGAAAAGGCAAAAGAAAGGGCTGAAGTCAGACAGCTGGAAATGAGGCGACAAGAAATGCAACATGCATTAGAGATGTAAAAACTAGAAATAGCATCTCTAAATAGTAATAACAGTAATAATACAAATGAAGGGATCTCAAAAGTAGACCTTAAGAAATTCCCTCAATTTAAAAAAGGAGATTGCCCTGAGTCTTTTCTAATTTCGTTTGAGAGAGCCTGTTGGGACTATAGTGTGACAGAACAGGAACCTATGCAGATATTAAGGTCTTTAATTAGTGCTGAAATGTCCGAAATTTATGCTAGTATGTCAGAAGACCAAGCTAGAAATTATGAGATCTATAAGAAACTAGTTTTCTCAAGATTTGGAATAACCAGTGAAAAACTCAGACTTAAATTTAGACAGTTAAGTAAGAAGCCTGATGAGTCATATTCACAATTTGGGGCAAACCTGGTTAAATATTTACAGAAATGGATGGAGCAATCTCATGTTACAACTTTGGAGGATATGCAGCACCTCATAGGATTAGAACAATTTTATTCAGCTTTGCCTGCTGAATTAAGATATTTAGTTAGAGACAAACAACCGAAAACAGTACTACAGGCTAGTGAATCTGCAGATTTAATATCAGAGATTAGGAGTTCAAAATATTCTGAAGTGAAATTAGACAGAAATTTTGAAGAAAGAAAAAGAGAAACTAGAGATTTCCACAAAATCAACAAAAATACAGATGGAAGCCATTTTAGAGAGAGACCCTCAGAGCAGTACCAGCAGAAGGGTAAAAGCTTTGAAGAAAGGGGAGACAGAAACCCTTATAATGAACAAAGAAATTTAAAAACTTGTTTTTGTTGTGGGAAATCAGATCATTTCATTTCCAATTGTGAATTTGTAAAGAACAAAGAAAGGGGACAACAGAAAACAGGGGGAGTTGTACCTAAAAAGGTATACTGTATACAAAAGCAGGATGAAAGATCTGAAGAAAAACAGCAGAGTGATAGTTTAACTGACACAGTGAAGCAGGAGCAACTGCCTCCTATAGCAGATATTGTTCACTGCTATTATATTAAAACCAACAAGGAATGGATGAAGTCAGCTGGAGAAAATATTTATATTAATAATATCAAATATCTAGCATTGAGAGATTCTTGTTCTCAGATTACTATATGCCATACAGGTATTATTCCTCAGGAAGACATCATTCCAAATGAGAAAATGTCAGTTAAAGGAATTGGGACAGAAGTGATTAAGCTATCAGTAGCTGAAATACATATAAATTATCAGATTTCAGATCAGATTTATATGCCTTGTTTAACTGGTTTAGATTTGATTAATTATATTAAGACTGATGTGATCACCACACACTCACAGACAGAAAAGATAGAAAATCTTTATGGAAGTAGTGAGGTTCCTGAAGAAGTTATAAGTGTCAGCCAATCACCTGAACTTGCAGGAGAGGTAGAAAAACATCCACAAACAAATGGATATCCCTTTTGAGTACAGAAAGAGGCCTACAGTTGACAGAAATGACTGGAGTAAGATGAAACATGTTAATGGTGGTTTCATATATATAAGCTCACAAGATAGTCAGGACACACCCACTACAGTAACTAGAGAAGGTGGGGGAGAAAAAAAATTGCTACAGAATCAGAGAAATAAATGGGGAGAAGAAAGCTGTAAAGGTATGAGAAAGCCCAGTGAAAGGAGTTTTAACCAGGAGATAGAGAATAACTCACAGAATTAGTTAAAAGAGTTTCAAAATCTCCCTCTATTGTTCTCTGAAAGTCCTGAGAAAATCTGTAAGGACAAAGATCTTATAACTAAAGAAAACTCTGTAGTGATGACTCCTGGAAAAGAGGAAAACTTACATGAGGATCAGGAAAAATCATGCTATCCTGAGATAGAGAAACTGAAAATTTTAGAGGGAAGTAAACTGCAGGTAGCAGAAGTAGTATCTAAGGAAAGGATGCAGCTAACTGAAAAAGTTGATCAGTCTATGTCTGCACAAGTAGTTAAAACCAAGCAACAAGGAACCCTATCTAAGAAGTTTAAGGATAAAGAAATAGGACTAGATGAAGTTAAAGGTGAATCTAAAATTAATCAAGTAGACAAAATAGAAATGCAAGAAATACTAAATAAATTTACTCTAGACATAGAAAAAAGAAAACAGGATAGAGTGAAAGCTATGATAAGGATAGCAGGCTATACCCAGCGTTGGGAAAGAGATTCCAGGTATATAGCTTCTCCTTTGAAAATTATAAAAGCTAAAATACAAGACAAGAAGATCAAGTGGTTGAGCAGATGTTAAGAGACCCTGGAAAAGCTACAGACTACATTAAAGAAAAGTCGGTGTGGTGTCCAGAGAGGTCGTGTCTGTGATGAACTTGTTTATGAAAGTTAAATAGTATTTTACTTTATAGGTACAAAGTTAGTCTGGAAAAATCCTTTTGATTTCTGTGTGTGAGTTAGAGAGGTAAAATTTCCAAGGACGGTTACTTTTGCCGTTTGCAAACTCTGTGCAAGCTCTGTGCTGCTCAAGGTGACCTTCATCTTGTAACCAAGCAACTATCTTAGCCCAGAAGGAGCAAGGACATAACTCCTTATTTAAGACTCATGGGATGGAGAAGAAAGGAGAATTCCAGCATGAGAGGAGATAAGGTTTTCCAGCACGGAGAGAGTTAGAACATGGATGTCAGAAGAACTTTATTTTTGAAAAGGACAGTAAGACTGACTTCTACCTAATAGAATCTAGAGCTTTGTTTGAAAATGCAGTTTTACTGGAATTGGAGAGAAGGTCAGCCTTCCTCTAATTATAATAGTTAGTGGTTTGTTATTTTCATTTTTTATAGAAGAATTCTGTCTTTTGGTGATGGCTGGGGTTGGAAATAATTGATTATGGAAATATGTCTTGTTTGCTTGCTTAAACAAATTTCTTTCTAATCTTTATATTTTTCTAATAAATTATAAAAATGCTAAATGTCTGGAAGTTGGCTTCTTGGATAGACCATAAGCTACAATAGTTAATTGGCTTCTTTAGATTGATGTGCTCAATACGGACACGTTTACTTAGTGCTACCATTTGGGTCCTACATATTAAAGAGTGCTAGGAAGATTAGATTCCCTAGAACTCCTGTAAGTGCTTTTGTTCTTTCTTAAATCGGGTCAGACTTGGGAGAAAGAGTGTTCAGCTGCCCTAGGGTAAAATTAATGGACCCGGTTTTGCCTGGTAAAGGAGCTGATCATTCCGGACCCTCTCTGTCTCGTGTAAAAGCAGTTTCTTAAGAAATTTTGCTTTTACCGCATGGTGGCAGCGGTGGGATCTTAACCACGCGCTTAAGGTGCTAGTTAATTGTTTTAGGGCATGGTGGCTGCATTGGATCTTAACCACGTGCTTTGCTTAAGGGCTTAATAGCGCTGTTAATTGTTTTATGGAGGCAGACGGTGTTTGCATGTCTGCAGCGTGAAATCTGACTCATGTGCCTGGTAATTGTTTTATGACTGGAGAAACTCCTATGCAGAAAGATTTAGGCCGATGCAAGGAGAGATTCTTCCAGTGGTTCGGTTGTTTAGCAGGAACAGTCATTTGCTGTTCTAAATTGCAAGCTCTAGTCATCAAGGTGACAGAGTGGCAGGGATTTTTTGTTGTTGTTTGCTTTAAGTAGCTGGAGTCTATAAGAAGCCAAACAGGAAAAAAAAAAGAAATCTAAATATAGTTTTAAAATTTCCAACCTTAAACCAGAATAGAAAGTACAGATTCCTGAGGGAATTGGTAGTCTCTGTCAAGCTGACAGATTTATTGTTTTACAGCTTCTCCCCTGAGATAAGTGCTTCGGTAACAGCTGCAGGGTGAGATAGCAAACAAATGGCTTTTAGCAGGCGTTCCTCACTACCTGAGCTAACTGTAGACAAAGAGATTGTGGAAGCTATGGAACACAGTACTTTACTGCAGAGTGGAGCCAGACCGAGGATCATTAGTAGTTCATTACAAATACCAAAGGAGTTCCATATGAGGAGTGCAGTTACAAGATTCACAGAGGAAGATGTCCAAAGGTTGATGTCAGAGAACCCAGATTTACCTAGGCCCCAAGTAAGGGCGAAAATGGCGCAGCAGTACACTGGGGTGGAACATGTTCCATCTCAGAAGGACCTGCTAATGGAGGAGATTCTTGTAGATGACCAGAGATCAGCAGGAGTAGTAGCGGCAGATGCCAGCCGCAGCCCAGCAGATCCAAGGGACGTGAGTTTAAAGTTGCAAGAGCAGATTACTTTAATGATGGCAGATTTCATGGAGAGTCAAAGACATTGGTTTGAAGCCCACACCACTAGTGAGAGAAAGGCAGAGGAATACCACGAGATGAAATTGAATCTTTTGCATAGAGAGATTGCTGAGAAAGAGCAGGCCAGAGACTCTGTAGGGAGCATTGATAGAAGAAACTTGCCTTATTACCAGGAAGGGGATGATTTATTTTCATTTTTGTCCCTTTTTGAACTTTCTTGTGAAGATCTGAATGTGCCAAAACGTTTGTATTTAAAAGCCGGAACTGTTATGTCAACAATTCAGAAAATTAAGAAAGACCCCTCAAATAAGCTATTCTGCTTTGGCAGATCAGATTGAGCCGTTAGGCAATCGTTGGTTAGAAGCTGCGAAGGTCAACACATTCAAAGACTTGAGAATGCTGTTGTACATGGAACATTTTTAAAATTTGGTACCCCCAGAGCTGAGAAGTAGTTTGTTGGAGAAAGAATGTACTGATTTACAGACATTGGCTCTAAAAACTGATGAAATAATTTCCTTTAAGAGGAGTGAAACTACCGCCAGAATTAAGCCTGTTCCAGAAGTGCCTAGGAGGCAGAGTCAATATGAGGTTAAGAAGCCAGTTGTTCAGGAACTGAGACAGTCCTTAGCTGGGGAGCGCAGAAGCATGGCCCCTAGGTCACCCCTTGCTTGTTTCCAATGTGGAGGAGCCCATTTGAGAAAAGATTGCCCAAGACTGTCTGTACCAGCTAGCCAAGATAGAAAGTCAGTTGGCAAGACACCAATACCTGCACCACGGAAATTTAAGCAAACTACCCCAAAAGTGGCTTATCTTAGTGCTATGCCACAGGAAAATCAATGGATATCAGCAGAACAGCAGGTAGTTAATCAACCAAGCATTTTCCTACCCAGAGACAGGAAGGAGTCAACCTAAATGCTACTTCTTCTCAATCCAGTGGAATGCAGGCGGCTGTACCAAAGATTGTGGGTTTACGGGTAGCCCAGATTTCAACAACAGTAAATCAGCAGAAACCCACCGGAGAAAAGTTTTCTGTGATGGACGCGAGTTGTATTCTACCGGAGGAGCAATTTTCCTGGTCATTGCAAAATTTTTCTGAACCCGTAACTTTGCATTTTTCTTCTGGAGATTTGAGTTTAAATGTCTCTCGCGATACAGCAGCAGATATTTCTTCAGTTAATAAACGTTTTGTAGATCCGGAACTGATTTTGAATAACCTGCGATGTCCTGTGAGAACCTATGGGTCTGGTGAAGTAATCGAGAGATTTGTACCTCTTGTCTTCTTGCAAATAAGTTACAAGAATTGGAAGGGTTCCAAATATTTGTTAGTCCATGAAGGTAAACCTGATTTTTTGTTAGGAAATGTTTTGGCATTTTTGAACCACCAACAAACTTTAAAATCTGCTTCAGTACAAGCAGTAACTCTTTCTCAAAGCAAAGCGATGCAGCAAGTTCCACCTGATGATTTCTCTGAGGAGCTTTCAGATGGACTAGTAATGCAACAGCAGCCTCTGGTGGACAAACCTGATAGTGTGGCCAATATAAAGACTGAGCCAGAGGACTTACCTATTCCAATGGGTTCAGCTGAATTTAAACTAAAACAGCTGAAGGATCCTACCTTAGCTTCTCTGAGCTCACAGGCAGACAGTTACTCAATGCAACCTATGCAACAACAAGTGAACTTCTTGTGGGGACAAAATGGACTATTATACCAAGAATATTTTCCTAAATCTAATGAATAGGCGGAAGCAGTTCAACAGCTAGTTATTCCAAAGGAGTACAGAGAGAAAATTCTGCAGATTGCCCACGACAGTCCAAGCAGTGGCCATCTTGGAATACAAAAGACTTTGAGCAGAATTTCTCAGCATTTTTACTGGCCCGGTGTTACCAAAACTGTCAAGGACTATGTTAGTTCCTGTGATTATTGGGGCGCCAGACAGACAGTACGAAGGCTGAAATGCAGCTCATGGAAATTCCAGACCAGTTGTTCCAGTATCTGCAAATTGATGTATTAGGACCTTTTGTTCCTACTAAGTCTAAAAAGAAATACATAATCTCATTCATCTGTGAAGCTAGGAGATGGATTGAGGCCTATGCGATCAGCAACCTTTCAGCGCAAACTATCGCTCGAATTTTGGTGGACTTCTGTTCACGCATAGGTGTACCTTCTCAAATCATCTGTGATCAAGCTGGTGCTTTTAAAAGTGAACTGATGAGCAAGATTTGTGAAATAAGTGGAACTAAACTTAATTATAGTGTCTCGCATCATCCAGAACCTCATGGAATGGTGGAAAGAGGTCAACAAACTTTGCTGAGGATGATTAAAATTTTAGTTCAAGAATACGGGAACATTTGGGATGAACTGTTGCCTTTTGTTTTGTTTGCATACCGCAGTACACCGCATGTTTCTCTTGGGGGTTTTTCTCCAAGTGAGGTGGTCTTTGGGAAAATACTACAAGGACCTTTAGATTTACTGAGATCGGATTGGGAAGGTGTGGTTAGAAGCAGTACAATTCCAGTTGCTGATTTTGTTAGAAACCTACAAGAAAAACTCTTAGCTGTACAAGAATTGGCTACAGACAATTTGTTGGATGCTCAAGCAAAACAGAAGTTCTACCATGACAAGAAAGCCCGTCACCGAGAATTTGCAGTGGGTGATTTGGTACTTGTGCTGAACCCGCTCAGACCTTCTAAGTTGGAAGTTGTCTGGGAAGGTCCAGGTGAAATTGTACAAAGAGTGGGAAATGTCAATTATCTTGTCAAAATGTTGAATTCTACTAAGAAACCTGTAATGTATCATGTCAATAGTTTGAAGTTGTATAGAGACAGATCAGCAATGGTTTTTCAATGTCATGTTGCTTGTTTTCAACCTGAAAATGAACCTGTTGATATGTTGTCTGAATTGGAAAATGCGGGTACTTGGTCTGATAACATTGTCTTAACAGGTACCATTGATCAAAAAGAAAAGCTTTACCAAATTCTAGAGAAATACCAAGAGGTTTTTCCAGACAAGTCTGATCAAACCAATTTGGTGAGAGTAATTGAACATGATGTAACTGATAGTTGAAAAATTGTATTCTGACATTACATTGTTACCCTGAATTACTGTTTAATGCTAACCAACTTGTTTCTTTTCTGTATTTTCAATAGTGATGTGTTTAACCATAAGAAGACATGTATTGCTGTTATTGGTATATTTCTTACTTTGATACTTTGTTAGTTCAAGTGTAATTTCACATGTATTCATATTAAGTATTAGTAATTACTTTTCATAACCAAGGGTTAAAGTAGTTTTCAAAATAAGAACTTTAAACGTTCTAGATTTTGTGACTTCTAGGGGTGACATGTGATGAACTTGTTTATGAAATTTAAATAGTATTTCACTTTATAGGTACAAAGTTAGTCTGGAAAAATCCTTTTGATTTCTGTGTGTGAGTTAGAGAGGTAAAATTTCCAAGAACGGTTACTTTTGCCGTTTGCAAACTCTGTGCAAGCTCTGTGCTGCTCAAGGTGACGTTTATCTTGTAACCAAGCAACTATCTTAGCCCAGAAGGAGCAAGGACATAACTCTTTATTTAAGACTCATGGGACGGAGAGTGTTCAGAGACGTCGTTGTATCCAGAGAGGTCGGGTCCACAGGAGTGACATCATGAGAGGTCCAGAGATCCCAGGTGTCTTCATCATCATCGCTGTAGCAGGATTCGAAGCAGGAGCCATGCAGAGCCAGGCGAACAACAAGAAAGACTGAGCAGGTGAGAGACATTTTATTGGCAACTGGAAGGGAAGATTGTTAATTGACTGGACATTGCAAAGAAAGAAACTTTATGGGACGTTGTGAACTGTGAAACTTAAAACCAACAAAATTGCAAGAGGGACATTAAAACTAAAAGACTTTGCTGATGAGGTTCAAAGAAAAAGAAAGACTCAAAATAAGATTGCAGATTCATGGTCTCGAAGACCCAACGAATAACAGAAAGCAATGAGAAGCTGCACAAGAAGACTGAAGAAAAAAAACTTGTAATAACAAATATTAGAAGTGAAACTGTAATCAAAGGTTCTGGTTATGTTTTGCAATGTAGTAATGTAACATGCAATGTACTGTTAAAATTGATGACAAGTAATAAATAAATGAAAATGTAAAGGAAATAGAATGCAAACTGGTTACAATTAAAATGTTATAACTACATGAAAAAAAGTAAAATAAATGGGAAATTTTTTTAATATAAGTTATATAGTATGAGAAATGTTAAATGTGTAATGATATAATAAAAATGGTGATACTGTACATGTAATGAAAAAAATATGAATAAGTTAAAAGAGGTAATAGAAAAAATGTATAAGTATAAAATGTATAACTGTTTAATGCTTAAAGTTTTGTATATTGAAAAATTTGATTCTCTTATACGTTGTACATGAGGGTAAATCACTGTAGAGTTTACCCCCATGATACAAACTTTTCCAAGGGGGGAGGTATGTGATGGACAGGTCAGGAACTGCTCCTGTCCATCACAATGGAACTCTGATTCAAGAGCCAATAGCTATACAGAAAAGGCGGGACTAGGGATATATAAGAGAATGGATGACAATTAGAGTCTGAGTTTGGAGTTAGTTAGAAACTGTGTTAGAGATGTCAGTTAGAGAGAAGCAATGTAAGCAGTTAGGACCAGCCTGGTATTAGAGAAGAATAGAGAGAGAGAGAACATGATAAGAAATGAACAAATATCTTGATTGAAATGATTATAAATAAACAAATATAAATATTACCAAAGCACAATTTATTGAATGAATAAAATGAGACCATCCATGATTTACTTTATGTGATTAGTAATACTTATGAATACTTTAATCAATATTGTTTAATTGAATCACACTGATTGAAGAGTTATATTTGATATAGTGAGGAGTGACATCTCTGGTGGCAGAGGAAAGGGTTGAAAATAAGTGTCACACCCAAATGTGAACCCGGGGTGTGTGGAGAAATAAACCGGGGAACTTAGAGTGCGCCACAGTTGAACTAAAGCAGGTTTAGCAATATTGATATCTACTGCTCTCCAGGCATTCGTCAACTGGCTCCCCACTTGTGCGAAAATAGCAATGGCCAGGCATATAGTCTTTGGACCTAAGATCCTTTTTTTGGGTCAAGGTTAGTATCCCACCCTTCTCATCTCAGAAAAGCACAAAACAAGGTTGGGAAGACCTGGAAAATTATATAATAGGACTAGAATGCAAACACCCTAGAGCCAAGTTGCTCATAATGGGGGACTTTAGGCTCAAATATAAAGCCCTAAACGGTTTAGGGCCTCGATACCTGGCGGAACGCCTTCTCCCACCAAGTTCTACCCGGGTCACACGGGCGAGCCAGGAGGTGAGGCTGAGGAGCTTAACGCCGAGGGAGGCCCGAAAAGAGAAAACAAGAAATAGGGCCTTCTCGGCGGTGGCTCCTCGCCTGTGGAATAATTTACCTCCTGGTATTCGCAGAGCTCCCTCGCTGGGCACCTTTAAGAATCTACTAAAGACCTGGATGTTTCGGCAGGCCTTCTCACCA
This sequence comes from Pogona vitticeps, assembly GCF_051106095.1. Lineage (NCBI taxonomy): Eukaryota > Metazoa > Chordata > Lepidosauria > Squamata > Agamidae > Pogona > Pogona vitticeps. The sequence goes on from NC_135785.1 coordinate 133,083,824, forward strand.
GATTACTTTTCATTTTCTTTTTTCTTATTGTCTTTTTACCTTTTAATTGTTTTGTAATTTGTTGTTTTATTTTTATAGTATTTTATCTCTATTGTAAGCCGCCTAGAGTAGTCCTCCGCGACTAGATAGGCGGGATATAAAAAAAATAAAATAAAATAAATAAATAAATAAATAACAATGCACTCTTTTCTTCTAGTTTGGGGGGTAGTTGGCAATAAGATCTTTGCCCCTAGCTATGATGAATGTCCAAAGATACTAAGGTGAATTATGGTGGCATCTGTATGATCCAAATGGTGCCCCGCCTTGGTCTTATAATATTAAATGGGAACCCCCACTATGACAAACACCCTGAATTCACCTATGTAAGCAGTGCTGTGGATTTTGTGCTAATCTCCCACTCTTTATCTAGAGAGGGAGTGGAATTTTCTGTAGGCCTAAGGGTGGATAGTGACCACCTGCCCCTTAATACCATCCTGCTACTTTCACAATCTGTCCATCTGAGTGCAAAACTTCATCTTCAAGATAAATTCCTAAGCTTCAAACAAAAGAGAATACATTGGACTGAGGAAACTCACAATAAGCTAGAAGGCGTCTTTGGCTCCGCTGAGGGGGAGTCCCTAAAAATTCAATCATAGGAGCCACAAATGCCACTGCTGCCAAATATAAAGATTCAATCCTAATCAATGCGATGAACATGGCCCTGACCTCCAAACAACTGCTTCCCCAAGCCTCATTAAAGATAAACGGCCCCAAGTGGTTTGACAGAGAATGTCAACTGAGAGAGGTACATAACAACTATAGAAAGAAAAACCTAAACATATTACCAGCAGAATATTATTATAATATTAATAACAAATTAATAGCATGTAAAAAGAGACAAGCAATTCAAAAGGGATGGAATGCATTAATAGAATGCACTTTAAATAAAAAATCTAAACTCTTTTGGGCTCTTGTCACTGATGCCCTGAGCTCGCCCTCGAACCAGCTGAGCAGTAACATCCCGGCAGGTACTTGGGAACAGCATTTCTCTACTCTATTTGGGGACATCAAAGAGAATTCTACAGATTTCTCTCCACCTATAAATTTAAATGACACTCCGCCATGGAGGCCGGCCACACTGACTGAAACAATAACCCTGATTAGAAGTATGAAATCATGCAAGGCCCCGGGAACAGATCCCATTCTCCCTGAAATGCTAAAGGATAACATGGATTGGTGGGCACCTTTGTTGGCAAACTTGTTTACCCATATCAACAACTCAGGTAAATTTCCCATCACTTGGTCCGAAGCCATAATAATACCTATCTTTAAGAAAGGAGAAAGATGAGACCCAACCAACTGCAGACCAATCAGTCGAGTCTCTGTGCTGGGTAAATTGTATTCTAATCACTTAAATCAAAGACTACTTACTTGGATAGAGGAGGAAAATATCTTGGGGAAGGAACAGGCAGGATTTAGAAAGAGTAGATCAGCAATTGAACAGTGTATGATTTTGAACCATCTTGGGGAGAAATATATGTCCTCTCATGGAAATGGGCTCTATACTAGATTCAGAGATTTCAAATCAGCCTTTGATTCTGTCCTAAGAGACATACTATGATCAAAATTATACAAAACCTCTATAGATAAGAGACTCCTGTAGCTTATTAAATGTCTTTATCAGGCACCACACTCCGTGTTAGATGTGGTACAGAAGGAAACCTGAGAAAACCTATTCAGGCTAATAAAGGGGTTCGACAGGGCCCCCACACTATTTAACCTGTATTTCAGTGATCTGTTTGGGTGGTGTCTTGGAACAGACTTCCATCCTCCTAGATTGGCGGAGACCAAATGCCCCCTACTGCTTTACACAGATGATGCGGTCCTTCTGTCACTATCGAAAATAGGAATTAAATGGCTGATCCGCACATTTATGACCTACTGTGAGAACAACCAGTTGGTTCTAAATTTTGTTAAAACCAAAATTATGGTTTTCACTCATTCTGTAACAACTAGAAAATGGACAATTAATGGTTCTTGCATTGAGCAAATAAAACTGCTGAAGTATCTAGGTATTAGATTCCACCATAAACTTTCCTGGGCTGCCCATAGACGGACCATAATCCGAGCAACCAGAACATGCAGAAAGCTGTCTTGCATTTTTTCTTTACTAAGGGGGAACAATTTATACCAGTTGTTATTCAGGTTTTTAAGCTCAAGATTCTGCCCCAACTGTTGTATGGTATACCAACTTGGATCCTAGGATTTCACACATATAGAGAGTGTTCTTTCAAATTTTCTAAGATCCATTCTGGGAATGGCAAGATGCTTCCCTGCAGCTGCCTTACGATTAGAGAGTGGTCTAACATCACTAGAATGCAGCGCGTGGCTATCTGCTTTTAGATTTTGGAACAAGGTAATACATGCTGATCCATCTATGGGATATCTTAACCTTCTACAGAAATATTCCATAACAGCTCATGGCTTAAAGCTTTTCCAGCCTAACAGCATGTATTAGGGCTCTCTTTTGACTTTCTTTATGCCCAGGAGCCCAAGGCAGCCAACTCTATCTTAGAAAAGCGGATCAGGGACATTGACTTGCAGTATTTGATTTCAATGGCTTCCAAAACATGCTCCATCTGGCACCTTGGCCTGAACTATAATTTCTCCCAAAGTGCTAGGTATTTAGAGAATTTGATTATCCCAAAATACAGGCACGTCTTTTGAAGAGCCTGATTTAACTGTCTCCAATCCGCAGTTTTAAATGGGTGATATTCTGACACAAGATTGTGCCCTTGTAAAGATAGAGAAATTGAAACTCTGATGGTATTAGGTTATTGAAGCTAGAATGTGATCTCTAAATGGGATTTGTAGTCATGGAACAATAGAAAAGGAATCCATTTTGAGTCTGTGTCATTTTTACTATAAGCATCTAGATGCTGTTTTCTTCACAGCTAGCTAGTGGATATTTCGTAGCTAGGCGACGACGGCAGAAGACCTACTGAGTCAAAACATTCCAGGGGAAAAAGTAAACAACACCTGGAGTTCCATGAGAAAGGAAGGCGGAGAGAGACCAGCATTCCTTCGTCCTGATTGGTGATCAGTAGTGAGGAAGGAGGAGGAGGTTTTCCAGCACAAGGAGAGAAGATGGAGGATTGTTGAGACACAGAGGGAGAGAGAGAGAAAGACTTATGGATTTTTAGAGGGACTTTGGATTTTTTGGACTTTGCCTCGGATTATGGATTTTTGAATGGACTTTGGAGTTCCAGAAATCTGTTAGGATGTAGTTCTTGATAGAAGAATAGAGCGGAGGCTTTGCCTTACCTAATTTTCTTAGATAAGTGATTTTTATTGTTTTATTTTTATAGCTGGAGTTTGCTAAGTTTCTAACTACTTAGATATGGAAATGTTTTTGAATGCTATGTTGTTGCAATAAACTGAATTCTTTTAAATCTTTATTTTTCTAATAAAACAATTATACTTAAGAACTTATGTTTGATTTCTTGAACAACCTGCTACCATACTTAATTTGATTTCTTTAGGCCACGAACTAAGCTACCTTGAGTCCAATATTTTCCTGAGTTCTGAGAGATCTAAATGACTCTAAGACTCATGGTTATATTTTGGTTTCTCAATGGTTTTTATTTGGGAATAGACTTGGGAAAAGGGTGTCAGTGATACAGCCTGTGTATCACATCTCATCCCAAGTAGGGGTACACTGGACTCTGGAACCTCTCTATTCCAGCTGTCTGAAACTCTTTGGAGTACGGGCAAGCTTAAATGGTTGGCAGCGTGGGATCTGATCCGCGAGCCGTGAGTTACATGGTGAGCAGGGGTATCATGATACACGTGCTGTTTTGCTTTGATTTATATGTTAGCACAGTGGCTGTCTTTAACTACAAGCTCTGATCACTAAATGTGACAGAGTGGAAATATTGCTCTCTGCAGTTTGAATAGCTAGAGATCTTGTTACAAAATAAGACTTTAGCTCAGACTGAAGTCTGTTAAGAGACCATTCTAGGTAAGAATTCAGTTTGCATTTCCATACGTTTGGCAGAGAAACGTACCAAGATTCCTGAGTGCATCTGTTTCGTCTCAGCTTGAGACTGACAGTTTTATTTTTCTTCCCTGTGCTAATTGCCTTGGCAACAGCAACAGGTGAAGTGAAGCAAGAGGGAGAGAAGGGATGACACTTAATAGGAGTTCATCTCTCACTGAGCTAAATTTAGCAGGCATGGCTCAGCGAACGGTAGGCTGAGGGTTAATGGGACCCCCAGACGAAAGAATGGTGACTCAGAGGGCAGCAAGACTGTGGATTACTGGCCATTCCTTTCAACTACCCAGTGGACTACAATCGGGCAGAATACTGCCCCTACTCAAGGAGGATACCTTCCAAAGGATTCTTGCAGACGACCCAGACCTGACCTGGTCCAAATTGAGAGAGATGGAACAGCAGGAGGATACCGAGGACGAGAACGTTCCAGTCCAGACGGGCCTGCCAGCTGGGGAAATTCCTGGGAATGGTGCCCAGATGTCTCCTCAAAGAATACGAAAAACAATCTTGACCTCTACCTAACCCCGTCATAAAAGAAACAACAAGTATAAAAAAAACCAATATATGGGTAATCTGTTTTATTAATTTTCACTGTTTTAACTGTCTTGAACTGTTTTAATTACTTCCATCTATTTTAAATATTACATGTATGTATTTTAATTGGTCGGAGACCACAGAATTAAAATTGATTGATTGCATATAATATTAATATAAAAAAATATATGGGTAATCTATCTTATTACTTTATACTGTTTTAACTGTCTTGAAATATTTTAGTTGCTTCCTCTTATTTTAAATATTAAATGCATATATTTTAATGGGTCAGAGTCCACATATAAAGATTGATTGATTCCATGTCAGTCCATTTATCATAACATAAATCCAGAGTCTGCTTCATAAATCAATCCCACAGAGAAGCTCCTTCTTCTCTTCATTCGACCAAACCCCAAACAAACAGTGTTCTGAGGCTGTTTGCTTTATTGCCCCTTGTGGCCAATTAGATATTGGCTTCTACAGGTTTCTTCTCTAGCATTTTATTTCCACAGCTGTATTAAATCTAACTGGTAAGCAGGTTGCTAGCACAGCTGTAGTATTTGATCAGATTCTTTCTATAAACTATCAATCCCTACAGGGATGTTCTAGACCTGACACTACTGGTCCCTGTGGATGTCTTTCTAGATTTATCCTTGTCCCGCTTCTAGTTTTCAAAGTTTTCCCACACCAGGAAGTAAAATAATTAGTTTTTAAGATGCCAGAATGCTTTAACTGTCTTTATATTTTATTTTTCTTTTGTTTTTGCTTACTTGCTAGCATAGACTAACATGGCTTCCACTTCCAAACCACACAAGAATGAATAGTTCCTGATTATGCCCCAATTGTTTGCCCTCCTCACTGCACAACCTCAGGGAGTTTGCCTTTCATAAGTAATCACTTGATCACTGCTCTTTCCTTTCTCAGTAGTTCTGTTTTGCACATGCTGGACACAGTTTTGCAGTGCCTGTTTACATAATACTCTCTTCTTTTCCTTTCAGCCTGAACTTTAATGCATTGCTTTGTCCCTGCTTTTTTGCTCAACAGAATTTATTGCAATTTGCTATTGTTCACTGCTGAAACAGGATATATTCCATTGATAATTTTTCATCTCCTTCAAGCAGACATCCTTGAATTAATATCAGGCCAAATGAAACAGAGTTTCATGGTCACATTGAGAGCTTGGAAGAAGTTGTCACATCTTCAACATAAAGTATATCTTTTTGATATTGTTTATATTAATGATCTATTGTTTATAAATTGCCATTTCTTAATTTGAATAAACTTTGGGATTTTTTAAACCCATATCTTGAGTGTGAGAATTGCAGTCGGAAAGGGAGAATGCTATAGAGAAGTCCAAAGTGGGGACCAAAATTATCCTTTGATAGGTATTTGAAAAAAACGTTCATAGAGAAGTTCTGTAAACCTAGACATAGAACGTGTCTGTTCATATTAAATAAATACATTAAGATTGGATCCAACCAAAGTTGTTGGAAGTTCAGCTTGAGTAAATATAAAACAATAGGTTTAATTAAACAATAGGTTTAATCAAATATTAGAGACATATATTTACACTATAACCGAAAAAAATTATTGCAAGCATACATTAATTTAAAAATTGAAAGACAATCTGGATAATGGCCTTAAGGATTATGAATTTTTGACTACAGTATTTTCATATACTTTTCTTATATTTTTCTTAAAAGCCTTCTTGTAGCAAAGGTATAGACAGAGCAATGCCACAGTGGGAAATCTTTTATTTCTATCCTACTTTTCTTCCCTACCAGAGACCCAAGGCAGGTTATTGTATGATCTGAGGATTGCTGGGTGAACACTCTTATTTTTAAAAAATAATAACTCAAAAACTCTACCGAAATCTCCCTGAGTTTTGCACAGATCAAGAGTAGACTGTCTGCTAAAAATATGCTGCATTTGGTACTGATTTGAAACCCAGCTTAAAAGTTACCTATTTTTTTTTCCTTTGGGCTGTCTGCATTTGTAGAATTTCCTTATAAAATATTGACAATTATTGCTCCACTCCTGTGCAGCCATAACTAATAATATAATAATCACTCTCACAATCATCTCTCCCTAAAGGGATAATTATCTCAGCCAAGGAGTCACTGTGTTTGCAAAACTACCAATTTGAGTACATGGTGTAGGTCCTTTAGGGCTAGAAGTGCATAGTACATGCTCCACAAACAAGCCCAACCTAAAAGAGAACACTTGCCAACTTACAAGGCAGCAAATCATTGACTATATGGTTGCTTTGATAGCACAACAGCCTAGTCAGGTAGGATCTCTCAATAATTACAGTAGTAATTAGTGGCCTTCTCAAATCCTCACTGGATTTAGGTGCAAGTCCTGCTGCTCAAGAGACCAGTTATCTGTTGAAGAATTATATTTGTTTTTGTTAAGAAAACAAAGTTAGTTGCATTAGAATACAGTTGTAAGCTTTAAAAGGCATAAACATTAGGCACCTCCAGCAGTTACAATGATTAAATTAAGTTCAGTATTCCAAAGTAAAATAATAACAACTAAAATTAAGCTAAGTAATCATCTTTGCACTCTCTACATGTTAGCATTTAGAGAAGCTGGGCTATTTCTCCCCCTCTTTTCCTTCAAAAAAACTAACCTCTCAAATTCCACAACATCCACCAACAAATGAACAAGGATCACATACATGAACCATTTTCTACATACCTTTGGATCACCTTCTTTATGACACTTCCAAGCTGTTAAACAATTAAGAGCAAGTGAGTGTAAAAGAGTTCACCTCCCACATTTCACAGAAGATCCAAGCCCAGGTGGCTTCTCTTTCCCCAATTAAGTAGTATGCTATGTTTCATCTTCTCTGGGCCTCTTTGGCCTTGCTCCCTTATCTTTGTTCCTGGCAGCACAATTCTAACAACAATCTCATGAGAACATTTCGGTGCTTTCCAATCTGTCTTACACAGAACCTAATAGACTCCATCTTTATATGACTACAAGTCCCAGTTTCCTTCTGTTTCCTCACAATCACATGCTGTCAAGTCAATTCTCATTCATGATGTGGACCAGCTAAATTTACAGCTAAATTTAATTTTAGTACAATGACGTCTCTGAAAGGTAATATTTGGGGAAGGTGTTGAGAATGATAACTATCCTGCGCTAAAAATATTTTCTCTTAAAAGCATTCTGAGAGTTTTCTTTTTTCTGACTCACTTGCTGTATACCTCTTGATGCACTTCCACATAGTCACACTTGATCAGAGGATAAAAAAAATTTTAGGTGGACAAAACAAATATTTGTTCAGTTAAAGATCAATTAGTTACGTACATATTCTGGCATGGTGAAATTCAGGATAATTATTAGGTTCCAAAATGGTTTTAATTAAATATAGCAATAGTAAAAATTACACAATGCTGTAAGAGAGATTTAAAGGGGAGGAAAAACAGAAACCAGATCCCAGACCAACCTCATGGCTTGCCAGAGTCACAGGCTCAGGAGGAGATATTATTGCATTCATTCCATTTATTAAAGGTCTACATTTCCACTTTAAAACTTTTCAGGTGGCAACTGAAAGGTAAATAATAGAGAAAATGTCCTGGGATTGGGATGATCAGATTCACATTATTTTTCATTGACTACATGATGCACAATTCAATGTGAATCAGTTTGGAGCTCTTCCGATCTGAATATTTGCATATTGGAATATGCAATATTGATATTCCACTCAAGGAGACTTTGGACCTTCGTTCATAATGCTAATAATACTTTTCATTTTCTTTTGAAAGGCTTGGTGCCAGCACTACAACAAAGTTGTGCTAGAGCACCCAGAAGGTTGAAAAGAGAAGGGGGGAGGGGGAAAATGGCAATGGGCGTTTGTTTGCTGTTTGTTAAAATAGTTCTGCTGTAGCCATTCCTTCTGAAAACCTGGATACAGTGGTGGGATTCAAATAAATTAACAACAGGTTCTGTGTCCTAATGATAAGTAAGTAAGTAAGTAAGTAAGTAAGTAAGTAAGTAAGTAAGTATATTCGCGAACACTTTCATGGCCAGTATGTAATGGTTGTTTTGGGTTTTTTGGGCTCTTTGGCTGTGTTCTGAAGGTTGTTTTTCCTAACATTTTGCCACTCTCTGTGGCCAGCATCTTCAGAGGACAGCACTCTGCGTTCTGGTGTCGTTTGCTTGGGAGTGGAGTATTTTTGGCTGTGAGATAGGCTTTTGTCTTTTTCTGTAGATGGGTGATTAGTGTATCTTGTTGTGGGTGTATTGTTGTGATAAGGAGCAGAGACTTTCTGTCACTGTGGTTGATGTGTGTCATTAGCTTGTCTTTTGTGTGTAGTGATCCCCTGTCCTTATGGCTGGGTAGAGTTGGTTGACCTTTTGCACACTGTATCTTCTTTTATTACTGGTAGGATATATTTATATGCTTACTACAAGTAATACACCTCCTGTTGTCAGATAATGGTTTTTACTAAATAGGGTTACAAAGAACATGGGGTTTCTCTATTACATGGAAACTTATTAGCAGAGAGGAAAGAGAGACAAAAGAAAATTACAAATTTCTTTTCTCCCAAAGAGGAGGGTGTGACAACCCCAGACCTACTGGAGTATACCACCCTTTAATTATGCTGCCACCAACCATTCCCTATAAGGAGTCACACAGACCAGGAATGGATTTTACTAAACAAAAGAACAAGGTTTATTGAAATAACAAACAGGGTAAATAAAAGAATCAGGTAAATAGGATAATGTAACGTGGCATATCCCCAAACATACACATATAACAGATTGGTTCCCACAGAACCCTTTAAGGTAACGCACAGACCCTGAACCTATCAGTTCTGGCTACCTAGAAAGAAACCTGAACCTATCAGGTATGTACTAACTGACCAACAGTTGTACCCAGTCTGACACACAGACTCCAACTCCTAACTCTCCACACAAGCTCCACATATATATACAGTACAGCTCCTCCCCCCTGATGTCCCGCCTTCCACTCCCCATAGGATGGAACTTTCCCTCCAAACCCATGACAGACAGGTACCATCAGTGCTGTATGTGACACCTCCCCTCTTTATAAGTTGTTTTGCGGGGGAAAAGCTAAAGTGCTTTTCTCCAAAAAACAACCATGATCAAAACACAATACAGTTATACATTATAACACAATCCCATACTTACTTTAAACATTAATATTTACAATACATTAAGTTACCTTTATTAATACAAACCAAGCCTGTTCAATAAACAGGTACATTTAACTTTTGGTCACCAAAATATAAATAGTCCATGGTTTCTTCGCCGTCTTCACTCGTCGGGTCTTCTTGACAAGGCGTCAGCCACACAGTTCATTGACCCTCTGACCACCTTCACTTCAAAGTCATAATCTTGCAGGTTTAAAGCCCACCTCATAAGTTTACTATTATGGGTTTTCATTGTCTTTAACCACTGCAGTGGTGAGTGGTCAGTGCACAGAACAAAATGTCTTCCCCAGATGTAAGGTTTGGCCTTCTGAATCGCGTATACTATGGCCAGGCACTCCTTTTCCACGGTTGCCAAATGTCTCTCACCTTTCTGGAGTTTCCTACTCAGGTAGGACACTGGATGCTGGTCACCATTTTCATCCTCCTGGCAAAGAACTGCTCCTACCCCGCTGTTAGACGCATCGGTGTAGATGATGAACTCCCGGTCGAAGTCTGGAGCACGCAGCACTGGATAATGGATGAGCGCCTCCTTCAACCTCCGGAATGCCTCCTCACAGTCGCTGGTCCATGGGATGCGGTCATCAGTCTTCTTCCTCGTCAGATCGGTCAGCGGAGTCGCCATCTCGCTAAACCTCGGGATGAACTTTCTGTAGTAGCCCACCAACCCAAGAAATGATTTGACTTTTTTCTTGGTGTTGGGTCTGGGCCAATCACGAACGGCTTCTATCTTGGCCTCTAGGGGTTTGATCACTCCTCCCCCTACTATGTGACCCAAGTATTTTATTTCTGGGCTACCCAGCTGACGCTTGCCTTTACTGTTAGCCCTGCTGCACTTAACCTCTGCAGCACTATCTCCAGGTGTTTCAGGTGATCTTCCCAGGTATTACTGAAGATCCCTATATCGTCAGTGTAGGCCACAGTAAAGTCACTGAGCCCTGCTAAGGTCTGGTCCATCAGCCTTTGGAATGTGGCTGGTGCATTTCTGAGACCAAAACTCAGGACTCTAAACTCATAGAGACCGAAAGGGCTGCAAAATGCGGTCTTTTCTTGATCCCTGGGATCAATCCTTAATTGCCAGTATCCCTTTACTAGGTCCAATGATGAAATGAACCGACAACCCCCTATGGTTTCAATCAGGTTGTCTAGCCTGGGCATTGGGTAGGCATCAGGAGTGGTTACGCGGTTTAATTTCCGGTAATCTACACAAAACCTAATGCTCCCATCAGGCTTGTCCACCAGGACTATCGGAGAGGACCAAGGACTAGAAGAGGGGACGATTATGTTCTCCCTAAGCATCTCGTCCAGCTCCTTCCGCACCTTGTCCCTATAGGGTCCCGTCACTCGGTATGGGGATACTGCTTGTGGGGTTGCATCCCCTGTATGGATCCGATGCATCACTCCCTTCACTATCCCCGGCTTATTTGAAAACACCTTTTGATATTTGGTGAGCAGCACTTTTAGTTCTTGCTGCTGGTCTTGGGTGAGTGCAGGACTGATCTTTACCTCATCTGGGTTGTATTTTACTTCCCCTCTACCCTCCCAGAAGGGTAATTCAGCTTCCTCACTCTCAGCTGCTTTTATTGCAAATAAAACCCTCTGTTCCCCTCTGTAGTAGGGTTTCAGGGCATTCACATGTACCACCCTCCGTGCTTGGTGTTCCTTCTGCTCTATAAGGTAGTTCAGGTCCGACATCTTGGAAATGACCCTATATGGTCCTGCCCATTTGAGCTGCAGTTTGTTCTCTTTGCAGGGCCTAAGCCAAAGCACTTCCTCCCCTGGGTTAAAGTGCCTCTCCCTGGCTTTCTGGTCATACCAGGTTTTCTGTCTGACCTTCTGAGCTTGCAGGTTTTCTGCTGCTAGCTCTAGGTTTCTCTTCAGGTCATTCATTAAAGAGTCTATATATGTCACAACATCTTGTGGGTCATCCTGGGTGATCTGTTCCCAATTTTGTTTGATTAAATCAAGTGGACCTTTCACCCTTCTCCCAAACAAAAGTTCAAACGGACTGAACCCGGTACTGGCTTGGGGCACTGACCGATAAGCAAACAAAAGGGATTGCAGCTTCTGGTCCCAATTGTTTGGATTCTCTGCCAAGTAAGCCCTAATCATGCGCATCAGAGTCCCATTGAACTTCTCCGTTAACCCATTACTTTCGGGGTGATAGGCAGTGGTTTCCTTGTGTTTAATTCCACAGATTTGCCATAACCGTTTCATGAGCTTCGATGTAAACGATGCGCCCAAATCTGTGATTATTTCTGAGGCAAATCCCATCCTGGACATATACCCCACCAAGGCATCTGCCACTGTGTTAGTTTCAATGTTAGTCAAGGGAATGGCTTCGGGGTACCTCGTGGCATGGTCCACAATGGTGAGAATGAACCGGTTCCCCCTCTTTGTGGCCTTGGGCAAAGGTCCCACAATATCCACTCCTATACATTTGAATGGGGTGTCAATCACAGGCAAAGGGCACAACTTCGCTTTGGTCCTGTCACGGTTATTCCCCTGCCTCTGACACACATCACATTGTTTACAGAACTCCTTGATCTGCTTCCCTATTTCAGGCCAGTAAAAATTTTGTGTGATTCTCTGCTGTGTTTTGTTCACCCCTAAGTGCGCAGCAAACATGTCAGAGTGCCCCCTTTGTAAGATCATAGGGCGATACTTTTCAGGTACCACTAGCTGACTTCTGATCCCATCTCCCCCTTTTGAAATATTCCTCAGGGTCTCTCTATATAAAATTCCCTTTTTCTCGCGAAATCTCGCTGGGGTTTCAGGTGTTAACTGGGTGTCTGTCACCTTTTCAAAACACTTTCGGAGAGTGGCGTCTGCCTTTTGCTCTTGGCCAAATTTGCTGTCTGTGGTTAAGGTTTCTGCCACAGCTTCGGGACTACCCTCATCTGCTTCCGTCTCGGGCTCTTCAGTACCCCCCTGAACTGTCCCCGTGGTAGCTTGTGAGCGTGTAATCACTAGCATCCGTTTCACATGTTCAGCCAGGTCATTTCCCACGAGCACGGCTGCTGGCAGAGTCGATGAAATCGCTAGCCGCCAAACTCCCCTCCAGCCTTGAAAGCTCACAGGTACCTCAGCTACTGGCAGTGAGATCACCTGCCCCTCAATCCCTGCCACCTTCAGGCTCTCAGTTGGGATTATATACTTCCTAGGAATAATGTCTGGATGGCACAGGGTCACCTGGGAACAAGTATCCCTTAGCCCCCTATACTGATGGTCAAGTATTCCTACGTCCACCCCTGTGGTCTCAAACAATTGCGAATCTGTCCTCACTAGTAAGCAGCGCTTGACCTCTACAAGAGGACCATTTTCCCCAGCCTGATCAGCAGATGTAACTGTTCCAGATTGAGTAGCCATGGTAACAGGCTCCCTCAATGGCAAGGAGCTTTGCTCTGTCTGGACACAGAACACCGCTTTTGGCTTGGTTCCACTCAAATCATGAGGCAAATTTCCCTTTAGCTGCTTTAATTTCTCACACTCTGAGATTAGATGGCCCTTTCCTTGACAGAAATAACATTTTCTGCTGTACTTGAAGTCTTTCTCATCTGGTTTTGGTTTTCCCTCCAAAATCTGAGGTCTTGGTGGTTTCATGTCTGAGGGCTTCCCTTCAACATGGGCCCCTCCCCCTTGCTGGTTTTTCCCTGGTCCCTGAGAGTACCTGCTGTAGGTTTCTTTGGGCTTACCCACAGTTTTCCCCTCAGCACCTAAGGGCTTCCTTATTTGGGAAATAAAATCTGCGATCTCCGCCGCTTCTGACACAGATTTAGGTTTCCTCTCCCTCACCTGGAACTTCAGTTCCCCATGCAGGACTGAATAAAACTGTTCCAGCGCTATCAGGTCTTTGAGCTGCTGGAAGGTCTCTGTCCCCTCCTGAGATAGCCATTTCTCTAGCAGCCTCACCAGTTGGGCCCCCACTTGGGTAAAAGTCTGCTCTGGTTTTTTGGTGAGTGACCTGAATCTTTGCCTCAGCTGTTCCGCATTTATCCCATGTCTGGCAAACACCAGTTTTTTAAACTCAGTGAAGTCTTTCAGCAGTTCCACTGGCATCTCTGCATAGACTTCTGCCAGGCTGCCACTGATTAAAGATCGCATAATGGTCATCTTCTCAGTTTCCCTTACTGAGAAGTCCACAAACGCTCTTTCCACGAGGGAAAAGAACACCTCAGGGCAATCTCCCTTGTGGTACACAGGGAATTTCTTCAGGTCAGTTTTAGACAGGCTGCCTTCCCCATTCCCTGGGTTCCCCTCATTATTATTGTTATTACTATTTCTACTCATTATCTCCAGCTTCTTCAGCTCAAATGCCATTTTCTCTCTCTCCAATTCAAATTGTCTTTGCCTCTCCCTTTCCCTTTCCTGTTTCTCTTCCTTTTCCCTTTCAAACGCCATTCTTTCTCTCTCTAATCTTTCCTCCATTTCCCTCACCCTCAGTTCATGCTGTTGGGCTAGGAGCATTTTTCTGAGTTCTGGGTTCTGTTCTCCCGTGCTCTCATCCTGCACTGAGCCAAATTCTTCCTCAGAACCTTGGTCTACCTGGGGATCTCTCACTTCACCCATTTCTGCTATTTGGCTTCGAGTTAAGGGCATAATCCCCCCAGAACAGGCTGCCTTCAAAAGTCAAGCCTCAAAATAAAGCGACGACTTTTTTCCTTTTGCCTCAGAAACAGCCTTCTATAGATTGCTGCTGTTCCTTCAGCACCAACTTGCAACTGTTGCCAGGCAGAATTCACCCCCTCTGCTAGGCCTCTCAGCAGACAGGCGAGATCACTGTTACTTCACACAGCTTTGCCTCAGCCCTTTCCCGCCAAAACGGGTTGCCTCAGAGCTCCCTAATCTAGTCCCCCCAATCTGAGTGTGCACGTTCTTCCACTAGCGTACCTCCCCGTGAGGTAAGCCTAGAAGATTACCTACGCGCCCTCAGATTTTCCCTGACTAGACCCCCCTTGCTCTGGGCACACTTGCCAAGGCTTTGCTGGACCACTGGACAACTGGACCAGTCGTATCCCACACGCTGGACACCAATCAATGTGACAACCCCAGACCTACTGGAGTATGCCACACTTTAGTTATGCTGCCACCAACCATTCCCTATAAGGAGTCACACAGACCAGGAATGGATTTTACTAAACAAAAGAACAAGGTTTATTGAAATAACAAACAGGGTAAATAAAAGAATCAGGTAAATAGGATAATGTAACGTGGCATATCCCCAAACATACACATATAACAGATTGGTTCCCACAGACGCACAGACCCTGAACCTATCAGTTCTGGCTACCTAGAAAGAAACCTGAACCTATCAGGTATGTACTAACTGACCAACAGTTGTACCCAGTCTGACACACAGACTCCAACTCCTAACTCTCCACACAAGCTCCACATATATATACAGTACAGCTCCTCCCCCCTGATGTCCCGCCTTCCACTCCCCATAGGATGGAACTTTCCCTCCAAACCCATGACAGACAGGTACCATCAGTGCTGTATGTGACAGAGGGCACTAAAAATACCAATGAAATTACAACAATATCATCACCAGCCCACAATCTAGACTGGTCAGTTGGGTATCAATGTTCAATAATAGAAATTAAGAAGGAAGATTATGATCCTGACCTGGAGACAGAGTTAGAAGTTGCAGAAAACGCTTTAGATTCCAGCAGGGTAGAAAAGAATGGGAAATTGGAGGTAGATGATCTTATGTTAATACAAATAGATGAATTGACACAAGGATGCATTCAAAGACAAAAAGAGTCCTTTCCAAAGCCAGTTAAGGCAATAGGAGATTCTGACACTAATACACTATTCCAGTGGGTAAAAGACATTTTAGAGGAGATGAAGTTAATTAAATTTTTCCTTTTTATATATTATTAATAATCTCTATAATCTCTTCTTCTTTTCTCTTTATCTAAATCTTTTTTATTATTCTCCGATAATTTACTCTTAACATTTTCTTTAATATAATTTTCTTTATCTTCTTTCGACACACTATTACCTTTGTATAAATTTTGATAGAAATCCTGTATAATCTTTAGTTTTTCTTTCATTAAACTACAATTTTTTCCTGTTTATATTATTTGCTCTTTTAGTTTGAACCATTCTAGCTAAAAGTTTTGGATTTTTATTACTATATTCAAAAAACTTCGGGTAGGGGAAGGCGGGGCTTCAAACAGCGAGCAGCAAGGAATCTGAGGCTCTCCAGATTTCTGCTGTATGTCGAGAATCCAGAGCCCCCTTGAACAATTGGGGGGACAAGGGGGCAAGGAGATGCCCCCTTTTAGGTCATAAGAGAGCGGAAGACTTTGGGGGGTAGGAAAGCAATCCACCCCCGCGATTTCACTCCTTCTCTAGACAAAGGATTTTGTCGTCAACGCCATTTTATGGCGTCCCAGCTGTAAAAGCCCCGCGGCAGAGGGAGAGGCACAAGGATTTATGAAGGACTGCATCAACAGAGCCAATTAGTTTCAACGTTTGTAAGTATTGTACAAATAAACTTTAAATGACTGATCTTGAGGAGATAAAGCAATCGGAAGCGGCAAAAAAGCGTGAAACCCAAATAGACTGTTTTCAACTATTTGTGCTATGCTGAAAAGAGGAGCTGGAGCGATCAAGGACAGTGATTTTTGTTATTTATTTCCTGTCCTCGATGGGAACACACTAACAGTAACTTTAATATACTTTTAAACCGAAGCTGGAGAAAGCTGGAGTCTGAGACAGCATAAATCATCAGCTTTGTTGAGGAACTGACGTTTACAACCTTTAAGTACTTTATGGCTTTCGGCTGGGAGAAGTAAACAAACAGCAAGCTGTGTCTCTCCAAGTGAGGTCTATTTTTTGAAATTAGGGATTGGAAAGCATTTTGTTCACTTGCCTTTTATTAACGATGGATATCACTGGGCAGATTTTAGACGCTATTCAGAATACAAAAGTGAATATTATGAAATGCGTTCAAGAACAGTTTGTGGAACTTCACATTGTTCTTTTGGATTTGGGGAAAAGAATGCAGAAATGGGAATCCCCGCAGAAACAGAGCGCTGGAGCAGAAGGAGACCAGCTCCCTTTGGAAGCACAGGAAGGAGAGAACTTGTTGGTTTGTGGAAAGCAGTGCAAAAGCATTAAAAAGCAGGTTAAGAAAACTGAGAGACATTGTGAGGAGGTGAACCAGAGGAATGGAAATGAAATGTGTCCTGATTTGGTGGGTGAATGTGGAAATTAGAAAAATAAAAAAAAAGCACAAGGGGAGATGGGGCGATTGCAAATTAGGCACTCCTTGGCTTCAATGGCAAGCTATGATGTTTGGGAACAATCCAAATAATCCAAATCAGAGACAAAATAGCTTAACTGGGTTCCACAGATGGCATTATAAAACTAGGAAAAAGGGATAATTGATAACAGTAAACGATTCTGATTATATTTGGAGATAAATGATGATTAAGAATTATCAATGATGTGATCTGGTACATGTATGTTGAATATAATATTAGAAATCGAGGATTTTTAAGGTACACTTTAAGACCTAAATCAACTATAGGTTAATAATGTTATGAGAGATCTGGATAATAGAACATGGCACATTATTAAGCTGGATAAATATAACTTGTGACTGTTTATGATGAATATAATATTAGAAATTGATGACTTTTAGGCATATATTTTATAGAAATGAAATGTAATATGTTGAAACTAGGAAGGCAAGATATTTGAGCATACCTACTCTCTGAAACATTGATACTATATGAAACCTTGTGTGGAATACACACTTGTATGGATTCTAATTCTAATTTTTCTTTCTTTTCCTGTTTTTGCTTTTTACGATGCTAGTAGGGATATTCTGAGGAATGATGGGAAGCCAAGGATGCAAGAGAAATAACTGTTAGAATTTAGTACGATTTTTTAGGATGGATCACATTTGGAATGTCTATAGAATAGATCTAGCAAAAAATATCCAAAAAATAAAGGAATATAACTATAATAAACTAAAGGAAGTGATTAAAAAGAAATTACAGGAATATGGTAATCTTAAACTATCCTGGTTCGGAAATATTGCATTGATAAAAATGAAAATTCTACCAAAAATTAATTTTTATTTAGAATGCTACCAATGCAGTTAACAGAGGATGATTTGAAATTTTGGCAAGGAATAATTAACAAGTATTGTAATGAAGGGAAGAAATCTAGAATAAATAAAAAGTACTGGTATAAAACAAGAAAAAAGGTGGTATAGGTTTAGCAAATATAATAAATTATTATTTGGCTAACCAATTGAGGTTTATCAGGGAATCATCGGAACTACAAGAAGATATAGAAAAATATCTATTTGGTATAGTTAAGAAAAATAAAATAAGTGAAATTAATAACCCATTTTTAAAGACATTGTTAAACATATGGTATAAGTGTAAAAAGAATTTATGTTCATCGTACTCTCCACTCAGATTAGTGACAGAAAAAGAAAATGTTCCTATCAATATGAAAGTGTATGTGGATTTATTTAAAGAAAAAAGTGATTAATTGAAAGATTGGTTGTATAAAATGAGATTGATAGATCAAATGAAACAAATATTTCAGAATAAGAGTATTTTGTGGTTGAATTATGTACAACTAGACAGATGGACAAAGGAATGGGTAAATAAATACAATAAAGGTAGAGAATATACAAAGTATGAACGATTTCTATTGTCATACGAGGACATTCAGATGACTGACTCAGTAAAAGTACAGTAAGTAAAATTCACTTCTTAATTTAGAGGAAGAAGAAAGTGAGATAGAGGGATTGAAAATAGTGTGGGAACAAGACATTGGAAAAAGAATAAATGAAGAAGAATGGAGGAAGATATGGAAAAAGAGGGTTTTAAGATTTATGTCGGTAAGAATAAGGGAAAAAATTTTAAAACTCAGTTTAGGATGGTATTTAACACTATTAAAAGTAAACAAGATTAATGCCAATCATCCGAATGTCTGTTGGAAATGCGAGAGAGAAGTTGGTACATACTTTCATATGTGGTGGGAATGTGAAAAAGTGCAAAGATTTTTGAAACAAATTTTCAAAGAAATAAGCTATATGTGTGAAAAAGATATAGAATGTAACGCTGAGATTGCTTTGTTATCAATATGAGAATGTGGAATACGACAAAATGACTAAAGAATTGATAACTAATTTACTAACAGCAGCTAGATTGATTATTGCTAGGCAATGGAAATTAAAAACTGAATTGCAAATTGAAGAATGGTACAAAGATATATGGAATATAGCAATAAATGATAAATTAACGTGTAATTTAAAGAGAGTTGAAAAAGTATAATTTTTATGAAATATGGGGCAAATTTTTGGAATATGTCCTAATAATAATGGGAAAAAGGGAAAGCTCCAAATCAAGAATCTATGCAGTTTTGGAGAAGAGGACAGTAGTGGTGGTGGTGGTGGTGGTGGTGGTGGTGGTGGTGGTGGTGGTGGTAGTAGTAGTAGTAGTAGTAGTAGTAGTAGAAGAAGAAGAAGAAGAAGAAGAAGAAGAAGAAGAAGAAGAAGAAGAAGATGGCAAGAGGTACATGGTGGTGGGGGGGCACAGTCATTGTATTTTAAGATTATATGTTATATGTATATGTTTTTATTTATGTTATAGTTATAGAAAATAAAAAAACTAAAAAATTAAATTTTTCCTATACAAAACTTATGAGCTATTAACTACTCTAACCAAACTAACTGAGTTTAAAAAGGTAGCGAAGAACAACAACAAACAAGCTGATCAAGATATTGCATTGTTACAGGACGGTTCTGACAAAGAGAGTAAAAATGCCAAACAGGAAACCAAGAATAGGGCACAAGAAGGATCTCTTTATGGATGTACAAGTAAAAAAAGAATATAGTTAGCAAAAAATAAGACCACATCATCATTAATTAAAAAGCCCAAGAATATTAAGAATGCAAATAAATCAAGAAAACCATCCGAAAAAATGAACTATCTTAACCTATTTAAACATCTTGAGAAGAACTCAAATAAAGAGGAAAAATCTTCCAGACTTGAAAGAAATTCTGAAAAGTTAGGTATTGGTGAAGCTTGACAAATATACACCAATCAGCAATCACCTCTACCATACAGGGTATTAGTGAGGATGGTATAAATGAAGTGAGAAATGACCCCTGGATTGATGTGCTGAAGAGCAACATCGAGAAGAGCACTCAATCAATAATCCAGCTGACAAAGCCTGAGAACAATGCAACATGGAAGCTGAGACTATTGACTCACACTCTAGCTTTCTGTGGATACCCAAACCCAAAAGGGATACTTAGACAGAATGAGCACAAATGGAATCTGGTAAATATCTTAGAATCCATAATCCCTGAATTAACTTCCACATCTCAAATTCTAAATGTGGAATATTTGTTCCTTGAATTAATATCAGGCCAAATGAAGTACCACAATTATACCCGCGCATGGGCAATTGTAAAATTTGAGGATAGTATAATAACCAGTAGGATTTATGGCAGAAGAAAGGATCTAGCTGCGAGAGGTATAACAGTCGTTAGGTACTTCCAAAATTTAGCACACCCGCTACCCCATATGCAAGGGAGACAGAAAAAGATAAACAAGTCTATGCCGTGGAGAAGCACACTGATGAGGATCTTATTCAAATTTTAGAAAACCATTCAAATGATGGGCAAAATGCTTATGGTTATCCCACAGAAACATGCAAGGATGATAGCCATACAAGGAAAAAGACCATTCCAGGTCTTGCTTGGCCAGATCGCCTCCTTTAGCAGACTGCCAATTTGTGAGCAGATGTCTATAGTACACCTACTGAAATGCCTGGTTGGAACTTTGAGGAATTTGGGACAGCCACCAAATACCAACGAAGACCTAGCAAACTGTCAATTGCCCGTATTTGGCTCCCCAGTAGTGACACAGACAAAGGATAGTGTTAAACCCCCTCCGGAGCCCATAATAACAATAAACAAAAGGACACTCAATTCTAACTTGACAGTGCCTGTGAACCATCCCGAGCTGTGCCTGATAGGTGAGGCACCCCTAGATGAAGCCCAGAGAAACTTTCCTGATATTACTAAGATAAATTGACAAACCCTGCAGCATAATGATACCATAGATAGAATCTGTTCCAGACAACCTGATACAGTAGCTATCAATGGGATAAAGGGGAGATCTTGAATGTAACACATGATCAACTCAAAGTTATCTCATGGAACATAGCACGGTGGACCTCGAAGCAACATGATCCCAACTTTCTGGAACATCTGAGGGCTCATGACATAATCTTTATTCAGGAAACATGGTTCACCAAACAAATTAAGCTAAATGGATATGGTGTATATGATGTGCCCGCTGAGGCCACCAAAAGGAAAGGTAAACCTAAAGCAGGTTTAGCAATATTGATATCTACTGCTCTCCAGGCATCTGTCAACTGGCTCCCCACTTGTGCGAAAATAGCAATGCCCGTGCATATAGTCTTTGGACCTAAGATCCTTTTTTTTTGGTCAAGGTTAGTATCCCACCCTTCTCATCTCAGAAAAGCACAAAACAAGGTTGGGAAGACCTGGAAAATTATACAATAGGACTAGAATGCAAACTCCCTAGAGCCAAGTTACTCATAATGGGGGACTTTAATGCAAGATTAGGCTCAAATAACAATGCACTCTTTTCTTCTAGTTTATGGGGGGTAGTTGACAATAAGATATTTGCCCCTAGCTATGATGAATGTCCAAAGATACTAAGGTGAATTATGGTGGCATCTCTATGATCCGAATGGTGCCCCGCCTTGGTCTTATAATATTAAACGGGTACCCCCACTATGACAAACACCATGAATTCATTTTTTGGTGAGTGACCTGAATCTTTGCCTCAGCTGTTCCGCATTTATCCCATGTCTGGCAAACACCAGTTTTTTAAACTCAGTGAAGTCTTTCAGCAGTTCCACTGGCATCTCTGCATAGACTTCTGCCAGGCTGCCACTGATTAAAGATCGCATAATGGTCATCTTCTCAGTTTCCCTTACTGAGAAGTCCACAAACGCTCTTTCCACGAGGGAAAAGAACACCTCAGGGCAATCTCCCTTGTGGTACACAGGGAATTTCTTCAGGTCAGTTTTAGACAGGCTGCCTTCCCCATTCCCTGGGTTCCCCTCATTATTATTGTTATTACTATTTCTACTCATTATCTCCAGCTTCTTCAGCTCAAATGCCATTTTCTCTCTCTCCAATTCAAATTGTCTTTGCCTCTCCCTTTCCCTTTCCTGTTTCTCTTCCTTTTCCCTTTCAAACGCCATTCTTTCTCTCTCTAATCTTTCCTCCATTTCCCTCACCCTCAGTTCATGCTGTTGGGCTAGGAGCATTTTTCTGAGTTCTGGGTTCTGTTCTCCCGTGCTCTCATCCTGCACTGAGCCAAATTCTTCCTCAGAACCTTGGTCTACCTGGGGATCTCTCACTTCACCCATTTCTGCTATTTGGCTTCGAGTTAAGGGCATAATCCCCCCAGAACAGGCTGCCTTCAAAAGTCAAGCCTCAAAATAAAGCGACGACTTTTTTCCTTTTGCCTCAGAAACAGCCTTCTATAGATTGCTGCTGTTCCTTCAGCACCAACTTGCAACTGTTGCCAGGCAGAATTCACCCCCTCTGCTAGATAGGATGGATCACATTTGGAATGTCTATAGAATAATTAGGTTGATGCAGCCAGATTCTTAAGAATGGAAATTTTGTATGGAATGCCTCCCCCCTGCCAATACATGTGGGGGTTTGTTTTTGTTTTTGTTTTTTTTGTTTTGGTTTCTGATTTTGTTAGTATTGCTTTGCCTTGTTTTTTTTTTCTTTATGAGTGTATGTCTTTGTATGTAGTAAAAAAAATAAAATTAAAAAAAATTCCTCCTGGTGTATATCAAGTCCCTCTGGACCCTTTCTAGCTCTAAACCTTCTAATTCCTTTCTTTTAGCTTGTATCTCTAGTAATTTTTTTATCATCTCTATCTATAAAATATTTACTTTCTAAATCCTTTAATGATTCTTCAATTCTTTTTACATTTTCCTCTCTCAATTTTTTTAATCTACAGGATTCTCTTATGAAAATTCCTCTTATAAGTGCTTTAATAGTGTCCCATAACACCTATTTTATTCCCATCTGCTTCATTAAATCAGTGGTTCTTAACCTTTTTGAAAGAAACGCCCCCTTGAGCCATTGAGGAAGTTATCATCGCCCCCTCCCCGCGGTGATATCTTTATTTATTTATTTATTTATTTATTTATTTATTTATTTATTTATTTATTTATTTATTTATTTATTTATTTATTTATTTATTTAAGACATTTAAATCCAATGACCCCTGAAAACAAAATTAAATTCCAAGAAAATGAAATGCCCCCCAAAAAGTAACATTTAATAATTTAGTTGCAAGTGAATTTTAAGACGCAAAAAGAAATATAAAAAGGGCATAAAAACAAATGCAGGAACTAAAAATTTCAAGACAAAAAGTCTGAAACTAAATTAAAATTGGAGGAAAATATATATTCATGCACACTGTAAAAAGGCTGCAGCCATCTGCACAGGTTTGGCTTGCTCCAGCGCCCCCCTACCGCCCCTTCTGCTCCAGCGCCCCCACGCTGCCCCTTTTCGTTCTACTGCCCCCCTGAAAAATGAAATTGCCCCCTGGGGGGCATTATCGCCCACGTTAAGAACCACTGCATTAAATGACCATATTTCCAGCCATTCTTTCTTGACTTTATCTATCATCTCTGTATGCTGAAAAATATTGGAGTCTATTCTCCATCTCCTGGCTTCTCTATAATCTTTCTTAACTTTCATTTCCATCACCATCAACACATGATCTGTTATTTTTATCACATTAATATTCATGTCTACTACTTTTGAAATTAAGTTTTGTGATATAAACATAAAATCTATTCTAGAATAACTATTATGTACAGCAGAAAAATATGTAAACCTTCTTTCATCTCCCTTCAATTCTCTCCATATATCTTTCAAATCCGTAGTATTTATTATCTTACTCAGGGGGGTATCCCTTTTATTCAACTCATCTTTTTTATATGTAGATTTGTCTTTCAACTTAACCAGAACCATATTGAAATCTCCTGCCATAATCATATATCCTTTCCTAACCTTTTCCATTTCTTTAATCACATTTTTGTAGAATTCTCCTTGGTTCATATTCGGTGCATAAACATTTACTAATGTATAATCTTCTTCCCTCATTTGACCTTGAATTATCAAATATCTACCATTACTATCTTTTATTATTTCTTTTACTGCAAATTCACAATGTTTAGATATTAATATTGCTACCCCTCTAGATTTAGAAGTCCCAAATGTTTTTTCATATATATGCATGTTTTGCAATTTCAATTCATTGACTCCATCCTTTGGTTGATGAGTCTCTTGTAGATAAATAATATCAACTTTACTTTTCTTTAATAATTATTCTATCCTCCTTCTATTTATTACAGACCATAGGCCTTTCACATTTAAAGTTGCTACCCTCATGTTTTTCCCCATATCCGTTCCATCCTCTGCCTCTTATTTGGTCCCTTTGTGCATCCCATAAAACATACACAAAAACAAAGACAACTAAAAAAAATCAATTCACCTACCTCTAATTTCCTATCCCTGTCCCTCTTACCTACATATAGGTATATACATCTAAAAAATGGTAAAACTCCAGATTTTGACAGATTAGGTTCAGAATATTATAAAACTTTTAAATCAATATTGATCCCTAAACTAAAAGTGCTCTATAATGAAATACTGGAAGGAGAGAGAATACCAGATTCTTGGAAACATTCATTAATAACTTTTATCCCAAAGCCTAATAAAGATCTAACAGACCCAAGTTCATATAGACCTATTTCACTATTAAATCAAGATGCAAAGATATTTACTGCAATACTTGTAAATAGAATTAATAAATTTATTACAAAATATACTAAAGAGGACCAGAATGGCTTTTTAAAGGGTAGGCAAATGGAAAATTTAATTAGGAGGGTTTTGAATATTATATACAATATAGAAAAAGATAAATTGAAGGCAGGCATTTTATCATTAGATATATTCAAGGCATTTGATTGCGTGGAATGGCCAATATTAAATATTTTGTTAAAGGGTTGGGGTTTTAGAAAGAAGTTTAGGGGGATAATAGATCAATTATATTTAGAGAATACCTCTGTAGTAATAGTTAATGACAGGATGACAGAACAAATAGCTCTAGGCCGAAGCACTAGATAAAGTTGCCCTCTTCTCCAGTTCTGTTTTGCTTGGTTATTGAAATATTGGCAAATGTAATAAGGAATGGTGACTTAATTGAAGGTATGGGAGAAAAGAAGATTAAAGATTAATTTATTTGCCGATTATTCCTTATTGACAGTGAAAAATCCATCAGAATGCATAGATAAAATTAGAATTCACTTAGAAAAATTTGGAAAAATAACTGGATTATGTATAAATTGGCAAAAATCTGAATTAATGTTGTTTAACCATAGTAGAGTAGAACAAGAAAGGTTTGTCGAAAAATATGTTTTTAAAATATGTAAATAAATTAAATATTTAGGAATAGATCTAGCAAAAAATATCCAAAAAATAAAGGAATATAACTATAATAAACTAAAGGAAGTGATTAAAAAGAAATTACAGGAATATGGTAATCTTAAACTATCCTGGTTCGGAAATATTGCATTGATAAAAATGAAAATTCTACCAAAAATTAATTTTTATTTAGAATGCTACCAATGCAGTTAACAGAGGATGATTTGAAATTTTGGCAAGGAATAATTAACAAGTATTGTAATGAAGGGAAGAAATCTAGAATAAATAAAAAGTACTGGTATAAAACAAGAAAAAAGGTGGTATAGGTTTAGCAAATATAATAAATTATTATTTGGCTAACCAATTGAGGTTTATCAGGGAATCATCGGAACTACAAGAAGATATAGAAAAATATCTATTTGGTATAGTTAAGAAAAATAAAATAAGTGAAATTAATAACCCATTTTTAAAGACATTGTTAAACATATGGTATAAGTGTAAAAAGAATTTATGTTCATCGTACTCTCCACTCAGATTAGTGACAGAAAAAGAAAATGTTCCTATCAATATGAAAGTGTATGTGGATTTATTTAAAGAAAAAAGTGATTAATTGAAAGATTGGTTGTATAAAATGAGATTGATAGATCAAATGAAACAAATATTTCAGAATAAGAGTATTTTGTGGTTGAATTATGTACAACTAGACAGATGGACAAAGGAATGGGTAAATAAATACAATAAAGGTAGAGAATATACAAAGTATGAACGATTTCTATTGTCATACGAGGACATTCAGATGACTGACTCAGTAAAAGTACAGTAAGTAAAATTCACTTCTTAATTTAGAGGAAGAAGAAAGTGAGATAGAGGGATTGAAAATAGTGTGGGAACAAGACATTGGAAAAAGAATAAATGAAGAAGAATGGAGGAAGATATGGAAAAAGAGGGTTTTAAGATTTATGTCGGTAAGAATAAGGGAAAAAATTTTAAAACTCAGTTTAGGATGGTATTTAACACTATTAAAAGTAAACAAGATTAATGCCAATCATCCGAATGTCTGTTGGAAATGCGAGAGAGAAGTTGGTACATACTTTCATATGTGGTGGGAATGTGAAAAAGTGCAAAGATTTTTGAAACAAATTTTCAAAGAAATAAGCTATATGTGTGAAAAAGATATAGAATGTAACGCTGAGATTGCTTTGTTATCAATATGAGAATGTGGAATACGACAAAATGACTAAAGAATTGATAACTAATTTACTAACAGCAGCTAGATTGATTATTGCTAGGCAATGGAAATTAAAAACTGAATTGCAAATTGAAGAATGGTACAAAGATATATGGAATATAGCAATAAATGATAAATTAACGTGTAATTTAAAGAGAGTTGAAAAAGTATAATTTTTATGAAATATGGGGCAAATTTTTGGAATATGTCCTAATAATAATGGGAAAAAGGGAAAGCTCCAAATCAAGAATCTATGCAGTTTTGGAGAAGAGGACAGTAGTGGTGGTGGTGGTGGTGGTGGTGGTGGTGGTGGTGGTGGTGGTGGTAGTAGTAGTAGTAGAAGAAGAAGAAGAAGAAGAAGAAGAAGAAGAAGAAGAAGAAGAAGAAGATGGCAAGAGGTACATGGTGGTGGGGGGCACAGTCATTGTATTTTAAGATTATATGTTATATGTATATGTTTTTATTTATGTTATAGTTATAGAAAATAAAAAAACTAAAAAATTAATTTTTTCCTATACAAAACTTATGAGCTATTAACTACTCTAACCAAACTAACTGAGTTTAAAAAGGTAGCGAAGAACAACAACAAACAAGCTGATCAAGATATTGCATTGTTACAGGACGGTTCTGACAAAGAGAGTAAAAATGCCAAACAGGAAACCAAGAATAGGGCACAAGAAGGATCTCTTTATGGATGTACAAGTAAAAAAAGAATATAGTTAGCAAAAAATAAGACCACATCATCATTAATTAAAAAGCCCAAGAATATTAAGAATGCAAATAAATCAAGAAAACCATCCCAAAAATGAACTATCTTAACCTATTTAAACATCTTGAGAAGAACTCAAATAAAGAGGAAAAATCTTCCAGACTTGAAAGAAATTCTGAAAAGTTAGGTATTGGTGAAGCTTGACAAATATACACCAATCAGCAATCACCTCTACCATACAGGGTATTAGTGAGGATGGTATAAATGAAGTGAGAAATGACCCCTGGATTGATGTGCTGAAGAGCAACATCGAGAAGAGCACTCAATCAATAATCCAGCTGACAAAGCCTGAGAACAATGCAACATGGAAGCTGAGACTATTGACTCACACTCTAGCTTTCTGTGGATACCCAAACCCAAAAGGGATACTTAGACAGAATGAGCACAAATGGAATCTGGTAAATATCTTAGAATCCATAATCCCTGAATTAACTTCCACATCTCAAATTCTAAATGTGGAATATTTGTTCCTTGAATTAATATCAGGCCAAATGAAGTACCACAATTATACCCGCGCATGGGCAATTGTAAAATTTGAGGATAGTATAATAACCAGTAGGATTTATGGCAGAAGAAAGGATCTAGCTGCGAGAGGTATAACAGTCGTTAGGTACTTCCAAAATTTAGCACACCCGCTACCCCATATGCAAGGGAGACAGAAAAAGATAAACAAGTCTATGCCGTGGAGAAGCACACTGATGAGGATCTTATTCAAATTTTAGAAAACCATTCAAATGATGGGCAAAATGCTTATGGTTATCCCACAGAAACATGCAAGGATGATAGCCATACAAGGAAAAAGACCATTCCAGGTCTTGCTTGGCCAGATCGCCTCCTTTAGCAGACTGCCAATTTGTGAGCAGATGTCTATAGTACACCTACTGAAATGCCTGGTTGGAACTTTGAGGAATTTGGGACAGCCACCAAATACCAACGAAGACCTAGCAAACTGTCAATTGCCCGTATTTGGCTCCCCAGTAGTGACACAGACAAAGGATAGTGTTAAACCCCCTCCGGAGCCCATAATAACAATAAACAAAAGGACACTCAATTCTAACTTGACAGTGCCTGTGAACCATCCCGAGCTGTGCCTGATAGGTGAGGCACCCCTAGATGAAGCCCAGAGAAACTTTCCTGATATTACTAAGATAAATTGACAAACCCTGCAGCATAATGATACCATAGATAGAATCTGTTCCAGACAACCTGATACAGTAGCTATCAATGGGATAAAGGGGAGATCTTGAATGTAACACATGATCAACTCAAAGTTATCTCATGGAACATAGCACGGTGGACCTCGAAGCAACATGATCCCAACTTTCTGGAACATCTGAGGGCTCATGACATAATCTTTATTCAGGAAACATGGTTCACCAAACAAATTAAGCTAAATGGATATGGTGTATATGATGTGCCCGCTGAGGCCACCAAAAGGAAAGGTAAACCTAAAGCAGGTTTAGCAATATTGATATCTACTGCTCTCCAGGCATCTGTCAACTGGCTCCCCACTTGTGCGAAAATAGCAATGCCCGTGCATATAGTCTTTGGACCTAAGATCCTTTTTTTTTGGTCAAGGTTAGTATCCCACCCTTCTCATCTCAGAAAAGCACAAAACAAGGTTGGGAAGACCTGGAAAATTATACAATAGGACTAGAATGCAAACTCCCTAGAGCCAAGTTACTCATAATGGGGGACTTTAATGCAAGATTAGGCTCAAATAACAATGCACTCTTTTCTTCTAGTTTATGGGGGGTAGTTGACAATAAGATATTTGCCCCTAGCTATGATGAATGTCCAAAGATACTAAGGTGAATTATGGTGGCATCTCTATGATCCGAATGGTGCCCCGCCTTGGTCTTATAATATTAAACGGGTACCCCCACTATGACAAACACCATGAATTCACCTATGTAAGCAGTGCTGTGGATTTTGTGCTAATCTCCCACTCTTTATCTAGAGAGGTAGTGGAATTTTCTGTAGGCCTAAGGCTGGATAGTGACCACCTGCCCCTTAATACCATCCTGCTACTTTCACAATCTGTGCATCTGAGTGCAAAACTTCATCTTCAAGATAAATTCCTAAGCTTCAAACAAAAGAGAATACATTGGACTGAGGAAACTCACAATAAGCTAGAAGGCTTCTTTGGCTCCGCTTAGGGGGAGTCCCTAAAAATTCAATCATAGGAGCCACAAATGCCACTGCTGCCAAATATAAAGATTCAATGCTAATCAATGTGATGAACATGGCCCTAACTTCCAAACAACTGCTTCCACAAGCCTCATTAAAGATAAACGGCCCCAAGTGGTTTGACAGAGAATGCCATGTAGTTAAAAAACAACTGAGAGAGGTATATAACAACTATAGAAAGGAAAACCTAAACATATTACCAGCGGAATATTATTATAATATTAATATTATAATATTAGTAAAAAATTAATAGCATGTAAAAAGAGACAAGCAATTCAAACGGGATGGAATGCATTAATAGAATGCACTTTAAATAAAAAATCTAAACTCTTTTGGGCTCTTGTCACTGATGCCCTGAGCTCGTCCTCGAACCAGCTCAGCAGTAACATCCCAGCAGATATCTGGGAACAGCATTTCTCTACTCTATTTGGGGACATCAAAGAGAATTCTACAGATTTCTCTCCACCTATAAATTTAAATGACACTCCTCCATGGAGGCCGGTCACAGTGACTGAAACAATAACCCTGATTAGAAGTATGAAATCAGGCAAAGCCCTGGGAACAGATGCCATTCTCCCTGAAATGGTAAAGGCTGACATGGATTGGTGGGCACCTTTGTTGGCAAACTTGTTTACCCATATCAACAACTCAGGTAAATTTCCCATCACTTGGTCCGACGACATGAAAATATCTTGGGGAAGGAACAGGCAGGATTTAGTAAGAATAGAATAGCAATTGAACAGTGTATCAATCCATCAATACTTTATTACGGTCAAAGACCAGTAAAACCAAATCAATATAAAATAGATAAATATAATTATGGCTTGGTAAGATCAGTCAGGGTAATATAATTCTATTAAAACATGATAAAACAACCCTTCTTTCCAGTTAATAACATCATGTTAATAGAAATAAAACCTCAGCCAGTGTTATATTAAAACATATCCATCTAAAATCAGCTACCCAAACATTTGATTACGAAAAACCACTGCTGCCGCACAGAATTTGGCCACTTGTCTTGTAATATAAGGGTTATTGTCAGAGAGTAGCAGCTGGACATAATCCTCCTCTGATCTCCTGGGAAATTTACAAATAATAGATGATAAATGCTTCATACGAAGATCCTGATAGCAAGTACAGAAAAGGAGAACATGACCAATTGATTCAACTTTCTCACTTTTACAAAGGCAGAGACAATCTGATGTAGGCAAACCTCGAAATTTTCCCTCCAAAAGCTTAGAAGGAAATACATTGAGCCTAGCTAGCGTAAAAGCCCTTACGGCTTTAGATGACATAGTGCTGGCTAAATACAAGGAGGTGATAAAAGCACATTTCTTAAGAAAATTATACTTCCCTAACTGGCCAACATGGTCCTGTAGTTCAATGTCCCAAACGCTTAACTTCATTGCTTTGACAGCATCCTTGAGACCCATTGCTATAAGTATGCTGGGGGAAAAGCCAATTTTCAATAACTCTTCATTTATATGCTTCTTCCACTGTGACTGAAAGGAATCTAGTAGGGTCAGTGGGGCCAAGCCTTCTAATGCAAAAATCAGTTTAAGTCAGTATTTCACCATAAGGACTTTAGCCCGTGCTTTGATGGATATTAACCCAACCTCTAAGTGAAGAGCCACATTGGGAGTACAAGGTGGAACTCCAAGAATGGCTCTCACGAATTTGGTCTGGACAATCTCCAGAGGTTGTAGATTAGCACAAGTGAATAGTTGAGAGCCATGAAACATTTGTGAAATAATCCTGGCCTTAAAAACTTGTATTGCCGATGGTACATATTTACCCCCATCAATATGGAAAAATCTTCTTAGTGCTCCAGTATTTTTCTGGGCACTCATTGCTGCGTGGTTTACATGAAGAGTGAAAAACTATGCCAAGGTATTTGTAGCAAGCTACTTGCTCTACAGGGTGTCCATTTAGAGACCAATTATGCTTTATTCTCCTTCTGCTCACAACCATAATCTTGGTTTTAGCATAATTAATTATTAGTTGTTCTTTATTACGTTAAGAGGAGAAGGATCTCAGGAGTCTTCTAAATCCTATGCACGTTGTTGACAATAAAACAGCATCATCAGCATAGAGTAGGATTGCAATTGGGTGAGAGGCAAGTTTGGGTTGATGAAAATTGCCTGGAGGCTGTACAGGAATGGATGCAGGAGAACGGGCTGAGGCTGAACCCGGACAAGACGGAGGTACTGAGGGTAGGCTCCCCCACACCTGGGGACAAGGGAAACTCCCTCATTTTTTGGGGGGTGACCTTGCCCGCCAAGGATGGGGTCCGTAGCTTGGGTGTCCATCTTGACCCGGCGCTCACCATGGAGACCCAGGTGGCGTCCGTGGTCCGTTCCGCTTTTTTCCATCTCAGGCGGATAGCCCAGCTGCGGCCCTACCTTGATGTGGGGTCTCTCACCACTCTGGTGCATGCGCTTGTAGTCTCGAGATTAGACCACTGTAATGCGCTCTACGTGGGGCTACCTTTGAGATTGCTGCGGAAACTACAGGTGGTGCAGAATGCGGCGGCCAGACTACTCAGTGGGCTGAGAAGATACCAACATATCTCCTCCACTCTGGCCGCATTGCATTGGCTGCCCATCCGATTCCGCATTGATTTCAAAGTGCTAACGCTTACTTACAAAGCCCTAAACGGTTTAGGACCTCGATACTTGGCGGAACGCCTTCTCCCACCTAGATCTACCCGTGTCACTCGCGCGAGCCAGGAGATAAGGCTGAGGAGCCTAACGCCGAGAGAGGCCCAAAAGGAAAAGACCAGAAACCGGGCCTTCTCGGCGGTGGCTCCTCGCCTTTGGAACAACTTGCCCCCTGAGATTCGCGCGGCTCCCTCGCTGGGCATTTTTAAGAAACAACTAAAAACATTGATGTATAGGCGGGCCTTCCCAACAGAAAACCCTTGACGATCTTTTTTCTTTTTCTTATTCTGCTCTTTATTTTTATTTACGTTTCTGCTGTAAAGTCTTAAAATTACATTGTTATTTTTACTGTAAGCCGCCTAGAGTGGTCTAATATGATCAGATAGGCGGGATAGAAATAAAATAAATAAATAAATAAATAAATAAATAAATAAATAAATAAATAAATAAATAAATAAATAAATAAATAAAAATCAGGGTTACTTAAATTCCCAACTAAGCCATTGATATAGAAGTTGAACAAGGTGGGTGCTAGTATGCAACCTTGTCTCACTCCATTAAGTACAGGGATTTGGTTGCATAAGATCCCTGCAGAGTTACAAAGAACCTGCAAATGCGTATTTTCATGGAGTCGTCACATCAATAGGAGAAGCCGTTTATCAATACTTGTGGATTCAAATTTTGACCACAGGCGTTCCCTTGGTATGAGGTCAAAAGCAGATTTGAAATCTATGAAGGCTGCATATAGAGCACCACCTTTGGGGGCAGAGTATTTAGATGCCACGTGGTGTAAGATAAGACCCTGGTCTATGTTGGATCTTCCTTGCCTAAATCCTGCTTGTTCCTCTGCAAGTATATTCTCCTCAAGTAGCCAATCTTGTAATTTGCCCAATAAATGCCTTGAATATAATTTACTAATGGTGTTTAATAGACTTATTGGTCGATAATTAACAGGATCCTCTCTGTTTCCTCTTTTATAAATTGGGACTATGATGGCTAGGCCCCAGTCCTCAGGAAAACATGCTGTTTTATCAATCCAGGTGAATAAAGAGGCTAGTACAGGAGCCCACCAGTCAGAGTTGGACATTATAAAGTCAGGTGGGATATAGTCGGTTCCGGGAGCCTTGCCTGGTTTAAGTTGCTTAACTAGCATTAAGATTTCCCTTGGAGCAACTGGGGGCCATTCAGGTGGATCAGGCTCATTCTGAGAAATTAAGGTACTAGCTGAATGGACTGTGAAAATACTTCGAAAATGTTCCTCCCATATACTAGGCAATATATAGAAATCTTGTTTGGGAGTATAAATTAGCGTTCCCTTTGTTACTATCTTCCAGAAGGAGGCCGAGTCCTTCAAATTGGAAGCAGTTATCAAACATTGCCAGGTTTCCCTCTGTGCTTGAAGCTTTTTACTTTTAACTAGAGCCTTGTACTTCTTCTTAAGCGTAAACCAATCTGTTGGAATTCTAGCCAGGTTTGAATCCACGCGACGGAATGAGCACCCGTCACTTGTCCCAGCTCCCGCCAACCTAGCGGCTCGAAAGCATGCAAATGCAAGTAGATAAATAGGGACCACCTCGGTGGGAAGGTAACAGCGTTCCGTGTCTAAATCACACTGGCCATGTGACCACGGAAAGATTGTCTTCGGACAAAATGCTGGCTCTATGGCTTGAAGAGCGGGATGAGCGCCGCCCCCTAGAGTCGGACACGACTGGACAAAAATTGTCAAGGGGAACCTTTACCTTCTGTTCTCTTTAGGCCCTATAGGTGACCAGTAACTCATGTTTAGCTGTTTTGCACTCTGAATCAAAGCAGGGCTTTATATGGAGAGAACCATTAATCAATTTGCATGTCTTTTACAAGTTAGAAGAGTTTGTAAAGATTGTACCATGTGTTTGTAAGCTCTAAGACTGGTTCCACTGAACTAAGAGAAGTAATTACCGTATTTTTCGCTCCATAAGATGCACCTTTCCACAAGACGCACCAAATTTTTAGAAGAAAACAGGAAAAAATAATTTGTTTTCTTCTCCTAAAAATTGGTGAGCCTTATGGAGAGGTCCATCTTATGGAACACACCCTAGGACCCTTTGGAGGCTCGCCCTGCCCCCCCTGGGGGTCAGAGGGGGCAAAATCGCCAGCCCCCTCTGGCCCAGCGGGGGGGCAGGGTGAGCCTCCAAAGGGTCCTAGGGTGTGTTCCAGGACACTTTAGAGACTCACCCTGCCCCCCTCGGGGGCCAGGGGGGTAAAATCACCAGCTTCTGGGAGTGTTTGGAGGCTCCCCAAGCTTCCAAACACTCCCAGAAGCTGGCGATTTCACTGGCGCTGGTCCCGTGTGGGGGTGGGAGGAGCATGGCAAGGGTCTGAGTGAGCTTCCAGGACCCTTGAGACGTTTCCCCCACCTGGAAGTCATCTGTCATCACACGAGATTGTTGCGGAGGAATATAAACATTGATAAGTAGTAACAAACAAGTAGCAATCTTCAGTGTCAAGGCAGAAGCTATCCTGTTGGAAAAATCCCATGCCACTACTGTTACCTGTAACTTTGTTGATAAGAAAGCGACCATACCACCCTTGGGTCGACCACCTCTATCACTGGGCGAGGCATTAATAGAATATGCCACATATCCATTTAACATTGGCTCCTTCAAAGACCACGTTTCTTGTAGTAGAATAATATCGGAGTTACTGATATATTCAATGAAGGCAGGATCTGAAGCCTTCGTCTGCCAGCCTGCAATATTCCAGAACAAAAATTTAATTGCGGGACTCTCACGCTGAAACATGGGATCTACCAAGTCTGATAGCTGAGGAGGTCATGGGATAAGGATGGCTCTAACTGAAGGGGAGAAGATGCCCTAACTAAATTAAAATTAGTTTGCATACTAACTTCATTTCCTGAAACATTGGATATAGTATGCTTGGCACCATAGGGTTGCTCTCCACCACCTCCACGCTCTAGGCCCAATGGGTCCATCACCTTCAAAGAATAGCTCCTGTCACACTGTCAGTCCTTGTGGTAATAATCAATTTCTTGCCTGAAGGACTGTTTAGAAAGCCCATAGGTGTTAACTCGCCCTAAAATCTCGTCATTCCATCTACTTTTCTTCTTTTTAAATCTTGGGTTCAAGCTTCTATTTCTTATAATGACTAGTATTGGGTAACCTGCAGCCAAATCCGGATCCACACTGGGTAGGTTGGTAGATAAGATATTCTTAGTCTGTGGGTGTAGCTGTTGTGGACCCCGATTGGAGGGTTGAGCCCTCTGCTTGGAGGAGTGGATTGTATCCGAAGTTAGGGAGTCCTTAAGTTGGTCAGTGCCACTATCCTTAAGAGTCCTCTTGGAGTTAAGTTTCTCTCTCTGAGCGTCCTTAGCTTATCTTTCAGCATGCTGGATATCAACACCGGGTTCCTTCCCTTTTGCAGTATACTTTGCTGATTCTATTAGTTTAAATAAAGGTTTAAAATTCATTCTTCTTTTTTTGGATGTTCGTTTCCGGGCCTCCTTTGTCTTCACAGGTTTGGGCTTGGCCTTTGCCGAATGTAGGTCAGATGCCTTTTCTCCAATATTTATGGGATCCTTTCCTGGAGGATAATGTTTTGCGCTTGAAGAGACCATTGCCAACAAAGGTTCTAGAGAGTCTGCCTTAGGTGGTATAGCAGCAATAGGATTTCTCTGAACCTCTGTCTGAGAACTTACACATAGAAGTAACTCTTCTAGTGAAGGCTTATCAATTCTGTCAATAGTTTTTGGGGACAGATTGTAATAGTTCATCTTATCAGACGCACACCGTGTATGATCAGCCTGGCTCTGACTCTGGTTCAACTGGTCAGTTGTATTTTTTGCAAGATGCATCCTATTTTCCATCAGATGATCTGCTATAGTGGCCACAGATTGGTTTATTTCCTTTAATGTATCTCTAATTTCTGCTAAAAAGCCCTGTATTCTACAGCTACCCGGATTCTTCGGAGGAGTTGCTTTATCACAGTCCAAGGAGACTAATTTACAGGATTGAGAAGAATCATGTCCCCCTGTTACTGGTGTAATGTCTAGTTTCTGGCATTTCAGCCTTTGTACAGTTCAACTTCTGCTCCCTAAGGGTCTCAGCATCGTTTGGCAGCAATGAACCATCAGAGCCCAAGGCCAGGTCTGGTGCAAAATCTGACAGTCTTAACTTGCCAAAATCTACATTCACCGTGCTATTTAGCAGGCTGCCTATTAACTGGCTACTTTCCTGTAACTGCCAGTTTGTCAAAAAGCTGTCAGATAAGTCAATATGAGGAGTAACAGAATTCTTTATATTGCTTGTTACAGGTGTCAATGAACTAACAAAGTAAGTTATCTTAGTTTGCTTCAGTTTCCTTGGAACAACAGGGTAGACTTTAACACAATGTTTGGCAATATATGTGTTAAAGTTCCCAAGAGGACTAGAAGGCTTGGAAATGCTGTGGCCACATAACTGGGCCTACGATGTCCTCTCATGGAAATGGGCTCTATACTACATTCAGAGATTAAAAATCAGCCTTTGATTCTGTCCCAAGAGACATTCTATGGTCAAAAGTATACAAAAAACCTCTACAGATAAGAGACTCCTGTATCTTATTAAATGTCTTTATCAGGCACCACACTCCGTGTTAGATGTGGTACAGAAGGAAACCTGAGAAAACCTATTCAGGCTAATAAAGGGGTTCGACAGGGCCCCCACACTATTTAACCTGTATTTAAATTATCTGTTTGGGTGGTGTCTTGGAACAGACTTCAATCCTCCTAGATTGGCGGAGACCAAATGCCCCCTACTGCTTTACACAGATGATGCTGTCCTTCTGTTGCTATCGAAAAGAGGACTTAAATGGCTGATCCGCACATTTATGACCTACTGTGAGAACAACCACTTGGTTCTAAATTTTCTTAAAACCAAAATTATGGTTTTCACTCATTCTGTAACAACTAGAAAATGGACAATTAATGGTTCTTGTATTGAGCAAATAAAACTGCTAAAGTACCTACAGTAGGTATTAGATTCCACCATAAACTTTGCTGGGCTGCCCATAGAGGGACCATAATTCAAGCAACCCAGAGCATGCAGAAAGCTATCTTGCATTTCTTTTCTTTACTAAGGGGGGACAATTTATTCCAGCTGTTATTCAAGTTGTTAAGCTCAAGATTCTGCCCCAACTGTTATATGGTATACCAAGTTGGATCCTAGGATTTCACACATATAGAGAGTGTTCTTTCAAATTTTCTAAGATCCATTCTGGGAATGGCAAGATGCGTCCCTGCAGCTGCCTTACGATTAGAGACTGGTCTAACATCACTAGAATGCAGCGCGTGGCTATCTGCTTTTAGATTTTGGAACAAGGTAATACATGCTGATCCATCTATGGGATATCTTAGCCTTCTACAGAAATATTCCATAATAGCTCATGGCTTAAAGCTTTTCCAGTCAAACAGCATCTATTAGGGCTCTCTTTTGACTTTCATTATGCCCAGGAATCCAAGGCAGCCAACTCTATCTTAGAAAAGCGGATCCCCGTCATAAGTTGTTGGAATTTCAGCTTGAGTAAATACAAAACAATAGGCTTAATTAAATAATTGGTTGTTTACACTATAACTGATAAAAATTATTGCAAGAATACATTAATTTAAAAACTGAGAGACAATCTGGATAATGGCCGTATGGATTATGAATTTTTGACTATAGTATTTTCATATACTTTTCTTATATATTTTTTAAAAGCCTTCTTGTAGCAAAGGTATAGACAGAGCAATGTCACAGTGGAAATCTTTTATTTTATTTCTATCCTACTTTTCTTCCCTACCAGAGACCCAAGGTAGCTTATTGCTAGAAGATCCCAGAACACGATTGCATGATCTGGGGATTGCTGGGTGAACACTCTTATTTTTAAAAAATAATAACTAAAAAACTCTACCGAAATCGACCCTAGTTTGGCTGAGATCAAAAGTAGACCGTCTGCTAAAAATATGCTGCATTTGGTACTGATTTGAAACCCAGCTTAAAAGTTACCTATATTTTTTTCTTTGGGCTGCCTGCATTTGTAGAATTTCCTTATAGAATATTGACAATTATTGCTCCACTCCTGTGCAGCCATAACTAATAATATAATAATCACTCTCACAATCATCTCTCCCTAAAGGGACAATTATCTCAGCCAAGGAGTCACTGTGGGTGCAAAACTACCAATTTGAGTACATGATGTAGGTCCTTTAGGGCTAGAAGTGCATAGTACATGCCCCACAAACAAGCCCAACCTAAAAGAGAACACTTGACAACTTAGTAAAGGTAAAGGTAAAGGTTCCCCTTGACAATTTTTGTCCAGTCGTGTCTGACTCTAGGGGGCGGCGCTCATCCCGCTCTTCAAGCCATAGAGCCAGCGTTTGTCCGAAGACAATCTTTCCGTGGTCACATGGCCAGTGTGATTTAGACACGGAACGCTGTTTACCTTCCCACCGAGGTGGTCCTTATTTATCTACTCGCATTTGCATGCTTTCGAACCGCTAGGTTGGCGGGAGCTGGGACAGGTGACGGGTGCTCATTCCGTCGCGTGGATTCGAACTTACAACTGCTGGTCTTCTGACCCTGCAGCACAGGCTTCTGCGGTTTAGCCCACAGCGCCACCACATCCCTGTGCTTGCCAACTTACAAGGCAGCAAATCATTGACTATATGGTTCCTTTGATAGCACAACAGCCTAGTCAGCTAGGATCTCTCAATACTTACAGTAGCAATTAGTGACCTTCTCAAGTCCTCACTGGATTTAGGTGCAAGTCGTGCTGTTCAAGAGACCACTTCTCTGTTGAAGAATTATATTTGTTTTTGTTAAGAAAACAAAGTAGTTGCATTAGAATACAGTTGTAGCTTTAAAAGGCATAAACATTAGGCATATCCAGCAGTTACAATGATTAAATTAAGTTCAGTATTCCAAAGTAAAATAAGAAAAACTAAAATTAAGCTAAGTAATCTTCTTTGCACTCTCTACATGTTAGCATCTAGAGAAGCTGGGCTATTTCTCCCCCCTCTCCTCCTTCAAAAAACCCTAACCTCTCACATTCCACAACATCCATGAACAAGGATCACATACATGAAAAACCATTTTCTACATACCTTTGGATCACCTTCTTTATGACACTTCCAAGCTGTTAAACAATTAAGAGCAAGTGGGTGTAAAACAGTTCACCTCCCACATTTCACAGGAGAAGATCCGGGCCTCTTTGGCCTTGCTCCCTTATCTTTGTTCCTGGCCGCACAATTCTAACAACTATCTGATGAGAACATTTCAGTGCTTTCAAATCTATCTTACACAGAACCTAACAGACTCCATCTTTGTATGACTACAAGTCCCAGTTTCCTTCTGTTTCCTCACAATCACATGCTGTCAAGTCAATTCTCATTCATGATGGTCCAGATTTACAGCTAATTTTAATTTTAGTACAATGACCTCTCTGAAAGGTAATATTTGGGGAAAGTGTTGAGAATGATAACTAGTCAGAGCTAAAAGATGTTTTTTCTTAAAAGCATTCTGAGAGTCTTCTTTTTTCTTACTCACTTGCTGTATACCTCTTGATGTACTTCCACATAGACACACTTGATCAGAGGATAAATTTTTTTAGATGGACAAAAGAAATATTTGTTCAGTTAAAGATCAAGTAAAATATGATGAAATGAGTTACGTACATACTCTGGCATGGGGCGGGGGCTTCCAGTTCCGGCTCAGCCAGGCAAGACGCTCGTGGCTACATACCGGTGATTTTATTTTTATTTTATTTAATTCTATATGGTTTTTATTGCTTTTGTTTAGTTGAAGCTCCTATTTTATTTTTCGGTTAGGGGCATGATACTAGCCTTGGTAAAAGTAAACACAGAGATAATGACCACTGGAGCTGCCGAGAGATACAGTGGTGCCCCGCATAGCGATGATAATCCGTTTCAGAAAAATCGTCGCTATATGGATTCATCGCTATGCAGAACAAAGAAGCACGTAGGAATGCATTCAAGCACATTTAATGCATTCCTATGGGCAAAAAACTCACTGTTATGCGAAGATCCTCCATGCAGCCACCATTTTCGCTGCCCGGTAAGCGAGGAATCCGGGCAAAAACACAGCGGGCGGCCATTTTATTTATCCAGTGGCCATTTTGGAA
Organism: Pogona vitticeps; assembly: GCF_051106095.1. Taxonomy (NCBI): domain Eukaryota; kingdom Metazoa; phylum Chordata; class Lepidosauria; order Squamata; family Agamidae; genus Pogona; species Pogona vitticeps. The sequence goes on from NC_135785.1 coordinate 133,124,113, forward strand.
CCACCGATCAGCTGTTAGAAAAAATATCGCTATGCGAAAATCAGTAAGCGAAACGCTTACCGATCATCGCAAAGCGATGTTTTACCATTTAAAACATCACAATGCGATCGCAAAAATGATCGGAAAAAACACATCGCTATGTGGATTCATTATGCGGGGCACCATTGTATTAGAAATATCTCTGTATCACAAAATTATACAACTGAAGCCTTGGAAAGAAAATAACAGCATTACTGTGGACAGTAAGCACCTGCTTGAATCCAGTCTGCAAGAAAAGCATTTACTTTAAGAAAAGCCATCTGTCTTTGGGGAGTTGTTTGGCATACAGCAGGGGCGGATCTGCCGTCTTCATCAATCTACAACTGGCTCACAGTGAGTAAAAGTCCTTCAAGGAACAGGGTGGAATAACCTGCCCTTTAATGGTTTATGTCTGAATGTTTACTGGAGCTAAGAAGTGTTTTTATACAGCACCTATTGACCATAACTGTCAAACCCATATTCTTCTCCTTCTCAGTGGAAGTTTGTACCTGCAGAAGTAGAAGGGGACACTAATTAAGCTAAATCTGTGGAGTATAACTATGGTCACTACTAGGACCAAAAAAACCTATGGCAAGATAAAAAAGGCTTCCAAAAAGCCAAATCAGAAATCAATAGCAGACTTCTGTGTGGCCTCAGATCTCATCAGCCAATGTGAACATACCTCCTCTTACAATCAAAGGCCACTGAGGGAATTTACGTCAAGTACCTCACTTACTACAGACAATGTAGGCATAAGTAATGGAGAGACATACCAGGGGGTTGCAGTCAGAACGCTGCACTCTGGAGGAGAAATCGGCAATTCGTCTCCAGATCCAGACCTGCTAGAGAAGGCTCTCTCTGCCTCTATGGAATCATTCTATAAGCATCTAAATTTATCAACACCTGGGCCCAAGGAGAACCATATGGAAGGAAATGTAGGTCCCCAAGATGCTCAAGGGCCTGACAGTGAACAAACTAGGATTATTTACACCCAACTACGTGATCAGTGCTTCCTCTCAGCTAAATCGAACCAGACAATTTTCAATAAGCTGCATGATCTAAAGAAAAAATCGCTGATATTAAAGCAATACTACAATGCATTGCTGACATGATAAAGTTGGGGATTCTAAAAGCAGCACCTCCCTCAAACCCTCGGAATACTGAACAGAGAGTACTTCAGGCAAAAAAGGAGCTGGGCACGAAAGATCAAACACAAAAAGATAACTCCCCAGCCTTTAAAGGTCAGAGTTACCCACAGCTATCAGAAAAAACAACTCAGGACCGAATGCCCATCTCCAGGATGACCCTAAAGGCTTGGGCAGACCCTGTCACGTTCCCAGGGGTTACAACAGCTGAAGTCCAATAAACCATTCCAAGGTCAGGAATATCAAGAATGCAAAGCCGATATCCATTTACCAAACCAACTCACAGAACGTAGTCCAAGGTCAGAGTCCAGAACCAAACACACAACGTAGTCCAGGGTCAGAGTCCAGAGTCAGGAACATGGTTCAAGGTTGCAGGAGCGTGTATGCAAGCCAGAGGTTTTGACTTGTTGCTTCCACAGAAATTCTAGCTGACTAGGAACTGTTTTATAGCAAAACAGCCCCTTGAGCTGCTGGAAACCTTTCTATCCTGTCAATACTCAGGGCTATTTGAACGGATGTTTCTGTGGACAGCCTTCGAGCGATCCTCTGACCTTTTTGCCCTAAGTCTTCCCTGAAGCTTGTCTGCTGAGGAAGTAGAATCTGGAGGCAATTCAGGTGTTTCTGATTGCTCAGCATTCTCTTCAGCCTCAGTTAACCCTTCTGGTTCCAGATCTTCAGCTGCACTCATGACAGACCCATATGACCGAAGTGAGGACACAGAGGGACCTGACCTAACATCCTCCAATCTAGAGCTAATAACCATAGATGAATGGTGGGGAAACACCCAAGAAGAACCCTATCCTCAGCATCCACTTCCTGTGATAGCATGCAAGAAAAATATACAGATAGAAACCGCCCAATGGTCAGCAACCTCAGACAGTGAAGAGTCCACCTTGGTTGAAACCCCTTCATCCAAGCCCATGAAACATATCACCATCTATAACTGGCCACTAAGAAAATCAAATGGCACCTGGGCCTCCAATTCAGAAATATTACGGACAATAACAGAAATTCTGGGCAAGGATTGGGATGCTGAAACGAACTCAAAATGTTACTGTATTTATCCCAGTAAGCCCGGGCAAGTAAGAGGCAGGGTACACATGATCTTCGCCAATAGTAAACAGGCCCATCATTTTTGGAGCCTGTTACACAAGTTTGAAAAAATAACAGTATCATTCAAATGGGGAATACATACAAGTTATTCAAATATCAACTTCAGACCAATCACAAAATTGGACACCCACAAACTAACAAATAGAGAAATTCAGGTTCCAGAACAAAGAGAGGAAGGAAGGAAGGAAGATAACAGCCGAAAATCCCAGCTATGACCTGTATAGATACAGGGCTGAAGCTTCCACCATTTACAGCAGATCACCTTCCAAAACCAAATCAGATGGCAGAGGAATGGAAACGCACACCAATTTTGCAACCTTTCCAAACAATATCCCAATGAACATGCCCCGTGATCCTACAAGCAAAATAAAAAACCAGAGCAATCAGGTGAAAATGCTCTCAAGGTCAAGGCATCTTTCAAAAGGTATTATATCCTCCAGAAATGACAGAACATACCATCCATACAAAGAGAAGATACATCCAGCCTGCTCAATTGGAACTATTTCCAACTCCAACTCCAAGTGGCATATGGGCAATAGCTATGCCCCTTTAGTAGCTTATCCCCAGAACTGACTATCGGAAGACAAAAAACAAAAACATTTGAGGAACTCTTCGCCCTGGAATACTGCATGGGGAAAAAACAAACAAGAAGCCCAACTTCACAAAGATTCCATAGATCCAAACGCATCAAGGACTACCTACCCAGGTAGAGCTGAAATATCTTCTTTTAGTAGAGACACACAAAGAAATCAAAACAACAAAGACTGGGCCGATAAAGATTACCCTTTGGTTGTTGTGGGTTTTTTGGGCTTCTTGGCCGTGTTCTGAAAGTGGTTCTTCCTAACGTTTCACCAGTCTCTGTGGCTGGCATCTTCAGAGGAAAGCCTTCACGAATACAAGATTACCCTTTACCCACACCAGCTGCTCTTCTCACCTACAGAGGATGTCAGTCATTAGATGTATCCCAGCCTGCTCTGGAGAAGCTAATAGTATACAAGGAAGGGAAACCCATTAAAATTCTCTCTGCCACAAGAGGGGAAATGACCCCAAAGGCAGAAGAACTGAGCATTCAGGAGTGGAAGGAGGTACCAGACACTCAATTATGGTGGTGTGCTCCAGAAAGCAACCAAAATCAGCATCTAAAGCTGAACTTTTATCATGGAATGTGGCAGGTTGGACCAGATGTATCTCCCATACCCATGAGACTCCTTTCTTTCGCAGCAAATATGACACCATTCTTTTGCAAGAAACATGGTCTGAGAAAGATATAATACTAGATGGTTTCAATTCTTTCATGGTAAAGCCAATCCCAGGGCACGGACTGGGGAGACTGAAGTGGGGGCTGACCATTCTGGTATCAATGGCTCTGAAAGTGAAATCTACGACAAAACCCCCCCTGAGATAGCTTGCCATGGCAGTAGTACTTACAGGAAGTATGAAAACCCTATTGATCATTAACATATACTTACCTCCTACATCTAGAAAAGCAGAAACAGAAGGAAACTGTACAGACCTTGCAAACTATGTAAGAGAGCTTATCATGGAACATCCGGATGCTTTGGTCCTGACTGGTGGGGATCTAAACGCCCGTATGGGACCAGATGATTTTTATCTGGGAACCAAATTTAAGAGGATAGCCAACATAAGGAATGATAATGTGGGGAACCTGAATCAGGAGAAGGCATCTAAAGATCAACATGCAAACTAAGCCGGGGCCTCTATACAAATTTGCCTATAGACTGGGCCTCTCAGTTTTAAAGGGCACAATCACAGGTGATACCCCAGGAAAATACACATTTATGGCAGCATATAAAGCTAGTACAATTGACTACATCCTGGTGTGCAGGGGGCTCCTTTCCATGGTGGAAACTCTCCAAGTACTGCCTTACATGGAGGGGGATCATTTCCCCCTACATCTAAGATTCCACCTAAACATTAGAAATTTAGACACAGAACCAAGATATCATACTGAAATTACAGCATTATGTTGCCGAGTAAGATGGTCACCTAAACTGGCACAAAATCTAAAACAACTTTTAACTACGAAAAATCTGATTGATGCCCGTAATTCAGTAGGAAGCCAGACAGTCCACAGTCCATTAGTTTAGGCCCTCCTAAAACTAATGATACATAAAAAAGAATACAAACAGCGGATACAACACAGTAAAAGAGAACGAGAGAACTATGGAGGAAGGTGATAGAAGCAGTAAAAGACAAAAATCCATCCCTTTTCTGGAAACTAATCTCAGGCAGACTATCAGAGCCCAAACACCCGTTATCCTCTTGTATTCCACCAGATAAAGGGGTATCCCACTTTACAAGTATGTACGAGGATGTCATTGTACCCCCTTCCTCACTAATGCTTGGTAGCACTCCCAAATGGACCCCGGTGACCACAGGTGAAATAATAGCTCATTTAGATCAGCTAAAAAATGGAAAAGCCCCAGGCCTTTGATGGCATCCCTCCAGAACTCCTAAAAGAAAACAAGATATGGTGGGCCTCTTTTGTAGCAGCTCTCTTCATGCATATCAATGACACAGGCCACATCCCAATATTATGGAAAATGGCCATAGTGGTCCTGTTTTGTAAGAAGGGGAAAAGGGAAGATCCAGCCAACTATAAGCCAATAAGTTTGCTGAATATTATAAGCAAACTATATGCAAGGCACCTCCTAGACAAACTCCTGGAGTGGCTCGAAGCAGAAAATATCATTGGGGCCAAACAAGCAGGCTTTCAGCCAGGGAGATCCACAATAGGACAGTGCCTTATTATACAGCATCTTACAGAGAAATACTCGGCCAAAGAGGTAACATCACTCTATGCCGCCTTTGTGGATTTTAAAATCAGCATTTGATTCTATATCGAGAACACACCTCTGGGACAAACTAACAAACTCATCTTTAGACAAAAGACTTCTACATCTAATCAGGGCTCTACAGGAAGAAACATACTTGAGAGTCAGGTGCAGCAGACAAGGACACCTCACGGAATCTGTGCAAACGTACAGAGCTGTTAGGCAAGGCTGCCTATTTATTTATTTATTTATTTATTTATTCATTCATTCATTCATTCATTCATTCATTCATTCATTCATTCATTCATTCATTCATTCATATTTATTAAATTTATACCCCGCCCCTTTAGACCATATCTACTTGGGCGGCTTACAACATAAAATAAATCAATATAATATATATATAATCATAAAAATACAATTGCTATATTAATTCAATTAATTTAAGAAAGGATTACCAAGATGGGGTAGGATGGGGAAAGAAGAAATAAAAAAGACTTAGCTGACTGGAGGGAAGGCCTGCCTAAATAGCCAAGTTTTTAACTGTCTTTTAAAAACACCCAGCGACGGTGCCAGCTGAATTTCTGTTGGAAGGGCGTTCCATGGCCAAGGGACCACCGCCGAGAAGGCCTGGTTTCTAGTTTTTTCCTTCCGAGCCGCTCAGCCATCCCTGCTGGCTATGATGGGTGATTCGGGTAGATCTGGGTGGGAGAAGACGATCTGCCAAATATTGAGGTCCCAAACCATTTAGGGCTTTATAAGTGATCATTAGCACTGGCACCAGCATTATTCATCCTTTACATAAATGACTTATCAAGCTGGCTTAACACAGCTGATCTCCATTCTCCTAAACTTGTGGATAGAACAGTGCCAGCTTTACTCAATGCTGATGATATAGTAATTATATCCAGAACACCCATAGGGCTGAGGAGGGCACTTAAGAAGCTTGCCTCATACTGTGAATATAAATCCCTAACTATCAACTATCAGAAGACCAAGATAGTCGCCTTTGGACAGAGACCCAAGATTCGGTCATGGCAAATAAATGGACACAGTATTGAGCAGGTGAACAGCTTCAAATATCTGGGGGTAGTACTACAGGCCTCTGGATCTAGGCTTCAGCATAGTAAATATGTGGCAGATCAGGGAGAAAGATCGGCAAATAACATAGTAAAATTCCATCTCACCCAAGGAGGGTCCTTTATTCCAGCAGGCCTCAAATTGTATAAAGCAAAGGCATTAGCTCAGTTGCTGTACGGCTCATTCATAGGGCCAACCCAGCTCTCACATTGCATCACAAGAAATAGTTTAATCCAAATTTCTAAGATCTATACTTCAGGTCCCGAGATGCGTGTCAAATGCAAGGATAAGGCTAGAAACAGGATGCCTTAAAGTAGAAGCCTGGATTAGGATTCAATCTACATACATGTGGCTAAAGGGACAGTTAAACCCAAAAGGCCTATTTTCCTTGATATTTAATGATAATTGTGGTAAAAGCGTTCCTTAGAACTGCCTTTACACGAGACAGAGAGGGATTCAGAATGATCAGTCCCTATTGCCAGCAAAATCGGGTCCTGTAATTTTGCTCTAGGTGACTTCTCACTCCTTCACCCAAGTCTGTCCCGACTTTAAATAAACAATCTGGAAGGTCTGCTCTTCCTCTTTTATTACTTTAGGACCCTTACTTGGTAGCGTAATGTGGCCAGATCAAATGATATATTTCTAACGTAGCCAATTTTACCATAGTAGCTTGGTCTAAACAAGGAGACAGCTTACAGACAATTTGTCTTTTTATATTTTATTACAAAAGATGTCATTTCAACAAGCTTATTTTAAAATAACCCCCAGCCTTAGCCACCAGTCATTTCCTCTATAAAGTGAAAACAATAAACAGTCTAACTATATCTTAAATAAGCATTCTTACGCAATCTCAGAATAAAGTCCTGTCGGCTGCATTTCACTCGGCGTCGTCTCTCTCCTTTCCATCTCTTCTCCCATCTTTCTTAAATTAAGAAGTTATGTCCTTGTCCATTGGAGTTGAGATAAGATAAGGGTCAGCTTGCTCTTCTTAATTTTTTTTTCTTTAGCTGGAGAAGAACTGACCTTGTACATTTTTCTCTCTAATTAGCACCTGGACACAAGCAGATTTCTAGCTTTTTCGTTGCAGCTCTGAAATACAACTCTATTCTATTTTCATAATCAAATTCATGACAATAATTACCAATCCCCCTCATTTCCCACACTAGCAAAGTTATGCTCAAAATCATCCAAGGTAGGCTTCAACAGTATGTGGACCAAGAACTCCCAGAAGTGCAAGCTGGATTTTGAAGGGGCAGAGGAACTCGAGACCAAATTGCTAACATGCATTGAATTATGGAGAAAGCCAGAGAGTTTACTATGCAAAAGCCTTTGACTTTGTGGACCACAGCAAACTATGGCAAGTCCTTAAAGAAATGGGAGTGCCTGACCACCTTATCTATCTCCTGAGAAATCTATATGTGGGATAGGAAGCAACAGTTAGAACTGGATACGGAAACACTGATTGGTTCAAAATTGGGAAAGGAGTACGACAAGGCTATATATTGTCTCCCTGCTTATTTAACTTATATGCAGAATACATCATGCGAAAGGCCGGACTGGAGGAATCCCAAAATGGAATTAAGATTGCTGGAAGAAATATCAACAATCTCAGATATGCAGATGATACCACTCTGATGGCAGAAAGTGAGGAGGAATTAAGGAACCTTGTAATGAGGGTGAAAGAGGAGAAAAAATGGTCTGAAGCTCAACATCAAAAAAACTAAGATCATGGCCACTGGTCCCATCACCTCCTGGCAAATAGAAGGGGAAGATATGGAGGTAGTGACAGATTTTACTTTCTTGGGCTCCATGATCACTGCAGATGGTGACAGCAGTCCCAAAATTAAAAGACGTCTTCTTATTGGCAGGAAAGCGATGACAAACCTCGACAGCATCTTAAAAAGCAGAGACATCACCTTGCCAACTAAAGTCCGAATAGTCAAAGCTATGGTTTTTCCTGTAGTGATGTACGGAAGTGAGAGCTGGACCATAAAGAAAGGTGACCGCCGAAGAATTGATGCTTTTGAATTGTGGTGCTGGAGGAGTCTCTTGAGAGTCCCCTGGACTGCAAGGAGAACAAACCGATCCATTCTAAAGGAAATCAAGCCTGAGTGCTCACTGGAAGGACAGATCCTGAAGCTGATGCTCCAATACTTTGGCCATCTCATGAGAAGAGAGGACTCCCTGGAAAAGACCCTGATGTTAGGAAAGTGTGAGGGCAAGAGGAGAAGGGGATGGCAGAGGATGAGATGGTTGGACAGTGTCATCGAAGCAACCAACATGAATTTGGCCCAGCTCCGGGAGTCAGTGGAAGACAGGACGGCCTGGCGTGCTCTGGTCCATGGGGTCACGAAGAGTCGGACATGACTAAATGAATAAACAACAACAACAACCAACCCAAGTGGGTTGAATCAGTCTAGGGCTACTTGGGGAAAATTGGCCTCTCACCTCAGGCACTTATATCTTCTGGAATAGAGCAGGCAAAACAAAAAGTTAAACAAAGAATAGAGGACAATGAATATCAAACAGACCTCACTAGCATCCAAAACATGGCAGCAAGGATTTATATCAAAAACTGTATGGAACCGGGCAAATATCTAACATCTTTGTAAATTAAAGGAACTAGAAGAGCCTTTACTTTGGCAAGGTGTTTGGCCCTCCCCTCTGCTGTACTAGAAGGGAAGTATAAAAATAGCCCTTTTGCTGAAAGGCTATGCACCTGCCACCTGAGGGAGACTGAGACTATGCAGCATATGTTCTTCACCTGCCCATTGTATGAAGCAGTGCAAAAAGAGACTATAACCCCCTTAATAAATAGATTCCCAGGACGTTCGGAGGAAAATAGGCTTGAGTTCCTTCTCTCAGATGTTGATGTGCAGATCATCTGTCGGGTTGCGAGGTTCTGTGTAGCAATACTTTGACTGCGGAAGTTAAATACCAATTAGATTGCAGTTCCCAGTTGTATGTATGCCAACATGTTCTAATGGAATACTGAAAGTTAGAAATTTTAATGTTTTATAAGGTTTTATACTTATGTGACTGGTCTAAGGACCATAAATAAACTATTATTATTATTATTTATTATTACACTGGCATGGTGAAATTAAGGATAATTATTAGGTTTCAAAATGGTTTTAATTAAATATACTGTAGCAATAGTAAAAATTACACAATGCTGTAAGAGAGATTTAAAGGAAAAAAAAACAGAAACCAGATCCCAGACCAACCTCATGGCTTGCCAGAGTCACAGGCTCAGGAGGAGATATTATTGCATTCATTCCATTTATTAAAGGTCTACATTTCCACTTTAAAACTTTTCAGGTGGCAACTGAAAGGTAAATAATAGAGAAAATGTCCTGGGATTGAGATGATCAGATTCACATTATTTTTCATTGACTACATGATGCACAATTCAATGTGAATCAGTTTGGAGCTCTTCCGATCAGAGTATTTGCATATGGTCCTGAGGATTCTACTTTTTTCTTTCTTTCTTTTTAGTTCATATAGTTGCATAAGTTCAGGTGGTGTGATTGCTTGGGCCAACACAGAACACCCAATGTATAGAGGTGCTAGTAGTTGGTGGGGTTGGGAGAGAGGAATCGGTTCCCCTCAACCAAGCACCCCCTTTAAGGGAGCTGAACTTAAAGGCAATTAAGGCATTGTGATATTCCACTCAAGGAGATTTTGGACCTTCGTTCATAATGCTAATAATACTTTTTATTTTCTTGTATCTTCTTTTGAAAGGCTTTGGACCTAAGATCCCCTTTTTTGGGTCAAGGTTAGTATCCCACCCTTCTCATCTCAGAAAAGCACAAAACAAGCTTGGGAAGATCTGGAAAATTATACAATAGGACTAGAATGCAAACTGCCTACAGCCAAGTTACTCATAATGGGGGACTTAAATGCAAGATTAGGCTCAAATACCAATGCACTCTTTTCTTCTTGTTTATGGGAGGTAGTTGACAATAAGATCTTTGCCCCTAGCTTTGATGAATGTCCAAAGATACTAAAGTGAATTATGGTGGCATCTGTATGATCCAAATGGTGACACGCCTTGGTCTTATAATATTAAATGGGAACCCCCACTATGACAAAGACCCTGAATTCACCAGTGCTATGGATTTTGTGCTAATCTCCCACTCTTTATCTAGAGAGGGAGTGGAATTTTCTGTAGGCCTAAGGCTGGATAGTGACCACCTGCCTCTTAATACCACCCTCCTACTTTCACAATCTGTCCATCTGAGTGCAAAACCTCATCTCCAAGATAAATTCCTAAGCTTCAAACAAAAGAGAATACAATGGACTGAGGAAACTCACAATAAGCTAGAAGGCTTCTTTGGCTCCGCTTAGGGGGAGTCCCTAAAAATTCAATCATAGGAGCCACAAATGCCACTGCTGCCAAATATAAAGATTCAATCCTAATAAATGAGATGAAGATGGCCCTAACTTCCAAACAACTGCTTCCACAAGCCTCATTAAAGATAAACGGCCCCAAGTGGTTTGACAGAGAATGTCATGTAGTTAAAAAAACAACTGAGAGAGGTATATAACAACTATAGAAAGGAAAACCTAAACATATTACCAGCAGAATATTATTATGATATTAATATTATATTAGTAACAAATTAATAGCATGTAAAAAGAGACAAGGAATTCAAAAGGGATGGAATGCATTAATAGCATGCACTTAAAATAAAAAAAATCTAAACTCTTTTGGGCTCTTGTCACTGATGCTCTGAGCTCGTCCTCGAACCAGCTCAGCTGTAACATCCCAGCAGATATCTGGGAACAGCATTTCTCTACTCTATTTGGGGACATCAAAGAGAATTCTACAGATTTCTCTCCACCTATAAATTTAAATGACACTTTGTCATTGGCTCCGGTCACAGTGACTGAAAGAATAACCCTTATTAGAAGTATGAAATCAGGCAAGGCCCCAGGAACAGATGCCATTCTCCCTGAAATGCTAAAGGCTAACATGGATTGGTGGGCACCTTTGTTGGCAAACTTGTTTACCCATATCAACAACTCAGGTAAATTTCCCATCACTTGGTCCGAAGCCATAATAATACCTACCTTTAAGAAAGGAGAAAGACGAGACCCAACCAACTGCAGACCAATCAGTCGAGTCTCTGTGCTGGGTAAATTGTATTCTAATCACTTAAATCAAATACTACTTACTTGGATAGAGGAGAAAAATATCTTGGGGAAGGAACAGGCAGGATTTAGAAAGAGTAGATCAGCAATTGAACAGTGTATGATTTTGAACCATCTTGGGGAGAAATATATGTCCTCTCATGGAAATGGGCTCTATACTAGATTCAGAGATTTAAAATCAGCCTTTGATTCTGTCCCAAGAGACATACTATGGTCAAAATTATACAAAACCTCTATAGATAAGAGACTCCTGTATCTTATTAAATGTCTTTATCAGGCACCACACTCCGTGTTAGATGTGGTACAGAAGGAAACCTGACAAAACCTATTCAGGCTAACAAAGGGGTTTGACAGGGCCCCCACACTATTTAACCTGTATTTCAGTGATCTGTTTGGGTGGTGTCTTGGAACAGACTTCCATCCTCCTAGATTGGCAGAGACCAAATGCCCCCTACTGCTTTACACAGATGATGTGGCTATCGAAAATAGGACTTAAATGGCTGATCCGCACATTTATGACCTACTGTGAGAACAACCACTTGGTTATAAATTTTGTTAAAACCAAAATTATGGTTTTCACTCATTCTGCAACACCTAGAAATTGGACAATTAATGGTTCTTGCCTTAAGCAAATATAACTGATAAAATGTATCTAGGTATTAGATTCCACCATAAACTTTCCTGGGCTGCCCATAGACGGACCATAATCCAAGCAACCAGAACATGCAGAAAGCTATCTTGCATTTTTTCTTTACTAAGGGGGCACAATTTATACCAGCTGTTATTCAAGTTTTTAAGCCCAAGATTCTGCCCCAACTGTTATGTGGTATACCAACTTGGATCCTAGGATTTCACACAAGTATAGAGAGTGTTCTTTCAAATTTTCTAAGATCCATTCTGGGAATGCCAAGATGCGTCCCTGCAGCTGCCTTACGATTAGAGAGTGGTCTAACATCACTAGAATGCAGCGCGTGGCTATCTGCTTTTAGATTTTGGAACAAGGTAATAAATGCTAATCCATCTATGGGATATCTTAACCTTCTACAGAAATATTCCATAATAGCTCATGGCTTAAAGCTTTTCCAGCCAAACTACATCTATTAGGGCTCTCTTTTGACTTTCTTTATGCCCAGGAGCCCAAGGCAGCCAACTCTATCTTAGAAAAGCGGATCAGGGACATTGACTTCCAGTCTTCCATTTCAATGGCTTGCAAAACATGCTCCATCTTGCACCTTGGCCGGAACTATAATTTCTCCCAAAGTGCTAGGTACAGTATTTAGAGAATTTGTATATTCCAAAATACAGGCACATCTTTTGAAGAGCCTGATTTAACTGTCTCCAATCCGCAGTTTTAAATGGGTGATATGCTGGAACAAGATTGTGCCATTGTAAGGATAGAGAAATTGAAACTTTGAAGCATGTCCTTCTGGAGTGTAACTTTTACAGAAATGAGTGTATCAAATTCCTCAAGCCCATAATGAATGTCTTCCAGGTAGGACTCTGATTTGGCATACAAAATATTTATGAAGCGACACAAATGAGGTAAGCACTGAATCAGTGGCCAAATTCCTTCTCTCTGCTCAAAGAATACAAAAAACAATCTTGACCTCTACCTAACCCTGTCATAAACGAAACAACAAAAATAAAAAACCAATATATGGGTAATCTGTTTTATTAATTTTAACTGTTTTAACTGTCTTGAAATGTTTTAATTGCTTCCATCTATTTTAAATATTACATGTATGTATTTTAATGGGTCAGAGACCACAGAATTAAAATTGAGTGATTGCATATAATATTAATATAAAAAACAATATATGGGTAATTTATCGCATTACTTTATACTGTTTTAACTTTCTTGAACAGTTTTAGTTGCTCCCTCTTATTTTAAATATTATATGTATGTATTTTAATGGGTCAGAGACCACAAATAAAGATTAATTGATTGATAACATGTCAGTCCATTTATCATAACACAAATCCAGAGTCCATAGTAATAGTCTGCTTCATAAATCACTCCCACATAAAACCTCCTTCTTCTCTTCGTTCGACCTCTCCCGCCAAACAGTGTTCTGAGGCTGTTTGCTTTATTGCCCCTTGTGGCCAATTAGAGATTAGCTTCTACAGGTTTCTTCTCTAGTATTTTATTTCCACAGCTGTATTACATCTAACTGGTAAGGTGGTTGCTAGCACAGCTGTAGTATTTGATCAGATTCTTTCTACAAACTTTGATTATCAATCCCTACAGGGATGTTCTAGACCTGACACTACTGGTCCCTTGTGGATGTCTTTCTAGATTTATCCTTGCGCTTCTTCTAGTTTTCAAAGTTTTCCCACACCAGTAAATAAAAGAATTAGTTTTTAAGATGCCACAATGCTTTTATTGTCTTTATATTTGATTTTCCTTTTGTTTTTGCTGACTTGCTAGCATAGACTAACATGGTTTGTGTAAGCAGCCCCTTATCTCCAAAGAAATTTACGGGGGTGCCGGAGACTGGGATGAGTCCGAAGTCCAGGCAAACCTCTGACTGCTGAGCAGAGCGCTTAGGTCTCAGCAAGGTCCTGTCTAACACTTCTTCCTCAAAAGCCAATCTCCTTTATTAAGAAAAACAACACACACAGACAAATCCATGAGTTATACTCAGAATAATCTGGCTCTAAATCTTTGGTAGCAAACACACATGGCCAATTAGACATTCAGCTAGTCTGTACAAGAACCAATGCATGCAGATCAAATCATTACTGCTTTATTGAAATGAATTGCTTTAGAAAAGGTTTCAGTTGATGGTAAAATAGTTCAGTAGGTACATTTTCATATCAAGACAAACGGAACACCCCCCCACTCCAGCTATAAAAATAAAGAAATGGAATTATGCTAACTAATAAAAAGCATAACACAGTCCATCTCACATGTCTTGGGTCTTCACAGGCTGACGCTAGATGAAATCCAGTTGACTTCCATCAGTCCATGGTAGGAAAAATAGTCCATAGCAAAGTTATAATCCATTATGGGAAAAAGCACGTGTCTGACCTTTCTCAGTCCAACTCCATCTTTTTCCAACTTCTTACCAACTTCCTTCTTCTTCCCAGAATTCTTCATAAGGAACACCCCCTCCTGGGTCTTGTTGTCCCACCTAACTTTCTCATGAGAGCTTGAGAGTTGTTGTCATGTTTTGTGGCAGAATTATTTTGACTACGAAAGTCTCTGCTCTCTGCTCATCTTAGCAACGAGATAACCAGAGACCGAAACTTCTCTGAAACAGCATGAAAAACTTTCCTACTACAGAGCAGACTTTAAATCAAGATGGATGCGGTCAAGACAATATTATGACTACAAAACCAATTCTAGCATCTCATAAAAACACAGATCATCACAGTTTGCACGTCCAAAACCACACAAGAATGAATATTTCCTGATTATGCCCCAATTGTTTGCCCTCCTCACTGCACAACCTCAGGGAGTTTGCCTTTCATAAGTAATCACTTGATCACTACTCTTTCCTTTCTCAGTAGTTCTGTTTTGCACATGCTGGACACAGTTGTGCAGTGCCTGTTTGCATAATACTCCCTTCTTTTCATTTGAGCCTGAACTTTAATGCATTGCTTTGTCCCTGCTTTTTTGCTCAACAGAATTTATTGCAATTTGCTATTGTTCACTGCTGAAACAGGATATTAGTTAGTCAGTCAGTCAGTCAGTGAGTCAGTCAGTCAGTTAGTTAGTTAGTTAGTTAGTTAGTTAGTTAGTTAGTTAGTTAGTTAGTTAGTTAGTTAGTTAGTTAGTTAGTTAGTTAGTTAGTTAGTTAGTTAGTTAGTTAGTTAGTTAGTTAGGCATCCTTCAGTCTCGAAAGACTATGGTACTTGGTGCAGTGTCTAGTGTGGCTGAGGAGGCCAATTCGAGAGTGACAATCCCTTCCACACTAAGGACAAATCCAATCTGTCCCCTGTCCGGCTCCCTGGTTTTGCTGCTTTTGTGACTTCCTCTTTGCCTCAGCCTGCTGGGCAAGGGTCTCTTCAAATTGGGAGAGGCCGTGATGCAGTGCTTGCCTCCAGGCTGAATGCTCAGATGTCAGGGTTTCCCATCTGTTGAGTCTATTTCTAAGGCCTTCAGATCTCATTTGCAGATGTTCTTGTAACACAGTTGTTTTCTCCCTCTGGGGCGCTTTCCCTGCACTAATTCTCCATACAGGAGATCCTTTGGAATCCGACCATCAGCCATTCTCACCACTTGCCCAAGCCAACGTAGTTGTCGCTGTTTCAGTCATGTATTCATGCTGAAAATTCCAGCTCGTTCTAGGACTATTCTGTTTGGAACTTGATCCTGCCAGGTGATACCAAAAATCCGTCGGAGGCAACGCATATGGAATGTGTTCATCTTCCTCTCCTGCCGGGCACAAAGGGTCCAGGACTCACTGCAGTACAGGAGTGTGCTTAGGACACAGGCTCTATAGACCTGGATTTTCGTATGTGTCGTCAGCTTCTTATTGAGCCATACTCTCTTTGTGAGTCTAGAGAACATGGTGGCTGCTTTGCCAATGCATTTTTCCAGCTCGACATCCAGAGAGAGGGTGTCAGAGATGGTTGAGCCAAGGTACACAAAGTCATGAACAACCTCCAATTCTTGTGTGGAGATGGTAATAGAAGGAGGTGAGTCCACGCCCTGGCCCATGACTTGTGTTTTCTTCAGGCTGAGTGTTAGTCCAAAGTCTTGGCAAGCCTTGCTGAAACGATTCATGAGTTGTTGGAGGCCTTCAGCAGAGTGGGCAACAATGGCTGCATCATCTGCGAAGAGGAAGTCCCACATGCATTTCAGTTGGACTTTGGTCTTCGCTCTCAATCTAGAGAGATTAAAGAGCTTTCCGTCTGATCTAGTCCGGAGATAGACACCCTCGGTTGCAGTTCCAAAGGCATGCTTCAGCATGACAGCAAAAAAGATCCCAAAAAGTGTTGGTGCAAGGACACAGCCCTGTTTCACTCTGCTTCGGATGTCAAAGGGGTCTGATTTTGAGCTGTCAAAAACTACAGTGCCTTTCATTCCCTCATGGAAAGATCTGATGATGTTCAGGAGACGAGGTGGACATCCAATCTTGGGAAGTATTTTAAAAAGGCCATCCCTGCTAACCAAATCAAATGCTTTTGTAAGGTCTATGAAGGCCACTAGGAGTGGCTGTTGTTGTTCCCTGCATTTCTCCTGCAGCTGTCGGAGGGAGAATACCATGTCAGTGGTGGATCTATTAGCTCAAAATCCGCACTGTGATTCTGGGTAGACTCTGTCTGCAAGCACCTGGAGCCTCTTCAGCACAACACGGGTAAGCAGCTTCCCTACAACGCTAAGAAGAGAAATGCCATGGTAGTTATTGCAGTCACCCCTGTCTCCTTTGTTCTTGTACAATGTGACGATATTTGCATCCTTCATGTCCTGTGGTACTCCACCTTCCCTCCAGCAGGGACAAAAGACTTCGTACAGTTCAGTGGTGATGATTTCCTTACAGCATTTCAGCACTTCAGCAGGGATGTTATCCTTTCCAGGTGCCTTGCCGGAGGCGAGGGAATCCAAGGCCGCTTTTATTTCTGCTAAGGTTGGTTCGCTGTCCAGCTCTTCCAAGACAGGCAGGCACTCAATGTTATTTAATGCTTCTTCAGTTACTACATTCTCTCTGGAATATAGCTCAGAGTAGTGCTGTACCCAGCGTTCCATCTGCTGTGCTCGGTCCTGGATGAGCACACCTGTAGCAGACTTCAAGGGAGCAGATTTCTTCTGTATTGGACCTAAGGCCTGCTTGATACCGTCATACATTCCTTTGATGTTACCTGTGTCCGCTGCTATCTGTATCTGAGAGCAGAGCTGGAGCCAATAATCATTGGAGCATCTCCTGGCAGTCTGTTGGACTTGGCTACGAGCAGCTCGAAGAGCTTGCAAGTTGTACTCGCTAGGACAGGCTTTGTATGCTGCAAGAGCTCTTCTCTTATCCTCGATGGCTGGCATTAACTCCTCTGAATGGGCTTCAAACCAGTCAGCCATCTTTTTGGTCTTCTTGCCAATGGTGGACAGGGGGTGTTATAGACAGTGTTCTTGAAGTGTTCCCATCGTTCAGGTGCATTTGCATTAGCCGGACCTGGAAGGGCTTCCTCAAGTGCCTGGGCAAATTCCTTCACTTTTCTTTGATCGCGAGTCTTGCTGATGTCAATACGTGGTCTTCCTTCTTTTTTCGTGTGATACAATTTCTTTGTTCGCAGTTTTACTCTACTACACACCAGGGAGTGATCAGTATCACAATCGGCATTCTGCTAACTGTGTGTGATCGTAATACTAGGAAGGCTAGAACGTCGAGTGAGGATTAGATCGAGCTGATGCCAATGCTTGGATCTTGGATGTCTCCAGGAACAGGATATATTCCAATGATAATTTTGCATCTCCTTCAAGCAGACATCCTTGAATTAATATCAGGCCAAATGAAACAGACTTTCATGGTCACATTGAGAGCTTGGAAGAAGTTGTCACATCTTCAACATAAAGTATATCTTTTTGATATTGTTTATATTAATAATCTATTAATCTCATGAGAACATTTCAGTGCTTTCCAATCTTTGTTACACAGAACCTAACAGACTCCATCTTTGTATGACTACAAGTCCCAGTTTCCTTCCGTTTCCTCACAAGTCAATTCTCATTCATGATGGTCCAGATTTACAGCTAAATTTAATTTTAGTAGAATGACCTCTCTGAGAGGTAATATTTGAGGGCTGAGCTAAAGATGTTTTTTCTTAAAAGCATTCTGAGAGTCTTCTTTTTTCTGACTCACTTGCTGTATACCTCTTGATGCACTTCCACATAGTCACACTTGATCAGAGGATAAAATTTTTTAGGTGGGCAAAACAAATATTTGTTCAGTTAAAGATCAAGTAAAATATGATCAAAGCAAATGAGTTACGTACATACTCTGGCATGGTGAAATTCAGGATAATTATTAGGTTTCAAAATGGTTTTAATTAAATATAGCAATAGTAAAAATTACACAATGCTGTAAGAGAGATTTAAAGGGGAGGAAAAACAGAAACCAGATCCCAGACCAACCTCATGGCTTGCCAGAGTCACAGGCTCAGGAGGAGATATTATTGCATTCATTCCATTTATTAAAGGTATACATTTCCACTTTAAAACTTTTCAGGTGGCAACTGAAAGGTAAATAATAGAGAAAATGTCCTGGGATTGGGATGATCAGATTCACATTATTTTTCATTGACTACATGATGCACAATTCAATGTGAATCAGTTTGGATCTCTTCCGATCAGAGTACTTGCATATGGTCCTGAGGATTCTACTTTTTTCTTTCTTTCTTTTTAGTTCATATATTTGCATAAGTTCAGGTGGTGTGATTGCTTGGGCCAACACAGAACACCCAATGTATAGAGGTGCTAGTAGTTGGTGGGGTTGGGAGAGAGGAATCGGTTCCCCTCAACCAAGCACCCCCTTTAAGGGAGCTGAACTTAAAGGCAATTAAGGCATTGTGATATTCCACTCAAGGAGACTTTGGACCTTCGTTCCTAATGCTAATAATACTTTTTATTTTCTTTTGAAACGCTTGGTGCCAGCACTACAACAAAGTTGTGCTAGAGCACCCAGAAGGTTGAAAAGAGAAGGGGGGAGGGGGAAAATGTCAATGGGCTTTTGTTTGCAGTTTGTTAAAATAGTTCTGCTGTAGCCATGCCTTCTGAAAACCTGGATACAGTGGTGGGATTCAAATAAATTAACAACAGGTTCTGTGTCCTAATGATAAGTAAGTAAGTAAGTAAGTAAGTAAGTAAGTAAGTAAGTAAGTAAGTAAGTAAGTAAGTAAGTAAGTAAGTAAGTAAGTAAGTAAGTGTAGCGAGCACGCTGGATCCCCTATTCTCTCAGGCCTCCAGGAGGTGCTCACTCTTCTTCTCAAGTTGCTGCCACCAGGTATTGCTGTTTCAATAACAGTTATTCACTGAGACATATCTTTCTTTGAAACCTAAACTTGTTTATTTGATCAATAATAAGTAAATGGTAAATCACAAGTTGCTAATCAATCTCTCTCACTCACTGAACCCACTGACACACAGAACCCTACTCTCACTGGCTCACTCGATCTCAATCTCACTGACCCACAGAACTCCCTCACATACTCCATACACCCCCCTTTATATACAAGCCCCTCCCCCTTTAGCACCACCTTCTGTTCACTCATTGGCTCCTTTTCCACTGCTCAGCTGTGACGGACAGGTGAGGGCATGAAGCATTTCGAAAAACTTGCCCTTGCTTCGGCACCCCTCACCCCACAGTCTGGTTCTGATATGTGGATGACACCTTTGTAATTTGGAGCCACAGTGAAGAGAAATTGAAGAATTTCTGAACCATCTCAACAGCATCCACCTAAATATACAATTCACCATGGAAAAAGAAATAGAGGGCCACCTCCTGTTCTTAGATGTCATGGTCATATGCAAAACTGACCTCCGACTGGGACACAAAGTCTACAGAAAACCCATGCACACAGAGAGGTACCTACACAAAAACACCAACCACCACCCACAACAAAAAAGGCATAATCAAAACACTGGAAGACCATGCAAATCGGAACTGTGAAGCTCGGTTTCTCAGCACAGAACTCAACCATCTTAATTGGGCCGTACAGGCAAATGGCTACTCCAAAAATGAAATCACAAGAGCCATCAAACAAAAAACAATACCAAACTGAAGAAGAAAAAGAGCCACCCAAAAATAAAGTATTTCTGCCATACATCAAAGGGGTCACGGACCACATGGGGAAACTTTTGAAAAAACACAACCTACAAACTGTATTCAAGCCCACCACAAAAATACAACAAACGTTACAGTCAGCAAAGGACAGAAGGGCACCCCTCACCACTGCAGGAGTATACCGGATACCTTGCAGTTGTGGCCAGGTATATATTGGAACCACAAAACGAAGCATCCACACCAGAATCAAAGAACATGAGAGACACTGCAGACTAAAACAAACAGAAAAATCTGCAGTAGCTGAACATGCCCTAAAACAAGCTGGACATGAAATTCTGTTTCAAAATATTGAAATACTGGACAACATAAGAAATCGCTATGTCAGACTGCACAGGGAAGCCATTGAAATTCACAAGCACCAGCAGAACTTCAACAAAAAAAGAGGAAAGTTTGAAACTCAACAAAACTTGGCTCCCAGCTCTCAAAAATATAGTCAATGAACTCTACCTAGCCACAAGGACAGGGGATCACTACACACAAAAGACCATCTAGTGACACACATCAACCACAGTGACAGATAATCTCTGCTCCTTATCATAACAATACACCCACAACAAGATACACTAATCACCCATCTACAGAAAAAGACAAAAGCCTATCTCACAGCCATAAATACTCCACTCCCAAGCAAACTACACCAGAGCACAGACGGCTGTCCTCTGAAGATGCTGGCCACAGAGAGTGGCAAAATGTTAGGAAGAACAACCTTCAGAACATGGCGAAAGAGCCCAAAAACTCACATCAAATAAATAAATAAATAAATAAATAAATAAATAAATAAATAAATAAATAAATAAATAAATAAATAAATAAATAAATAAATAAATAAATAAATAAATAAATAAATAAATAAATAAACAAATAAATAAATAAATAAATAAATAAATGCCCAGGACAGTGGGATCTGATGAGGGTTTCTTCCATAGTGGTCTCCCTACTGCCTATTATTACAACTACTTCTCACATCTGGATAAGTGTATCTGTTTGGGCATACCGCTGCTGTTACCCTCACCATGGGCATGCACCAAAATCACACACAAACAAACACACACCTCACAGTGGGTGCTTATGACCAAGTTTGACAGAGAACTGACACATCTCTCCTTCCCTTTACCTCCTATTTTGCCCTATAGCTCACCAGTAAAAATTGCTTCCCTCCCCTTTCCTGCTTCTGAAATGACTGATAGCCCTGCTTGTTACCTGGAGGCAGCCTTTGCGCACCTGTTGTGGATTTATTCTCCCCCCTGCTTCCTTCTGGCTTGGAAGGTATCGTCTCTTTTCAGTCAGTTGCCACTCCATCTCAACTCCACCACCTCAATCGGTCCTTCAGTTACTGACTCCTCCGAAGTCTCCTCCTCCATCTTTCCCCTCCACCACTTCTCCTCGCCAGTTGCTTTGAGGTGTGTTGGTAGCAGTGCTGGTGGTGATGATGGCTTCCCTCAGAGCCCTGGCGGGCTCCCCCTCCCCCCCTCCTCCTTGGCAGCCGCTTCCTCTTCTCAGTTCCTGCTTTCCCTTCATGCCACTGTGGCACAGGTGGCATGGGTGGCGAGTTGTCCTCGTAGCACACCAGCCTCATGGTACATCCCATCCAACCTGGTTCCCATACACTACCCACCATGGTGGGTAGGTGCGTTTGACTGTAGCACCTACAGTGACCTTTGGTGTCACTGAGCTCTGGCTGTCCAGAGGGGGCAGGTCAGAACTCCCTCTCCCCCCACATACACACACACAATGCCCAAAGTGCAGGCTCCGTACTGGGCACTTGCAGCTCTGCCTGAGTGTGGAAGGGGCTGCCGAGCTTTCTCTCACACACGCACCCTGCTCCTCCCCCTGCTGTCCTCCCTGTTTCAGATGCCTGCCCCCTGAACCCCACTATTCCCTACTTCCGTGCCGATCTCTCTCCACCGTGGCATGCCATAAGAGGGGCAATTCAAGGATGAAGTTCCCCCCTTCCTAAACACCTCAGGGAGTGGCAAAGAGGGTAGGAGAGCAGCCTTAGGCACCCAGCCAGAGGAACTGGTCGAATCAGGTGGCACCGTGCCCAGAGGGAGAGAAAGCGGTAGCAGGGAAATGACTTTTCCCATGAGCGAGACAGACAGACACGGAGACACCAGTCCGGTGACAGTGTCTCAGAAACAAAAGGCGGCTGAGGGATGGGAAGCTGGTGGTGGGGCGATTCATGTAAACTGGCACACATGATTAAACTATCCTCTGAAAGCAACAAAGAGAAGCAGTGTTGGACGGAGAATGAAAGGCATGACATAATAATAGGGCGCTCTGACCCTGGAGCGGTCAAGCAGGAGCAGGCAAGGCACAGGGTCAGGATGGAAAAAGGTAATAAAGAGCACAAAAGCTCATCTCCCTTCCCACCACCAAACGCACAGGTAGTATGGATCCAAATAACTGTTTCCTATTCATTGGAGAGGGCAGCTCTGCTTTACTTCAACCTCCATCATACACTCAGCATGCAGGGGTAAATCTTCGCGCAGATACTCAACATGACAATCTTCCTAAGATGGGTCCCAAAGAGAGTCCCACAATGCCCACAGCTGTATTGAACCATGCCAACAAACAGTGCTAGCAATTTTTGTTCACACCAAGGACAGGTATTTTGTGAAGTTTATGGGTCTTAACTGTCAATTCTAGACCAGCCCACATCCAAATGCTTCACATTACAGGAGGGATCACTCGCAGCAATATGTTGTTGTTAGAAATATGGAATTCCCCACTGCCAGCTACTGTGAGGACTGCAGCTAAATTCAGGAAACAAACAAGGGGTGTTGCTTTGGGTTGGAGAAGATCCATTGGAGCTGCTTTCCTGGGGAAGTCTAGAAGATAACTATTTCTCCTGCCCTGTGCCTGCCAGGCAGTTTACAGAACTTCAATAGAACTTGGGGTGTTCCCCCGGAAAGAACTCCGGATTCGTTATATGGAAGTTAAACTCGCTTTGACTCACTCCAAAAACTCTTCCCCCCCCCCCCATAATCTTCTGGTCTATAAATGATATTTAATCTATGCACAACCCGGATCTCTCCGCATTTACGCAAGAGAAGTTCCCTTGAGATCAAGACGTTTTAAGCGTTTCCATTCACATGTGCATACACACAAACCGCCGTGTGTGGATTGTCCCTTTCCCCTCCCGCAAAGAATGGAATCAATCCTGATGACGTTCGGGGGATGGCCTTGCTCTCTACTTTTACACTCGGGATTTTTTCCCCACAGAAATGGTATGGCCTGTACTCATTTTGGTCAATATAGAACCTTGGAATGGTTGTGTACCATTCTATATATCTGTATTTCATCATATGCAAAATTACATGTCTCTTATATTTTTAAAAAATCCTATGAACAAAAAGAAGCATACTTACTTGAAAGTAATCTCAAAAGTGAAAGCTTGAAAGTCAATCTCAACGCTCCAGTCCTCTGAAGATGCCGGCCACAGAGACTGGCGAAACGACAGGAAGAACAACCTTCAGGACATGGCCAAAGAGCCCGAAAAACCCACAACAACCAATGTCAACAAATGCTTGATTCCCCTTCATGGAAAGCCCCCTCATGGATTGCTGCCTTGTCGTGGCGAAGGGGCTTGAGTAATTCAGAGAAACTATGGGCTATGCCCTGCAGGGACACCCAAGATGGACAGGTCATAGTGGAGAGTTCCGACTAAACGCAATCCACCTGGAGCAGGAACTGGCAAGCCACTCCAGTATCTTTGCCAAGAAAACTCCATGATCAGAAACAAAAGGCTAAAAGATATGACGCTGGAAGATGGGACCCTCAGGTCAGAAGGCATCCAACATGCTACTGAGGAAGAGCGGAGGACAAGTACAAGTAGCTCCAGACCTAATGAAGTGGTTGGGCCAAAGCCGAAAGGACGCTCAGCTGTGGACGTGCCTGGAAGTGAAAGGAAAGTCTGATGCTGCAAAATAAAATACTGCATAGGAACCTGGAATGTAAGATCTACAGTATGAACCTTGGTAAGCTGGATGTGATCAAACAAGAGATGGCAAGAATAAACATTGACATCCTGGGTGTCAGTGAACTAAAATGGACAGGTATGGGCGAATTCAATTCAGATGACTATCATATCTACTATTGTGGGCAAGAATCCTGTAGAAGGAATGGAGTAGCCCTCATAGTCAACAAAAGAGTGGGAAAAGCTGTAATGGGATATAATCTCAAAAATGATAGAATGATGTCATTACGAATCCAAGGCAGACCTTTCAACATAACAATAATCCAAGTTTATGCACCAACCACCAATGCTGAGAAGACTGAAACTGACCAATTCTATGAAGACTTACAACACCTTCTAGAACTGACACCAAAGAAAGATGTTCTTCTCATTCTAGGGGATTGGAATGGTAAAGTAGGGAGTCGAGAGATAAAAGGAACAACAGAGAAGTTTGGCCTTGGAGTTCAAAACAAAGCAACGCAAAGGCTAATAGAGTTTTGTCAAGAGAACAAGCTGGTCATCACAAACACTCTTTTCCAACAACACAAGAGGCGACTCTACACATGGAAATCACCAGATGGGCAATACCGTAATCAGATTGCTTATATTCTCTGCAGCCAAAGATGGAGAAGCTCTATACAGTCAGCAAATACAAGACCTGGAGCTGATTGTGGCTCTGATCATCAGCTTCTCATAGCAAAATTCAAGCTTAAACTGAAGCGAGTAGGAAAAACCACTGGGCTAGTCAGGTATAATCTAAACCAAATCCCTTATGAATAAACAGTGGAAGTGAAGAACAGATTTAAGGAACTGGATTTGGTGGACAGAGTGCCTGAAGAACGATGGAGGCTCGTAACATTGTCCAGGAGGCAGCAACAGAAACCATCCCACATAGTGTGGTCGCAAGACCAGATAGGTGGGATATAAATAAAATAAATAAAATAAATAAATCCCAAAGAAAAGGAAATGCAAGAATGCAAAGTGGCTGTCCAACGAGGCCTCACAAATAGCAGAGAAGAGAAGGGAAACAAAATGCAAGGGAGATTAGGGAAAGTTACAGAAAAAATGAATGCAAGGAGAGACAAGAGGGGCTTCTTAAATGAAAAATGCAAAGAAATAGAGGAAAATAATAGAAAAGTAAAAAGCAGAAATCTGTTCAGGAAAATTGGAGCTATTAAAGGAACATTTTGTGCAAAGATGGACATGATAAAGGACAAAAAAACCACATCGTCTGGGTTGTCCAGGATATCCAAATCTTTCTGGTAGAATTCCTCTGGATATTCTTGCCACCTCTTCTTCTTTTTTAAAAAATAAATTTTATTTTCCCAACATAAAACTTACAAATATATAAGAAACAGCATCTTGTATATATGTATATGCATATATCTCTGTCTAAAAACAATACATACTGTAAAGCTGAGCCTACAAGCCTTCTTTCAGCAATATCTTCTCCATATTATTCATTTTGGTCATTTACTTTCTATTTATTAGAAAGCTTTTGTTTTCCACCATTCATAGAATAAATTCCAGCTTTCATAGTAAACTGATTTTCTTGCCCTTTTAGTCTCTTTGTTAGTCAGTCCATTTCTGCACACTCTAATAATTCCTCTGTGTATTCTTGCCACCTATTCTTGATATCTTCTGCTTCTGTAAGACATGACTAAACGATTATACAATAACAACAATATGCAACAGGATTTCAGCAATAATCTATATTTTACAGCCTATAGCTGAATCCTATGCTTTATATGTATTTTCATTCTTTTCTTAGCTTTATGGTCTATGGCTTACAATTTGAACTGATCCCAAGTGTGCCTAAATGTACCTATGCATTTTTACTTCTCACCTATGTGTGCCTATATAGATATAGGCCTAAAAACAGAAGGATTTTTAGAAACCAAAAGAAAGAAAGAAAGACAAATAAAAAGACTGGAGAAACCTATATAGTCACACAGTATTTCTGGTAAATAGATAAACCATGGCCAGTGTTTTTGCAATTTTTATATTGCCCCCCCCTTTTCCATTCTCTTCCCCAGAATGATTTCAGTATAGGAACAATTGCTCTACTCATTCATTAACAGATATATAGGTACAGTGGTGCCCCACTTGACGATTACCTCGTTAGACGAGGAAATCGCTTAACGATGAAGTTTTTGCGATTGCTTTTGCAATTACAAAACGATGTTTTAATAGGGAAAATCACTTCACGATGATCGGTTCCCTGCTTCAGGAACTGATTTTTCACTTAACGACAATCAAAACAGCTGATCGTCGGGCTTTCAAAATGGCTCCCCGCTGTGTTTTAGGACAGATTCCTCACTTTACAGGTGTAGCGGCCTCTCTGAAGCCCTTATTCTCTCAGGCTTCCAGGAGGTTTTCGCTCTTCTTTCTTCTTAGCTGCCACCAGTTATTGCTGTCTCAATACCAATCACTCAAGGAGACTTGTGTATCTTTGAAACTTAAATTATTTATTTGATCAGGGAGAGTAACATCTGATTAATATGCAGCAGGTAAATCATAGGTTGATAATCACTTGAATCTGAATCTATACTATCATTCAGAATCCTCACAGAACTCTCACTCACTCTTAGATCACTCTTAAGTTTCACACAGTCTCTCAATACTAGAATCTCTCTCTCTCACTCACTGAACTGAACTTCACTGAACTCCCTGACTGAACTCTCATACTCCATACACCAGCCTTTATATTCAAACCCCTCCCCCCTTGGCACCACCTTCCGTTCACTGTGGCTCCTTTTTCACTGCTCAGCTGTGACGGACAGGTGAGGGCAGGGCTGTACGCTATATACCTCCCCCCGTAAAAAGTTGTTTCATAGGGTAAAAGCTATAGTGCTTTACCCTCATGAACAACGAGGAGCTTTACAGTATTAAATCATCCATTACACAACATTGCACTCAAACTTACCGCATTTGAACATAAGCAATAATTCAACATCTTATTTACATGCTATACATTACCGTTACTTGGAATTCCGTTACAAGTTCAACTACATTACTCACCACTTCAATCGCTTATACAGGTGCTTATTCAATAAAATCATTAAACATTTTTAATACTTACATACAATTTTTCAGTGAATGCATAACATATAATATTTAATATGGTACAATTAACCTTCCATAGCTTTTGCCATTTTACCAAAGTCCTTTTATTTCTTATTCAGTCTTTGGCGCACATTGCCAGGTCATCTGCCACACCATTATGAGTCTCTTTCGTCTGCACTTTAATCTTTCTCAGTCCAAGCTGTATGGCATAAGAGTTCTCGCTCCAGACCACGTTACCATCCTCTTCGAAAGTCCAAAACCATCGAAAGTCCAAAACTGTAGTCGTGGAGGAGTGGTAGTGCTCATAAAGAAAATGTCCTACCCTCCAGCACGGCTGGAGATGTGGTGAAGTCCACTTCCCTCTGCACCTTCCCGATACTCATGACTTGCAGACAGCTGGAGTCCCTCGCCAACCTGCAGCCTCTCTCTCAGGAACTACCTAGGATGAAGATCCTTGCAGTCATCCGCCTGGCTCAGCGTGACCCCCGACTCGAATCTGGACCTCTCCACGATGGCGACGCCTCTCTGGCACTCGAGCCCCCTCTGGACGTGGTCAGCCACCGGCGCGGTCTTCCATCTCTCCTTCCGCCATGTCATTCTGGCTGCTCTACAGAGTTTCACCTCTCCCTCTGGAGCAGATAGTGTGATGCTCTTGGTTATACCCTTTAGGTAGGGCCTAGCAAGATAGAGCTTAACTCGCCATCCTTTTGCCCTTTGCATCACTGGCAGGGTCAGGCTACGTCTCAACCTATTTAACTTTCGATAGGTCACCCCTCTGCCTTTCCAATATGGCCATGCATGCTTTCTCAGGGCCTTTATCCTTCTCTTATATTGACCGAACTTCACTGTTTGGCCCCAAAGTTTAGCTGGATAGGTACGTCCTCTATAAGGTGCAACCACCTGTGGGCGTGTACCCCTGGTGTCAAACCTTTGCACTACACCCTTGGCTACTTTGGACTTGTTAGATAAAACCTGCTTGCTCCTCAGAAACACGGCTCCAGCTTCTTTTTGGTTTTCTGGGGACACTGAGGAACTGATTTGGGCCTCTTCTGGGGTGTATTTGAGTTTGCCCTTCCCTTCCACGAAAGTTAACTCGGGGTTTCCCATGTCTGCTTTATTCAATGCCAGCAAGACCACCTTTTCCTTCCTACAGTAGGGCATGATCATTCTCACCCGGTCCACTATCCTGCTGTCTTTCCCTTTAACAGTTCAAAGTAATCTCCCTCGTTCACTTGGGAGGTTGCTTGCATCATCTTGGAAGGGAAACAGGTTCCTAAAAACTTGACAAGCTCAGAAGCACACCTCCTGCTACCCATCTGCCTCAGCAGAGCATGTACAATGTTCTGAGCCTCAATAATTCTCAGGGGAATTGCTTCGGGATAATATGCCGCACAGTCAATGCTATACAGAATTTGTTTCCCCTCAGGGTAACTCTGGGCATCAGTTCGACTATGTCTAACCCGAAGTGTTGGACTGGGTTCAAAATGACAGGTGAAGGACATAGCTTTGTGTCAGTTTTGTCACTGCAATCACCTTGCTTTGGACTTCCTTCAGACCTCTGGCAAAATTTCTTTGACTGCTCCTCTATTTTGAGGCAGTAAGGGTTTTGAGCTAATCCCTGGTTAGTATTTGTCATGTCCATATTAGCTGCAAAGGAACCAGTGTGCTCCTGCTCCTCTATCCTCATTTGATCTGTGAGAGGAACAATCATTTGCTTGAGGTGAGTCTCCCCTACACCACTGCGATTCACCCAGGCCTCACTGTCCAAAAGGTCTTCTTCTGGGAAGAACCTTTCAGGACTCTCAGGGGTTAACTGTCCTTCACCAACTTTCTCAAAACAATGATCCAACATGGGATCTGCTTTTTGTTCCTGTGTACATGTATTGTTTTGTGGATTCCTAAATTGTATTAACTCAGCTGGGTCACCATTGTCTCTCATTATCTCCATAGGAATTTCATCTTTTTCCTCTGCTGTCCTTTCATTTTCGAAGGTTGGTATGGTGGACTAACTGTGACCCAAGGTGCATTGACTGGGCACAGCGCAGTGTTAACCATGAAGTGTCCAGAGCCATGCAGGCAGAGTTGGGGTCAGTGATAAGTCACCCTGACATAAGAGTTAATCACTCAGAACTATTTAGGAGTGATGGAGTTCACTTGTCTGATGCAGGTCTAGACCTTATTCTACGTGATCTATAAAGGGGCCTTTGGGCTGATGTTGTCAGCTCTGCATATAAATAGCCCCATGCCATGGTGAGTAGTGCAAGGGGAGGAATTTTTTCTGAGTTCCTGGAGGGCACATGGTGCAAAACATCCCATCTCTCCTTTTTGTTGGAGACAGTAGGGCTCCGAGGGGAGCTGGACCTTTTTTATTAAGGGGACCAGTTCAACTAGGGTCACGAGGCTCGGTGGGCTGAGGTACTGGGGGATACCTCTATCAAGGGGCACCTGAACACTTGCTGGATATGAGACAGCACAATTCAGAAATAGGAACTTGGCCTGCTTTAGAATCTGGAGGTAAAGACTACACTGGATTTTGAGAAATATTGCACTACATTAGGCCCCCTTCTTGATCTGGGTTTTAGTTTAAATAGTTAATAAAGTTGTGGCCCAAGTTTTAACCCACGAACCTGTGCCATCTCTTTATTTCCAGGCTGGATGAGCAAGGGTGATATCCAGCTTATGCAATGGGAAGCAGAAGATCGTGCAAGCACCAGAGACATGGTTACGGTCCACTTGCTGTGAATAGGATTCTGTCCATAATGCCTAGTGTCAGCATAAGGACAGATTTGGTCAGTTGCAGTAAGTATTGACTTCCCTGGGTGAACCATGAGAATCCAGCAGGACTACTCTTATTACCTGGAAAATAAGTTCAGTTCACAGATGCTCAGCTTAACACCACTAGCACAGAAATGGCATGATGAGAAAGCTAAGATAAGAGAATAATTGGAAGCACCAAGAAGAAATATAATGCCTAAATTAGTGGTGCCATGTTCAACCCAATTGTTCATATTTTTTACCAGTCCACTTTCAAACATTGGTACAAACGGGGAAAAGGGATGTAAACAACAGGGCTGCTGAATTGCCATGTTTATAGTTTAGATACATTTTTCAGAGTTCCCAGATGCCCATTCTCAATTCCAGCAGAGTATTACAAAAAATGAATATGCAATGGCTGCCAGTCTTACAGTGTTTTTAAATAGATAAGAGGTTAAAATGGACGTATTAAACAATCATGTTCATAGGGGTAAAAGGCTCTATAAAAGAATTACTTGTCCCTCTGATCTCATCACCGGCATATCTAATGGAAGGCCAGGGCTTTTCAACTGCACTTTGATCTAACGAATTAGTTTGAAGATATTGAAATAATTGAATAATAATTGAAATATAACTTGGGAGAAAACAGCCTCAGATCTTAGTGCCAGCAGGAGCAAAATATATGAAATAAGTCCATTTTGAAGATTGCACCAGGATTAAGGGACAAATAAAGAAAAGAATAGGGCAGACAATATTTGACAGGATAGGGTATGAATCAATGACACTTCATGGTGCTGGTATAATAAGCCAGAAGAAAGGAATGTTGCGACTTGTTTTCCAAACAGTTGCAAAAGGAAGATTATGCTAAAGGTATATGCGTCAGCTCTGGGCAGACATTCAATTCAGTTTATTTTATTTTATTTAAGCATTTATACCCTATCCTAAATTATTAGAGGCTCTCAAGGCAGTTACAAAGCTGTACAAAACAATTTAAGCATCAGATACTGTAACCCCTCTGGCCCCATCAGGGTCAATGAGCTGTCCCTCCAATGAGCTGTTGTGGGCCTATGGCTAAGCAAGCCTGGTCTCTCACCCCAGATAATACACACTGCACACGCAAGACTGGAAGTAAAAGGCCACAATTTTATTAATTGAATTACAGCCACAGTTCCCCTGGCTAAACATTGGGTCGGATCTGTATCCGTCGGGAGGCCCAAGTGCCATCACCAATGTTGCCATCAACTTCCCAGACACTTCTGGGCAAAGACCTGGGATGACAGATCATCAGAGACCACATGGTCATATGACACTCTATAATTCCCTGCTACCCAAGGGGCAAGGCCAGGACCCCTTGAGCTGGGGCAGTCCTGATGCTTGTCCCTGCCCTCCCTGCCCTGCCCACCTTCTATCAACCACTGATTCCATCCCCAATTCTCCCAAACCACCACAAAATCTGAGCAAAGCAAAGCTCCCACCAGAAAACTGCAGCTGCAAACAACTTACCATGCCCCCTGCACATTCTATAACCAAATATCCTGGCCCCTGTGAGAGAGGTGCACTCCATCAGGCTGAAATGGTGCATCATTTTTGTGAGATATATCCAGATGATTGATACAGATGCCACCCCAAGTTGTAACTAGGTGGCCCACCATGCTGGTGATTTTCTGCAAGTGATGTCCACCTTCCTAGGGTCACAGACTCCCCTGCCTTTCCAGAAGATCTGACTACATCATCCCCATCTGGGGGTAGCAGTCATGTGACACTTGCAGATCCACCTTCATAGACAGTGCCAAATCCAGCCCTTAGTGTGTTCTCAGGTAATTCTTCCCTAAATAGAAAAGAGCATCAGGTGTCCCTTTTACTTTCAGCCATTGCCACAAGTACAGCATGAACTATTCCCAGTGCATGCATCTGAGTCCCAACCATGTGATGTTCACTGACTCCTCCAAGCCAAGTTTCACATACACCCAGTCATGAAGACTTGCCCAGTAAACTATGTTATGTCCCAGGACCCAAACTTGCATCCAGGGACCTGTGAAGAAGGCGAACATAAAGGCACCTATTAGCGTTTTGAGTTCAGTTACCAGATGTAAGACTGGTATGCTGTGGAGCACCACCTCCCAATTGCTTTGATTTGGTCTGTAGATAGACCCCTTGGCCATTTTCACAAGCAAATCATAAGCTAGCTGAAAGATCCCAATGACATTCTGCAAATTTGTGAACAATTTTTAAAACGAAATGCCTGAAAAATAAAGGGATAACCACAGAGTCTTGGGTAACTCCAAATGGGCCGTCTCTCTTAGCATCCATAATTAACCCTTGAGCAGTCCAGTAAAAACCATCAGGCGTAATATTATTCCCAGTTTGTTTGGCCAATTCCCGAATCATTTTCAAAGATACATCATTGTTCAAACAAATTTTAAACATTTCAGAAGCATTACAAGCATTCACAAAACTATCTTGGGGACTGAGGGGGAGGAGCCACGAGCAGCGAGAACAGGGGAATTCTAGTGCTCTGGATTCTCCTGGGTCTACTCCGAGACAGACGACCCCCCCGGAGAAGGAGGGGGCAAGTTCCACAGGAGCGTGGACTTGTCAGCAAGTGGGAGCTTCGGAACCGCCGAATTTCAGATGGCAGTCTGATTTTTGGAAGAGGTTCCCTTCCTGCACGCAGTTCGTCTCGTGAAGTCGCCATGATTGGTGAGTTAGCTGCTCGGCAAAGGGGAGGAAATTACTACCTGACTACAGAATAGAAATTAATCTAATCTGCTGATAAGCTACAGCAAGTAAAGATCAAATCTGCTATGTGAAAGCCGTTTGAAAAGGAGACCTCAGAGCGGCATAACATCGTTAATGCCTTAATACTGGAGTTCTTTTTTACTACGCCACAGCACGAAAACGAAACCAACTTATCCCCTTTCCTCTCAACCCTCCCTCCTAGAGAACTGGCCTTCCATAAATCTGTAAAGTCAGGACTTAAGAACTTTAAATAACTTTGCAATGACTCTGTTTCTGGCTACAATGTTTATGAAGTCCCCCCTTACAAGACCTTAAGAGCGGACTTGCCAATAAATCATGTGGAGATTCTGAGTAATTAATCTGTTGACTGGTACGACCATGGAAGGTGGGGGTGAGCTATCGTCGCAACTGGCAAGGCATGATGTCAAGGAACTTTTACAAGAATTTCAAAACTATATAATTGGACATTTGGGAAAACAAATTGAGGAGTGCAGACTGGACCTGAAAGGAATCTTCTCGGCTATGCACGAAAAAATCGAAAGCAAGGGGGAATTCCAGATAATTAATGAACAGTCTTTAATTGTGGAGAAACAGCAACTGGCACGATGCGAAGACAACTCAGAGTCAGAGAGAAAGAAGAAAAAGATTCATTTTTCTCAAGGGATGACCAAAAAAGACAAACGGGGAGGGGGCAGGAAAGGGAGAATTTATCTTAAGACTGTGTTGAAAAGAAAAAATATAAGGGAGAGATGGGCAAAGCTCAGGGCAAGTATTTACAATCAGAGGTCACATGCTATCTCGCTCCAAAATCTAAACACTGACTATATTGGGATCAAATCAAACAACCGCATAGAAATTGCTTTAAAATTTTTTTACAGATGGCATTTTAAAACTGGGAAATATTTTGTTTGGTGGTGGCATGTATAGGGAAATATTAAATATATGTGATTATGAGGCCAATTCTGGCTGGATGACACTGGAGCTGACAAATAGAAACTAGAAAGGGGGAAGGTACTTGCTGAATAAATAATAGAAGTCAAATGTTTTAAGATAGATATAATTAATAGATAAAGCAAGATGATCAATATACTATAAGCAAATCTAGCCAAATATGAAATTTAAGATTAGATAAGTGTATGTGGTTTATAGATCTTAGAAATGATGATGAATAATAATGTTGGATGTTGGTTTTAAGGCATGTATATGCATAAAAGCATACAAGAACTATAAGAATGACTATGCTGAAAATATTAGATACATAGTTTATTGTATATAAGAATGGAGATTATCAAGGAATGAATAGGCCTGGGTGGATTTTACGCTGGATAAGAAAATTTAAAGAGAACATGAGAATGTGATGCATGAGAAATGTAAATGATAAGAGACAGATGGATGGAAATGCAGATAAGAGAATTCAAAAAATTATTATAAATTTAAGATGTTAGATAATTATATATATGTAATAGCAATGTGGAATATAACATGTGCAGATGCACATGGATATATTATAAATAATAGAAGTCAAATGTTTTAAGATAGATATAATTAATAGATAAAGCAAGATGATCAATATACTATAAGCAAATTTGGCCAAATATGAAATTTAAGATTAGATAAGTGTATGTGGTTTATAGATCTTAGAAATGATGATGAATAATAATGTTGGATGTTGGTCTTAAGGCATGTATATGCATACAAGCATACAAGAACTATAAGAATGACTATGCTGAAAATATTAGATACATAGTTTACTGTATATAAGAATGGAGATTATCAAGGAATGAATAGGCCTGGGTGGATCTTATGCTGGATAAGAAAATTTAAAGAGAACATGAGAATGTGATACATGAGAAATGTAAATGATAAGAGACAGATGGATGGAAATGCAGATGAGAGAATTCAAAAAATTATTATAAATTTAAGATGTTAGATAATTATATATATGTAATAGCAATGTGGAATATAACATGTGCAGATGCACATGAATATATTATCTCTGTAGTCAGAATTTACATAATAGATAAGGTGGTATGAGAAACACCTCCCCGCTTATATGTTAGTTTTGTCACTTGTGTATGTCCTTTTAGTTTTACATGTTATTGCTTTGTAGGTATTCCTGTTGTTGTTTGTTGTAGGTATGTATGTTATAAAAATAATAAAATGTAATTAAAAAAAAACCAAAACTATCTTGGAAATTAGGCTGTTTAAAATCAATATGGTCCCAAACCTCCTCTAATTCTTTTCCCAAAGGCATTGCTGGGAGTATTAACTGTGGTACTGGGCCAAATTTCCCAGATATGATTCCAGTCTCTGGAGAAAAATCTGCATTTTGTAATTCCAAGAAGTTAGAACTTTCACATCCAGACATGTTCAGATGCAGTTTTTTTATTTCGAACCAGATCTACTGACTTTCGAACAATGTCTCCAGTTCCATTAACACTTTATGAAGATTCGTGCTGCAAAACCTCTTTACAATTAACTTTTACTGTGGCAGGCAGTGTCTCTAAAAAAACTTTATCTCCTGTAGTTTGCTTTGAAGTTTTCTCCTCTGTACTAATTAGTCCACCCCCGTGGAGAATTGCATCACCACCCAGCCGCCACGAAGTCCAAAGTCCGCCTGACAATCTAACGGAATCCATTCTTACTGTTTCCACTGGGCTAAGCGTGGGCAGGGGGTTACTTGATTCAACTGAGCTAAGTGTAGGGGTTTTACTTGTTTCAACTGGGCTAAGAATGGGGGGGGTTACTTGATTCAATTGAGCTAAGTGTAGGGGTTTTACTTGTTTCAACTGGGCTAAGAATGGGGGGGGTCACTTGTTTCAACTGAGATCTGACATGCATCAGGATCTGCTGGCAAAAGTTCTGGCAAAAGATCAAGCTGAGTCTCTATTTCACCATCCTGGTAGGCCTTTCACTTCTGAATTACTCCTGACTCCCTTTGTTCCGTTTGCTCAGCCAACTGAGGAACTGTAAGCTGTTCATTCTGATCTGAAATAGTCTCTACTGCTGGGCAGTCTCCCAAGTCGAGGGGCGACTGAGATTCTGCTATTGCTTCTAAGCAAACAACTTCAGGCTTCCCAGGCTTAGCAAAGTCTTTAAGGCTTTGAAGAAGCATTTCCTCCCCCTCTTCTGGCAAACCCATAGTCCCATAACCAAGTTCAGAGCTTCTCACCTGTCCTGTGCTTTGAAGAAAACCTGGGGGGTGCGCTGGGATGCACTCCGGTGCGCTGAAGTGTTCCGGAGCGTTGTCTGATGCTAATTCATCCGCGAAGACAGCTCGGTGCAGCGATGTCTCTCCTTCCTCGTCTGCATGCGATACCGGCACCCATAAATCCTCTGCTGGGACGGCTGATAACCTGCTGTCTTTTCTGGTATGCTCATTAAAACTCCACTGGGATTCATTAACTCTTTCCTCACAAGCATTTGTAATTCCAGGGTAGCATCCAAGAGTCTGAAGTGTCCCATTACTATAATCCTCAAAAGGATCATGCTGCTCTTGCATAAAATGTTGCATCAGGTCAGTTTTTGTGCTCAAAAGACGTATCATCATTAAATTTTCCCGTCTAAGGTGGTCTATCTCTCGATCTCTTTGACTCACGACTTCTGTGGCTTGCCTGGTTAATTCTGAAGTAAACTCCATAACTTTAAGCAAGGTCAACAATTGTTCTTCCTCCTCCATCTTCTGTTTGCTATCTAGCCTAGGCTAGTTCAGCAACAGGAAGACTAACTCCAAAAGAAAAACCAAAATGAGACAAAATCTCCTCTGCACCTCTGACAAACTGCTGTCACTCTGTGATCCTAAAATCAGTGAGATGACACAGTCAGATGAAAAACCAGAATTCTAAAAAATCCAAAAAGGAAAAAGAAAAAAATGCAATCACTCTGTGAATCCTTAGGGTTACAGAAATGATCAATAGCCAGGCTGGGTGCAGATGGATACAAGCAGGGCCAGGTCATCCGACAGATCCTGAAATCATTGGAGTGACACTAAGCCAAGCTGGATGCAAGTCACCAGAAACAAACTGGCAGAGTCATTCAGATGATCCTAAAATCATAGGAATGACACTGACCAACCTGGGTGCAACTGAATAAAAAAACAAACAAACAGGCAGTCATCCTAAAGATCCTAAGATCATAGGCATGACCTGAAACACAGCTAAATGCAAGCACCCAAAACAAAAGAAATGCATCTTAGAATTACTTCACTACAATTCTGTAAAAACCTGCACATGATTACTGATTATTGTCGCAAACACGGGTTCGAAAACACACGTGTAAGCTTGGACAGAGAGCAATCAGGAGTTTGCACATGCTAAAATGGGCTGAATGAGTCCAAATTCAGCTAGCCTTGATACAACACTCCTTCTCACAGGTCTGCCCACATAAGAACACCCTGGTACTCTCAGATATTATTATGGAAAAGGTCAAGTGGGCTTTGTAGTCCTTAGACTTAACTTGCACCACTGACAGGACTCTAAGTAAGCTAGGCCGAGGCAGCACTCTCAGATGACCCTATGACAAGTGTACTGTTCAGGAAACCAAATGAGTTTTATAATCTTTATTTTATTAAAGAAAAAGCATGTTATTAAGTATCAAAGCCAAATTAAACCAAAACAAATAAACTAGCATTGTGCTGTTTAGTTACAAAGATGTAGTGAAGCAAAGAAAACATGAAAAATAGAAAAGTATTCAAAAACCTTACAAAAATCCAAAAAGCCATTAAAAAGAATAAAAACAGTTCCTGTCCAGGAAATCATTAGTAAAAACAAAATAATCCAAGTAGGTTATAAAAAGGCTATAGTCCTCAGTGATCCTATAGAATAAAAACCCCTAAACAAAAGTAAAAATCCATTATATGTCCCATAGTCCTTAGAAAAGTCAAAC
Source organism: Pogona vitticeps (assembly GCF_051106095.1). NCBI lineage: Eukaryota > Metazoa > Chordata > Lepidosauria > Squamata > Agamidae > Pogona > Pogona vitticeps. Next base: position 133,161,599 of record NC_135785.1, read on the forward strand.
CCAGTAAATATACCATAGTCCTTACAACATTACAAGAGCATAGTCCATATGGAGTATTCCAAGAAAAGAAGTCCATAAAGAATATTCCATAGAATAGTCCATAGAGAATAGTCCATGCACAGTCCTTAGGGAAAATCCCATAAGTCCAAAAGTAATTCAGCAAAGCATAGGAACCAGACCATGTAGGTAGGCCACCAGTCCGTCTCGAAAGACATTAGGGTGAGTCCCAAATGGCTGAAGAGTAGGTCACGAATGACTGAAAGGTCGGTCTTGGAAAGACAATGTCCATAGGCAAAAAGTTCCTTTTTCAAGAGTAACTGGCAAGGGCTTAATGCACCTTCCCACGATGTCATCCAATCAGAGTATGTTACTAGGCAAATAGTCCTGTTGCACCACATGACTTCTTTCTCATACACACCAGATGTTATTTGGGTTACGGTGGTTTCTCAAAGAGTCACAACAATTCCCATCTATCTAATCACACCGAGTCCTTTCTCAGGCTTTCAGAATAACATTCTCTCTGCTCGCCTGGAAAACAACTTGTCAGCATAGCAAAGATACTTTACACAAAGAAACAAGATGGAACCTCTCTGGCTTATTTCTTAATTACAAAACCCATATGCCTTTAAAAGATTTTAACTCAAAATCCCATCTCATCACAAGCCCCCGGAAGATTAACAAAATTCTCAAACAATTTAAGTTTTAATTTTGATAACTGAATAAGATGAGATGTCATAATTAAGCAGTAACAAAATAGAGAAAGATATTAACTTGAACATAAAGTAATACATTTCAAATATGATTCTAAAATAGCAAAACAATTGATACATGAGAACTATTATAATCACAGTATTTACCATACATGAGAGAAATTTGCGTTAGACACTTCTACTAGTCTGAAAAACAGAAGAACAAACATGTTAGTATACTTAATCAAATACATCACTCTGCATATGCTCAGATAATACTCTAGTCATCCAACAGTAAGATAATGAAACCAGGGTTAACATCATAATAACTTGTCAAACCAATATACTGATATGAAGTAATAATGGATAAAACACTCTATGTATGCTCAGGAACATTGTCATACAGAATAACAAGAAAATTAAACATCAGAGCTTTATCAATTCTAGCCATTTTCTCCCCTTGCATCTGCACTGAACATTCTAGATAAACAATGGGCAATCAAGGCCTCCTTTCCAGGTAGATGTTCAACATCAAAATTATATTTTTGCAATCTGAAATACCACTGCATTAATCTTGGGCTTCGATGTCTCTGCTTCTCTAAGAATGTCAAAGCATTTTTGTCTGCTTGAATTGGATCAGGGCTGTAAATTACAAGGTTGTTTACATAGCCAATCACGTAATATAAATCACCAAACAATTCATCAACCAATTTCTGAAAAGTAACATAGGTATTTTTCATTCCAGGCGCTAGTTTTCTGAGTTGGTAAATTCCCTGAGGGCAAGTAAATGATGTATAAGGGCAATGTTCCTCTTTAATTAAAATCTGATAAAGCCTTTCAACAGTTCCAGACACTAAATTGCCCTTAGTCCCTTCTAGGCCCGTAGGAACAGAAACAGCAGTCAAACCATCATTGACTGTAATAAAATGTTTCACCACATGAGTTTCTCCCGGTGAATTCGAGAAGACGTTTTGGTGATTAGCTAACACAGTCTCCAATATCTGTCTTGGGCTAAATTGATCAATGCCTTCACCCCTGAATACCTGTATTGCTGAATTAGCTGTGCTATCAGGTTTGGTCACAAGAGGCCGCTGTTGCATCCAAGTTCCCTCGGGAGTACTCTGCATAGCCTCAGAAACTGTATCAGCATTCTCACCACTTCCTTGGAAAATAGGCTGTTGAAAATAAGTATGGTCCCAAACCTCTGCCTTTCTTTCTAAAGATCTTTCTGAGAAGATTAACTGTGGTATTGGGCCAAAGTTTCCAGACATGATTTCAGTCTCTGGAGAAACATCAGTACTTTGTAATCCCAAAAAGTTAGCGCTTCCCCCTACATTGGTTGTGTTAGAAACAGTCTCACAATCTGACAGGTTCAAATGCAGCTTTCTATCTTTAATCAAGTTTACAGAATTAGTTCCACCCTCACTTGTACTATTGAAACAATGTGAAAGTCCATGCTGCAAAACCGCTCCACTACCACCTCCTATGGCACTTGGCAAAGACTCTGAGAAAACCTTCACTCCTCCAGCTTTCTCAACAGACTGCTCCGGTACGCTAAGTAGGCCACCCCCTTGGTAACTCTCGTTACTCCCAAACTGCCATGAAGTACACGGGGTCCCTGCCAAACTTCCAGTGTCTGATTTCGCTGTTCCCTCGGGGCTAAGAGAAGGGGGGTTGTTTGAGATCTGACATGCATCAAAATCTGCTGACACAAGTCCTAGCGAAGAATTAAGCTGAGTCTCTATTTCATCATCTCGGTATTTCACTCCCCCATGAACTACTGTGGTTTCTAAGCCTCTCAGTCACAGTAATTGCTTTATTGCTTTGGAAAATCCCTTGCTCTCCTTCTTCTGGTAAACCCATAGTCTCATCCCGAATTATTTCAGAACTTCTCACCTGTCCTGTGCTCTGGAAAAGAGCTGAGGTTGGTGCTGAGCTGAATCCCAATGCACTGAAATTCTCTGGAGCACTGCAGTTTTCCCTTGCGTCGTCCGATGCTAATTCCCTCAAAGAAACAGCTTCTCGGCGAACTTTCTCCTGCATTCCTTTCTCTGCGCGCGGCTCCAGGGCCTGTGAATCCTCTGTTTGGACAGGCGATGAATCCTCTGTTTGGACGGGCGATGAATCGCTGTCTTCTCTGGAATGCTCATTAGAATTCCACTGGGCCTCGTTAACTCTTTCCACACAAGCATCTTGCATCTCAGGGTTGCTCCCAATTGTTTGGAGCGTCTCGTTGCAGTAATCCCCAAAGGAACCCTGCTGAGCTTGGAAAAACTTTTGCATCAAGCCAGGTTCTGTGCTAAGAAAACGTTTTAAAAGGATGTTTTCATGGTACAGATTTTCTATAAGGGAATCTCTTTCCCTAATTTTCTGCTTGGCTTGCTCGAAAAATCCCGAAGCCACTTCCAAGATTCTGTCCACAGTTGCCGACTGTTTTTGCTCCCTCATCTTCTGCTGGCAATCTAGCCTAGGCTAGGTCAGCGATAAAAACAAACAAAACTCCAAGAAAGAGGGGAAAAAAATTTAAAAATCTCCTCTGCACCTTTGACCAACTGCTGTCACTCTGTGACCCTAAGATCTGTGAGAGGACAGACAGCTGCCAAAACCAAAATAGAATTAAAAATCTTCTCTGCACCTTGCACCAACTGCTGTAACTCTGCTATCCTAAGATAGGCAAGAGGACAAACAGCTGCCAAACCAATATACTGAAAAATCCAAAAGGAAGAGAAAAGAAAAACTGTGATCACTCTGTGAACCCTAAAGTTACAGAGATGATCAATGACTGAGCTGGGTACAGATAGATATCCTAAGATCATAGGGCATGACTCTAGGCCAAGCCAGATGCAGCTAGGTACTCTGGCAAATCCTAAGATTATAGGAGTACACTTAGGCCAAAACAAGCTGAACAAGGTAACCAGAACAAAGTAGCCAGAGTCATTTATGCAATCCTAAGATTGTGAAATGACCTGCTCAACTTGGGTGCTATTACAGAGTGCAAGCACTCTAAAAATAAAGGACATGCATCTTGGAATTTCTTCACTACAACGTTGTAACAACCTGCACATGCCTACTGATTAAATCCAATTGTTTCCTAACAGTTTGCTTGTCCCACTGGGAATCTCTTTCTTAAAAGAGCACCCCAGATTCTAACACACATTACCACAGCCTGAAGATTTAACACCTCTCACCACAGCCTAATTGCTGGCAAACAGCGTTTCCTAGGAAACTACTGTTCACACCTAGAGAAGCACTTAGCTCCTTGAAGCCTCAGTGTCCCACTGCAATCAAAACTTAGCTTGTGGATCAGAGTCACTCAAGCTGTTAGATAGAACAAAGATTGGTCATCCTGAGGTACTACAAAACCCAGCATGTGGTCCATCCCACCGCTGCCACCATGTCGCAAACACGGGTTCGAAAACACACGTGTAAGCTTGGACAGAGAGCAATCAGGAGTTTGCACATGCTAAAATGGGCTGAATGAGTCCAAATTCAGCTAGCCTTGATACAACACTCCTTCTCACAGGTCTGCCCACATAAGAACACCCTGGTACTCTCAGATATTATTATGGAAAAGGTCAAGTGGGCTTTGTAGTCCTTAGACTTAACTTGCACCACTGACAGGACTCTAAGTAAGCTAGGCCGAGGCAGCACTCTCAGATGACCCTATGACAAGTGTACTGTTCAGGAAACCAAATGAGTTTTATAATCTTTATTTTATTAAAGAAAAAGCATGTTACTAGGTATCAAAGCCAAATTAAACCAAAACAAATAAACTAGCATTGTGCTGTTTAGTTACAAAGATGTAGTGAAGCAAAGAAAACATGAAAAATAGAAAAGTATTCAAAAACCTTACAAAAATCCAAAAAGCCATTAAAAAGAATAAAAACAGTTCCTGTCCAGGAAATCATTAGTAAAAACAAAATAATCCAAGTAGGTTATAAAAAGGCTATAGTCCTCAGTGATCCTATAGAATAAAAACCCCTAAACAAAAGTAAAAATCCATTATATGTCCCATAGTCCTTAGAAAAGTCAAACCCAGTAAATATACCATAGTCCTTACAACATTACAAGAGCATAGTCCATATGGAGTATTCCAAGAAAAGAAGTCCATAAAGAATATTCCATAGAATAGTCCATAGAGAATAGTCCATGCACAGTCCTTAGGAAAAATCCCATAAGTCCAAAAGTAATTCAGCAAAGCATAGTGTGGCAACCCCAGACCTACTGGAGTATCCCACCCTGTAGTTATGCTGCCACCAACCATTCCCTATAAGGAGTCACACAGACCAGGAATGGATTTTAATAAACAAAAGAACAAGGTTTATTGAAACACAAAACAGGGTAAATAAAAGAATCAGGCAACTAGGAAACTGGAACGTGGCATAGTCCCAATTATATACATCCAACAGATTGGTTCCCACTGAACACTTTAAGGTAACGCACAGACCCTGAACCTATCAGTTCTGGCTACCTAGATAGAAACCTGAACCTATCAGGTATGTACTAACTGACAAACAGTTGTACCCAGTCTGACACACAGACTCCAACTCCTCTTCTCCACACAAGCTCCAAATATATATACAGTACAGCTCCTCCCCCCTGATGTCCCGCCTTCCACTCCCTATAGGATGGAACTTTCCCTCCAAACCCATGACAGACAGGTACCATCAGTGCTGCATGTGACACCTCCCCTCTTTATAAGTTGTTTTGCGGGGGAAAAGCTAAAGTGCTTTTCTCCAAAAAAACAACCAGGATCAAAACACAAAAACAGTTATACATTATAACACAATCCCATAACCCATACTTACTCACTCTAGGTCAAACATATCACTTATGCATTTAAACATTAATATTTGCAATACATTAAGTTACCTTTATTAATACAAACCAAGCCTGTACAATAAACAGGTACATTTAACTTTTGGTCACCAAAATATACACAGTCCATGGTTTCTTTGCCGTCTTCACTCGTCGGGTCTTCTTGACAAGGCGTCAGCAACACAGTTCATTGACCCTCTGACCACCTTCACTTCAAAGTCAAAATCTTGCAGGTTTAAAGCCCACCTCATAAGTTTACTATTATGGGTTTTCATTGTCTTTAACCACTGCAGTGGTGAGTGGTCAGTGCACAGAACAAAATGTCTTCCCCAGATGTAAGGTTTGGCCTTCTGAATCGCGTATACTATGGCCAGGCACTCCTTTTCCACGGTTGCCAAATGTCTCTCACCTTTCTGGAGTTTCCTACTCAGGTAGGACACTGGATGCTGGTCACCATTTTCATCCTCCTGGCAAAGAACTGCTCCTACCCCGCTGTTAGACGCATCGGTGTAGATGATGAACTCCCGGTCGAAGTCGGGAGCACGCAGCACTGGATAATGGATGAGCGCTTCCTTCAACTTCTGGAATGCCTCCTCACAGTCGCTGGTCCACGGGATGCGGTCATCAGTCTTCTTCCTCGTCAGATCGGTCAGCGGAGTCGCCATCTCGCTAAACCTCGGGATGAACTTTCTGTAGTAGCCCACCAACCCAAGAAATGATTTGACTTTTTTCTTGGTGTTGGGTCTGGGCCAATCACGAACGGCTTCTATCTTGGCCTCTAGGGGTTTGATCACTCCTCCCCCTACTATGTGACCCAAGTATTTTATTTCTGGGCTACCCAGCTGACACTTGCTTGCCTTTACTGTTAGCCCTGCTGCACTTAACCTCTGCAGCACTATCTCCAGGTGTTTCAGGTGATCTTCCCATTCTATAAGGTAGTTCAGATCCGACATCTTGGAAATGACCCTGTATGGTCCTGCCCATTTGAGCTGCACTTTGTTCTCTTTGCAGGCCTAAGCCAAAGCACTTCCTCCCCTGGGTTAAAGTGCCTCTCCCTGGCTTTCTGGTCATACCAGGTTTTCTGTCTGGCCTTCTGAGCTTGCAGGTTTTCTGCCGCTAGCTCTAGGTTTCTCTTCAGGTCATTCATTAAAGTGTCTATATACGTCACAACATCTTGTGGGTCATCCTGGGTGATCTGCTCCCAATTTTGTTTGATTAAATCAAGTGGACCTTTTACTTTTCTCCCAAACAAAAGTTCAAACGGACTGAACCCGGTACTGGCTTGGGGCACTGATCGATAAGCAAACAAAAGGGATTGCAGCTTCTGGTCCCAATTGTTTGGATTCTCTGCCAAGTAAGCCCTAATCATGCGCATCAGAGTCCCATTGAACTTCTCCGTTAACCCATTACTTTTGGGGTGATAGGCAGTGGTTTCCTTGTGTTTAATTCCACAGATTTGCCATAGCCGTTTCATGAGCTTTGATGTAAACGATGTGCCCAAATCTGTGATTATTTCTGAGGCAAATCCCATCCTGGACATATACCCCACCAAGGCATCTGCCACTGTGTTAGTTTCGATGTTAGTCAAGGGAATGGCTTTGGGGTACCTCGTGGCATGGTCCACAATGGTGAGAATGAACCGGTTCCCCCTCTTTGTGGCCTTGGGCAAAGGTCCCACAATATCCACTCCTATACATTTGAACGGGGTGTCAATCACAGGCAAAGGGCACAACTTCGCTTTGGTCCTGTCACGGTTATTCCCCTGCCTCTGACACACATCACATTGTTTACAGAACTCCTTGATCTGCTTCCCTATTTCAGGCCAGTAAAAATTTTGTGTGATTCTCTGCTGTGTTTTGTTCACCCCTAAGTGCGCAGCAAACATGTCCGAGTGCCCCCTTTGTAAGATCATGGGGCGATACTTTTCAGGTACCACTAGCTGACTTCTGATCCCATCTCCCCCTTTTGAGATATTCATCAGGGTCTCTCTATATAAAATTCCCTTTTCCTCGCGAAATCTCGCTGGGGTTTCAGGTGTTAGCTGGGTGTCTGTCACCTTTTCAAAACACTTTCGGAGAGTGGCGTCTGCCTTTTGCTCTTGGCCAAATTTGCTGTCTGTGGTTAAGGTTTCTACCACAGCTTCGGGACTACCCTCATCTGCTTCAGCCTCGGGCTCTTCAGTACCCCCCTGAACTGTCCCCGTGGTAGCTTGTGAGCGTGTAATCACTAGCACCCGTTTCACATGTTCAGCCAGGTCATTTCCCAGGAGCACGGCTGCTGGCAGAGTCGATGAAATCGCTAGCCGCCAAACTCCCCTCCAGCCTTGAAAGCTCACAGGTACCTCAGCTACTGGCAGTGAGATCACCTGCCCCTGAATCCCTGCCACCTTCAGGCTCTCAGTTGGGATTATATACTTCCTAGGAATAATATCTGGATGGCACAGGGTCACCTGGGAACAAGTATCCCTTAGCCCCCTATACTGATGGTCAAGTATTCCTACGTCCACCCCTGCGGTCTCAAACAATTGCGAATCTGTCCTAACTAGTAAGCAGCGCTTGACCTCCACAAGAGGACCATTTTCCCCAGCCTGATCAGCAGATGTAACTGGTCCAGAGTGAGTAGCCATGGCAACAGGCTCCCTCAATGGCAAGGAGCTTTGCTCTGTCTGGACACAGAACACAGCTTTTGGCTTGGTTCCGCTCAAATCAAGAGGCAAATTTCCCTTTAGCTGCTTTAATTTCTCCCACTCTGAGATTAGATGGCCCTTTCCTTGACAGAAATAACATTTTCTGCTGTACTTGGAGTCTTTCTCATCTGGTTTTGGTTTTCCCTCCAAAATCTGAGGTCTTGGTGGTTTCATATCCGAGGGCTTCCCTTCAACATGGGCCCCTCCCCCTTGCTGGTTTTTCCCTGGTCCCTGAGAGTACCTGCTGTAGGTTTCTTTGGGCTTACCCACAGATTTCCCCTCAGCACCTAAGGGCTTCCTTATTTGGGAAATAAAATCTGCGATCTCTGCCGCTTCTGTCACCGATTTAGGTTTCCTCTCCCTCACCTGGAACTTTAGTTCCCCATGCAGGACTGAATAAAATTGTTCCAGCGCTATCAGGTCTTTGAGCTGCTGGAAGGTCTCTGTCCCCTCCTGAGACAGCCATTGCTCTAGCAGCCTCACCAGTTGGGCCCCCACTTGGGTAAAAGTCTGCTCTGGTTTTTTTGTGAGTGACCTGAATTTTTGCCTCAGCTGTTCAGCATTTATCCCATGCCGGGCAAACACCAGTTTTTTAAACTCAGCGAAGTCCTTCAGCAGTTCCAGTGGCATCTCTGCATAGACTTCTGCCAGGCTGCCACTGATTAAAGATCGCATAATGGTCATCTTCTCAGTTTCCCTTACTGAGAAGTCCACAAACGCTCTTTCCACGAGGGAAAAGAACACCTCAGGGCAATCTCCCTTGTTGTACACAGGGAATTTCTTCAAGTCAGTTTTAGACAATTGGCCCACCTCAGAATCTCTATTGTTATTATTGTTCTGGTTCATCATTTCCAATTTTCTTAACTCAAACGTCATCCTCTCTCTCTCCAATCTTTCTTCTCTTTCCATTCTCTCTCTCTCTAATTCGAATTGTCTTTGTTTCTCTTCCCTTTCCATTTCAAATTGTCTTTGTTTCTCTTCCCTTTCCATTTCAAATTGTCTCTGTTTCTCCCTTTCCTTTTCCTCCACTTCCCTCACCCTCAGTTCATGCTGTTGGGCTAGGAGCATTCTTCTGAGTTCTGAGGTCAGTTCTCCCGTGCTCTCATCCTGCACTGAGCCAAATTCCTCCTCAGAACCTTGGTCTCCCTGTGGTTCTCTCACTTCCCCCATTTCTGCCATTTGGCTTCGAGTCAAGGGCATAATCCCCCCAGAACAGGCTGCCTTCAAAAGTCACGCCTCAAAATAAAACGATGACTTTTTTCCTTTTGCCTCAGAAACAGCCTTCTATAGACTGCTGCTGTCCCTCCAGCACCAACTTGCAACTGTTGCCAGGCAGAATCCACCCCCTCTGCTAGGCCTCTCAGCAGACAGGCTAGATCACTGTTACTTCACACAGCTTTGCCTCAGCCCTTTCCCGCCAAAACGGGTTGCCTCAGAGCTCCCTAATCTAGTCCCCCAACCTGAGTTTGCACGTTCTTCCACTAACCTACCTCCCCGTGAGGTAAGCCTAGAAGATTACCTACGCGCCCTCAGATTTTCCCTGACTAGACCCCCCTTGCTCTGGGCACACTTGCCAAGGCTTTGCTGGACCACTGGACAACTGGACCAGTCGTATCCCACACGCTGGACACCAATCAATGTGGCAACCCCAGACCTACTGGAGTATCCCACCCTGTAGTTATGCTGCCACCAACCATTCCCTATAAGGAGTCACACAGACCAGGAATGGATTTTAATAAACAAAAGAACAAGGTTTATTGAAACACAAAACAGGGTAAATAAAAGAATCAAGCAACTAGGAAACTGGAACGTGGCATAGTCCCAATTATATACATCCAACAGATTGGTTCCCACTGAACACTTTAAGGTAACGCACAGACCCTGAACCTATCAGTTCTGGCTACCTAGATAGAAACCTGAACCTATCAGGTATGTACTAACTGACAAACAGTTGTACCCAGTCTGACACACAGACTCCAACTCCTCTTCTCCACACAAGCTCCAAATATATATACAGTACAGCTCCTCCCCCCTGATGTCCCGCCTTCCACTCCCCATAGGATGGAACTTTCCCTCCAAACCCATGACAGACAGGTACCATCAGTGCTGTATGTGACACATAGGAACCAGACCATGTAGGTAGGCCACCAGTCCGTCTCGAAAGACATTAGGGTGAGTCCCAAATGGCTGAAGAGTAGGTCACGAATGACTGAAAGGTCGGTCTTGGAAATACAATGTCCATAGGCAAAAAGTTCCTTTTTCAAGAGTAACTGGCAAGGGCTTAATGCACCTTCCCACGATGTCATCCAATCAGAGTATGTTACTAGGCAAATAGTCCTGTTGCACCACATGACTTCTTTCTCATACACACCAGATGTTATTTGGGTTACGGTGGTTTCTCAAAGAGTCACAACAATTCCCATCTATCTAATCACACCGAGTCCTTTCTCAGGCTTTCAGAATAACATTCTCTCTGCTCGCCTGGAAAACAACTTGTCAGCATAGCAAAGATACTTTACACAAAGAAACAAGATGGAACCTCTCTGGCTTATTTCTTAATTACAAAACCCATATGCCTTTAAAAGATTTTAACTCAAAATCCCATCTCATCACAATTATATCCAATTGTTTCCTAACAGTTTGCTTGTCCCCCTGGGAATCTCTTTCTTAAAAGAGCACCCCAGATTCTAACACACCAAACCACAGCCATAAGATCTAATTGCTGGTAAACACTGCTTCCTGAAAAGCTGCTGTTCACACTCAGGGATGCACATGGCTCCTTAAAGCATCTGTGTCCCTCTGCAATCAAAACTTAGCTTGTGGATCAGAACCACTCAAGCTGCAAGATAGAACAAAAATTGGTCATCCTGAGGTACTACAAAATACAGCACGCGGTTCATCGCGCAGCTGCCACCATGTGACAAACACGGACCCGAAAGCACACGTGAATGCTCGGACAGAGAGTAATTTGGAGATTGTACACTCTAAAATGTGCTGAGTGAGTCCTAGAACTCAGCTAGATGTGAACAACTCCCCATCTTACAAGTCTGCCCTAATAAGAACACCCTTGTACCTTTGAATCTTTCTGATAGAACACCATGTGGGCTTTGTAGTCCTTAGACTTATGCACCACAGGCAGGACACCTAAAGTATGCTAGGCCGAGGCAGCACTCTCAGATGACCCTAAGACAAGTTTACTGTTCAGGAAACCAACTGATTTTTATAATCATTATTTTATTAAAGAAAAAGTAAGTTCCTAAATGTCAAAAACAATCTAAGCCATAACAAGCAAATAAGCATTGTGCTGGTTATTTACAAAGCTGTAGCGAGGCAAAGAAAACATGAAAAATATCTAAGTGTCCAAAAACATTAAGAGAATCCAAAAAGCCAATAAAATGAATAAAAACAATTCCCATAAGGTAATCCATTAGGAAAACAGAATAGTCCAATTAGGTAAGAAAAAGTCCATAGTCCTCAATAATCCTGTAACTGAAAAATACTGTCCAAAAAGGAAAACCCTGTAAAAGAAAATGTCCCATTGTCTTGAGAATAATCCAAGAGAATAGTCCATAGGGATAGTCCATAAGAATAGTCCCTGAAAAGAGTCAAGAAAATTCCCTGAGTGCATGTATGAGCAATCCATGTGTGTAGGCCACGAGTAAGTCACGAATGACCTCAGGGTCGGTCATGAAAGACAATGTCCATAGGCAAAAGTTCCTTTTTTCAAGAGTAACTGGTAAGTCCTTATCGGCCCTTCCCACGATGTCATCCAATCACAGTCCGTAAGTTAGGTAAACAGTCCTGTTATACCACCTGACCTTCTCTCCCATGGGTAACAGATGTTATTTGGGTTTCTGTGGTTTTGCAAAGAGTCACAACAATACCCATCTATCTTATCACACAGAGTCCTTTCTCATGCTCTCAGAATAGCATTCTCCCTGTTCTCACTAGCAAACAACCTGTCAGCATAGCATAGATCCTTTATACAGAGAAACAAGATGGAACCTCTCTCGCACATTTCTTAATTACAAAACCCATGTGCCTTACAAGATTTTAACTACATATATCCATCTCATCACAACATCTGCCTTCCAAGGGTCCACAACTCTTCAGGGAATGGATCTGGGGTATTGCTTGCCAGAGGTGCCAGCTGCTGAAACCTGTCCTCCTGAAAATGAGATAAGGCATCCACAATGCTGTTATCCAGCCCAGGGACGAGCATAGCTGAAAAACATATGTTAGCTGACAGGCATACAAGCACAAACTGCCTCACCATTCTCATTACCTGTTCTGAATTGGATGACTGCCTATTAATTACTGCCACCACAGACTGATTATCACACCAAAACCTGACTCGCTTTTGGGAGAATTTCTTGTCCCACAGGGTTACTGCCACTATTATTGGGAGCTATCTCTAGGAATGTGAGATCTCATATGATATCCTGACCGTTCCAATCTGGAGGCCATTGCTGAGCGCGCCACCCTCCATTGAAGTATACCCCCAAACCTATGCTTCCTGCTGCATTTGATTGAATCTGGAGATTGGTTCTCAGTTCTCATGGCTGCTGCCAAATAGCTACCCATTGAAATCTGTCAGGAAGGCTAACTGTACTAATAGGTATTTTTTCATCCCCTTGGTTAGCCTGATATGGTGGTGTGGGGACCCTACTCCGAGGTGGCCATTGCTAGCATTGCACAAAAGCCCCTCCCTGGAACCACTACTCTGCAAGCAAAATTAAGGTGGCCTAGGAGAGCCTGGAGTTCTTTTAAGGTACACTTCTTCCTTGGCAGGAAGGCCTGAATGGCCGCCATCCAATTTATCCTGCGGGAGGCTATTTGTGCTGACTATGGTGTCTTACTTGGATACCTTGATAAGTCAGGCAAGTCACTGGTCCCTCAATCTTTTTGTCCACTAGGGGGATGTCCAGGTCTACTGTCAGGCTCTGAAAGAGGCTCAAGAGTTTAGCGCAATGTGGCCCTCCTGCTTTCCCTATAAACAAGAAGTCTTGAGATAGTCTGTGACTGCCACAAATGTGGCTCTGCTCTGAAGGGCCCATTGCAAGAAGGTAACAAAGGATATGAAAACAGCACATGAGATAGAGCACCCCATGAGCTTGGCCTTATCTACTATTAACCCTGAAATTTAAAACTCAAGAGTGAAAAATCTACAGGATGGACTGGCAGTAACCAGAAGGAAAATTAATTATCGCTTTTTGCCAAGAGCACCCCTGGCCCAGTGTGTTGAATTACTTCTACTGCCTGATCAAAGGATGCATAATGTATTGTAGAAAATTCACGTAGGATGGTGTTATTTACAGATACCCCCCATGGGTATGATAGATAGTGAAAGAGACGGTACTCTCTGGGCACCTTCTTGGACACTGTTCCAATGGCAACACCCACAAGTTCTTCATAGAGTGTTGTGGGAATGGTCCAGCCAAATGTCCTGCCTTAAGTTCCTTGTTTTGCTTCCACTATGTGGGGCAACTCCCTTGCTGATTTCAAATTATTGGAGTCTGTTAGTATTCTTGGCGCCACATAAGGGATTTGGAAGCCCCTGCTGAAGCCCTCTCAAAGGTACAATGCTGCCAAGTTAATACCATCACACCTGCCTGCTGGCTGACAGGTATGGTGGCTGTGGCCCAGGAGCACTGTGGCTGACCAGCACTTGTCCTGGTGTTATATGGGGCAGAGGCTCAAAGGAAATGGAAGGAAACTGGGAATTGTAGTTACACTAAGATGGAATCTGTTAGGTTCAGTGTAAGATGAATTCAGAAAGAGATGTTTTACATGAGCTTGTTATGCAGAGTTGTTTGTCAAAGTCACAAGGTAGGACAGTCCAGGAAAAGAAGATGAAACAAAAGACCGAGATAAGACACCTGGAGCCTGGAGCATGAGAACTTTGGGTAGTGATCAAAGTGATCTGATACACCCACTTGGACTTAATTGGGTGTCAGCTTGAAAGTGTAGTGAAGAAGGAAGTCCTAAAGAGTTGTAAATTGAGAGGATTTGTGTATGTGAAGAACAGTTATTGAATGCTGTGGAATGTGAGACTGAGAGGCTTGTTTTTCTTAGAAAGAAGAAGCGGGGGAATAGCCCAGCTTCAAGATGCCAACATGTAGGACATAGAGCAAAGATGATTTCCTAGCTGTTTTTATTTTAATTAGAAATTGTAAGTTTATTTAAACATTTAAACATTGTAATACTCTGGAAATGCTCAATGCTTATGCTTTAAAGCTACAACTGTATGCTGATGAATCTACTCTATTTTCTTAATAAAACAAATATAATTCTTCAACAGAAGATCTAGTCTCTTGATACAGCAGGACTATCTAAATCCAGTGTGGATGAAAGAAAGTTAATAGTTGCTACTGTAATTTGTTACTGACCAAACTCCAGGAGGCAGTGGAAGACAGGAGGGCCTGGTGTGCTCTGGTCCATGGGGTCACGAAGAGTCAGACACAACTTAACGACTAAACAACGGCAACTATAAGTTAAAAGGTTCTACTGTCCTACTTGGTAAGGCTCTTGTGCATTCTAAGGAAATACAAAGCCTATGCCTTATTGCTTTGGAAGCAAATCAAAGGTAACTTTTTAGGCTCAGCTTTGTCTATGAGGCTTACTATGCACTTCTGAGGCCTAGAGCACTTTGGCTCCCTGTTTGTTAGAGGAAAAGAACTCTGGCCTCCCTTCTGAAGGGATAGTTAGCCTTGTCAAGCACAATGAGAGGGCAGAAACTCTTCTAATCCACCTTGGCTGTTTTTCCTACTTTTAATTAGGCTCATTCTCTGCCCTGGTGAGGTTGAAAACAAGCTTTGCCACTGTAAAAGTTGACTGCTGCCAAGATGGCTGGAATTGCTATTCTCCGCTGCTCCAGTCTGTTCCTTTTTTCTCTTTTTTTCTCCTCTCACTATTTTGTTTAAAAATACTGGTTTGTCCTGCTGATTCTTCCTGACTTGCCTCTCCGTTCTTGGCTGTTTGTTTTTGGCAGTATGAGTCCTGGAGGTTGACTGGAGTGTACTGCGGGGAAAGCAAGGAAAAACAGGCGAGACCAATGTTGATGGGGCGGGGAACAGCACACTGGGAGCCGGCACTGAAGTTCAAGCAGTGTCAGTTTGAAACAGTCAGCTGGAGCCCGTGGGCAGTGTTCCAGGAGCCGAGAGCTGAGAGCAGCACGCCAGGAACATGGGAGCTGAGAGCCAGGGGGTTCAGTGGAGTACTGCCTGGAGGTCATTGGGAGAACTTGGGATTCCAGAGATGACGGTGGGACCCGGTGTGGAGGACCTCATAAGCCACTGGGAGGACTGGAGGTGCCGAACATCTCTCAAAATTGGTAGGGGGTGGTGATTTCTGTGGGATGTTTGGAACGGGGGGCAGCCGGTGGGGTCCCATGTGTAGTGGGGCCTTGTTGACTGCTCCCCTGTATGCTTCCATGTCCCAAATTTCAGCCACCCCCCTGCCTTTTTCTCTGCTTTTCTTCCTGCATGGCCCAGTGAGGACTCATTTGCTGCTTGTACGATCTGGAGAATGGCAGCAGTAATGCCATTTTCTTTCACAGCTTTTCTGCTACTGTCACCTTTACTATATGTAGAGCAAACATATTTCAACATTAAAATCATCCTCACGAGTGGGTCAGGGAGGGGAAGGAGGAGACATTGGGTTTATATTGTCTTGTTACAGTATCGTGTGGTGGGGAAATTTTGGGGGAAATTCTGTCTTTAAAATTGATTTTTTTCGTAGTGCTTATGCTATTGTTAGCTCTCATTTATGATATTTTAAATTTATTTTTGAACATGATTGTTAATTGTCTTATGTTTTAGTTGCCCAATTTAAATGTTTTGTAAATTGTTATTTTTGGTAAATTATTTAATCTTATGGTAGATTAATTTCAAATGTTGATCACTTGTTAATTTTTTATATCGTTTACTGTATTACTTTGGTGTATTCTGTTTTACCTTAGTGTATTTCCTTTTTTCTTCTTTCTACATTGACATGGAGAGGAGGGCCTGCCCCCTCAGCGAGGATTCTAACATCAGTGTGATTACGGGTAGAGGGAGATATGGCGCTGGCACAGTGCCTACTCTTTTTAGAAGAACAGTGAACAGATGCTTGAAGGCTGTTCACTATTCTGCCACTGTAACCAACTGCCAGTCTCGAGGTAGGCAGATCAACTGGCCCTCCACTCTAAAGCTGGTGTTATTGAATGCCAGGTCTGTGTCCAATGAATCCCAGCTTATACAAGACCTTATTCTGGAGGAGGATGCAGACCTGGTGTGCATAACTGAGACTTGGATGGGTGGGGAAGGGGGTGTTTCTCTGACCCTGTCCTGCCCTCCTGGTTATGCAGTCCAGCACCAGGGTAGACTGGAGGGGCGGGGGGTGGAGTAGCCATTGTCTATAGAAATACCTTGGAGGTTATGAGGCGCTCCTCGGTGGTGAAACCGGGCTTGGAGGCCCTTCATGTGTGGATTGGGGCCAGGGATGGTATTGGGATCTTCCTAGGTTACCATGCTTTCCGCAGCCCACCCTCCTCCCTACTGGAGCTGGCATTGTCTCTGCAGCACTGTCGGAGTCTCCGAGGCTTCTGGTCCTGGGCGACTTCAATATCCATGTGGAGGCAGAGGTTTCCGATCCAGCTCTTGAGTTCTTGGAATCCATGGCTTCCTTGAATATGTCCCAACATGTCAACGGTCCCACACACATGGGTGGCCATATGCTAGACCTGGTTTTCTCCACTGAGCGGAGTGAGCGTGGTCTGATGGTGACTGACATGGTGTCAGTCCCCTTGTCATGGTCAGATCACCACCATGGTCAGATCACCACCACCTGTCTCAGAGGCACTCCCGCCTTGCAGGGAGCATGGACCTATTTCAATGGCCGCCCTCGAAGGTTACTGGATCCATCGAGATTCCAGGATACCATGAGAGGGATTCCAGCTGATCTACCTGTCGCTCCTGTTGAAGCTTTGGTTGACGGCTGGCTTGCCGCTGCCACTAGGGCCATAGACACAATCGATCCTAAACACCCTCTCAGGCACAGAGCTCGGCCAGGGTCCCAGTATAATCGGGACCTACGAGCAATGAAGCGAATCAGGAGAAGGCTAGAGTGCATTTGGAGAAAGGAACCGATGGGTTATAATAAGATAGCTGTCAGGATGGCAACTAACTGTTACCCAGCTAAGGTAAGGGTTTCCAGATGATCACACTTTGCTGACTGGATAAGTGAAGCTTCCAATCGGCAGATAGAACTTTTCTGTATAGTTCACGATCTATCCGGAATTGGTCTGGATGATGGGCCTCCCATTAATATCTCACCTGACCAATTTGCAACATTTAAAAAAAATCAAAAGTGGAGGCCATCCGCCGTGACCTCTCTCTCTTTTTAAATACAATGGATTGAACAGATATGTCCAGCACTCTGCCTTGCCCAGTGATTCTCAATTTCTTTCAGCCTGTGATGCCAGACTTGGTGGACAAAGTGCTCTATCGCTGACGGGCCACCACCTCCTCCCTTGACCCTTGCCCGGCCTGGCTAATCAAAGCAGCCAGGCTTGTAACAACGGAATGGGCCACAATAATAATTAATGGGTCTCTCCTAGAGGGCAAGGTTCCTCTTGCCCTCAAGGAGACATTCATTAGGCCCATTAGGAAAAAAACCAAATTTGGCAGCAGATGATATTGGAAATTTTAGGCTCGTCGCCAATGTTTCTTTCCTGAGCAAAGTGGTGGAGAGGGTGATGGCAGACCAGCTTCAGATGTTTTTCGACGAAACCAACGCCCTGGATCCATTTCAGTCAGGCTTCAGGCTGCGCTATGGCACAGAGATGGCACCGGTCGCACTGTTGGATAACCTGCTGAGGGAGGCCGATGGGGGGGGCAATGTGCCGTTGTTGGTCCTCCTTGGTATCTTAGCTGCCTTCGATACTGTCAACCACAGTATCCTCCTGGGGAGGCTCTCCGAGTTGGGAATCGGTGGTCTGGCACTTGCCTGGCTCCGATCCTTCTTGGAGGACCGCCCCAGAGAGTGCAGCTTGGGGTGAGTGTTTTGGCCCTGTGGAGTATCAATTGTGGGGTGCCGCAGGGGTCAATCATCTCACCAATGCTGTTTAATATCTATATGAGGCCACTGGGTGGGATCATCACGGGGTGTGGGCTTCATGCCACCAGTACGCTGATGACACGCAGCTCTACATCTCCTTTCACCTACTTCAGTGGATGCATTCTGTCCCTACAGTGCTGCCTGGAGACCATACTGCAATGGATGCAACTGAATGGGTTGAGGCTGAACCTGGACAAGACGGAGGTCTTGAGGGTGGTTGGTGTAAGCAATCCCCCATCTCCAAGGAGATTAAGGGGAAGCCGGAGAAGAAGAGATTCCAGAAAATTAGTCAGTCCTTATGAGCTAAGACGAGTCCTAGATCTCAGCCAGGCCCTGCACTAATTTTCCTTCCTCAAGTCCATCCCCTTTGTTAAGTAAAAACAAGAAACACAAAAAATCCATGAGTTTACACTCAGGCAAATCTGGGCTCTATATGGTAGCAAATACACATGGCCAATTAGATAGGTTAGTCTGTTCAAGAAACCAACGCATGCAATTCCAAAAACATTACTGCTTTATTAAGACATATGGTTCAGAAAAGAATTCAGATTATAGTAAAGCATTTCAGTTAGAAACATTTTCATATCAAGGCTGACAAATCACCCCCACTACTCCAGCTATAAAAATAAAACAAGAAATGCATTCTAAACTAGGATAATGCATAAGCGTAGTTATTCTTATGTATCCTGAGACTTCACAGTCCATAGTCCAACAGGTAAGGTAAAATCCAGTTGTAATCCGTTAGTCCATGTTGGTAAAAAGGCTCCATTCAAAAGTTATAATCCATTTTGGGAAAAAGCACATGTCTGTCCTTTCTCAGTCAAACTCCATCTTTTTTTCCCAACTTCCACCAACCTCCTTCTTCTTCCCAGGATGCCTCATAAGGAACACCCCCTCCTGGGTCTTGTTGTCCCGCCTAACTTTCTCATGGGAGCTTGAGTTGTTATCATGTTTTGTGGCAGAATTATTATGACTACCAGGAATGTACCTCTCTGGCTCTCCTTAGCAACTAGATAACCAGAGAACGAAGCTTCTCTGAAACAGCATGTAAAATTTTCCTACCACAGACACAGACATTAAATCAAGATGGATGCTATTGGGACAATTTTAGGACTATATGTCCCATTCTCGTAACACATAAAAACACAAATCATCATTGTTGGTTCCACCATTAGTGGTTTGGGTGATTCCCTCTCCTTTGGGGGGGATGACCCTGGCCCCAAAGAGCGAAGTCCACAGCTTGGGGATAAATCTGGACCCGGCACTTACCATGGAAACCCAGATGGTGTCCGTGGTCCACTCCGCCTACTTCCATCTATGGCGGATTGCCCAGCTAGGACCGTTTCTTGATGGGGGGGCCTCACTACTCTAGTCCATGCACTCGTAATCTCGAGATTAGACCACTGTAATGCTCTCTACATGGGACTATCTTTGAGATTGATGCAGAAACTTCAAATGGTTTAGAATGGGGCAGCCAGGCTTCTTAGTGGGGTGAGGAAATATCAGCACATCTCCCCCACTCTGGCTGCTCTGCATTGGCTGCCCATTCATTGACTTCAAAGTGCTAATGATGACGTATAAAGCCCTAAATGGTTTGGGACCTCGAAACTTGGCAGATTGTCTTCTCCCACCTAGTTCTACCCGAATCACCCGACATAGCCAGCAGGGATGGCTGAGGGGCCTAACACCGAGAGAGGCCCAGAAAGAAAGAACAAGAAACCAGGCCTTCTCAGCAGTGGCCCCTCAGCTCTGGAACAGCCTCCCGACAGAAAAACACCCTCCCTCGCTGGGTGTTTTTAAAAGCCATTTAAAAACCTGGCTTTTCAGGCAGGCCTTCCCTCCAGTCAATTAACTGACCTTTACTCTTTTTCTTTTTAATTACTCCATCTTGGCAAGGATTTATATAATTGTAAAATTTTGAAGTTTTAAATATTTTAGGATATTGTTTCTGTTAACTACTGAGCCTCGTGGTGCAGTGGTTAAACTATTGTACTGCAGCCAAAACTGTGCTCAAGTCCTGGGGTTCAATCCCAGATAGCCGGCTCAAGGTTGACTCAGCCTTCTATCCTTTCGAGGTCAGTAAAATGAGTACCCAGCTTGCTGGGGGGGGCAATCTGTAGCCTACATAATTAACTTGTAAACTGCCCAGAGAGTGCTTGAAGCACTATGGGGCGGTATATAAGCAGCAAGCTTTGCTTTTGCTTTTGTTATGTTTTTATTATGCATGTAAGCCACCCCGAGTAAACTTTGTCTAGGGGGCGGGGTAAAAATCTAATAAAAGTAAGTAAAAAGTAAAGTAGAGGACCTACCTCAAGAAGTGAAGGTGGTAGTTTTGTGCCCAGAGGTACTCCCTGACCGTTATCATTGTCTCTTTAGGGAGAAAGGATCATTACGGGGGCTGCATTAGGTGCTGGCTGCCTGGCTGCTGCCCTCTTTTTTGGGGGAAAATTTTGGTGGGTGGGCTTTAAGGATGCCCACTGAGGTAGCTGTGATGACCCCTTGCTCCCTTGCCTTTAAACTATAGTTCCCTGCTTGAACCAGGCCAGTAGGAGCTACTGCTCTGTGATAACAAAGGTGGCAACCTGTAGTTCCCCCTGTGCTGTATGCTGGGGGTAGTGGATGAGGCTTCAATTACCCCACCCCCTAGTAGATAGCCATGACCCAACTGTGAGTGACTCTGGGCTGTTTTTTAATTATTAATTCATTTTGTTATATATGGGGAGGCACAGAAGCCCATATACCCCTGGGGTAGCCCCCTTTTTAAATTTGCATGTAGGCCACCCCTGGGGAAGGGAGGCAAGGACGAAGGGGGGTGATGCCTGGCCCAATGGAGCCCATGCCTTGGTGCCTCTGCCCCCTCCTCCCTCTCCCTTAAGCCTCTTGGTCCTGTGCTGCTCTTAGTGCATGGCACTCTGCCACTGCCCCTCTTCCCCACACCACCCTACTTCCCTTGCCTTGTAAGCCTCAGCCTTCCCTCCACTTTTCAGTGTGGCCACCTCTTGCTGCTGCTTCTCACTGTTGCTATCCACACCACCTTCATTGCCACTGCTGAGCCTCCTCCAGCTGACCCTCTTGTTGCACTGCCATTGTCACTGCTCTCCTCTGAATGCTACCAAGGCCTGCTATAACCCAGGTCCAGAAGCAACCTATTTATCGAGGGGGTCCAAGAGGTCCTCCCCCCCAGATGTTCCAGCCAATCCTTGGCTGCCAGCATGATCTGTAGCCTGTGTCATGCTCCCAGGGTCTCTCATGGCCTGTCACATGGCCATCATTGTTATGGAGCCCCCAGAGGATGCCAGGCCACCACTCCAGCCACAATGCAGGACCCAGGTGAATCTGTTCATGGACTTGACACAGGCAGGTTTAAACAAAGAAGGATTTATTGAAACTTGGGCAAGGAGGTCAACAACAATTTGTTCTGGGAGAAACAACCAAACTTGCTTGTAGCAAGTTGACAAAAATATCTGCTGCTAATTAAGGGAGTAGAGCAAACTCAGGGATTAGGAAGACCCTGGCACGGGTATCCTCCTGAACAAGCAGATTCCACATCTGTCCACTACTGATGGAAGACCCACTAAGTTTAACTAAAAGCATTCCATACTTCACAATAGGTGATAAGGACCATTTTTCTAGGGAAAATCAAAGAAGCATCTAATGTGCATGCTCAGCTAGCAACCTACCCAAAAAGAATATAAAAGGAGGGGTCTGAGCAGGTATAATTTGTCTACAGAGATCAAAGACTTTTGGAATCAACTACTTTATTCAGAATTTGGAGAAGGCAAATAAAGAATTCTTCTCTCTTTGGTGAGTACAGTGGACCCTTGACTTACAGACTGCTTGACTTACAGACTTTTTGAGTTACAGACTTCTCTGGCCGCAAAATTTAGGTTTGACTTGTGATGAGATGGGTTTTTGAATTAAAATCTTGTAAGGAATATGGGGTTTGTAATTAAGAAATGAGCAAGAGAGGTTCCATCTTGTTTCTTTGTATAAAGTATCTATGCTATGCGGACAGCTTGTTTTCTAGGCGAGCAAAGAGAATGTTATTCTGATAGCCTGAGAAAAGGACTCGGTGTGATTAGATGGGAATTGTTGTGACTCTTTGCTAAACCACAGTAACCCAAATAACATCTGGTGTGGATGGGAAAGAAGTCATGTGGTGCAACAGGACTGTTTGCCTAGTAACGAACTCTGATTGGATGACATCGTGGGAAGGTGCGATAAGCCCTTGCCAGTTACTCTTGAAAAAGGAACTTTTTGCCTATGGACATTGTCATTCGAGACCTACTCTTCAGTCATTCGTGACACATGGGACTAACCTTTACATGGACTGATCTTTGTACTATACTGGATTACCCTTGGACCTATGGGCTTTTTCCTAAGGACTATGGATTATTTCTCTATGAACTCTTATTTTTGGAATACTTCATATGGACTATGCTCTTGTAATTTTGTAAGGACAATGGGACTTTTACTGAATGTTTCTTTTTGGTACAGGATTTTTGTTCTACAGAATCACTGAGGACTATAGCCTTTTCATAACCTACTTGGATTATTTTGTTTTTACTAATGAATTACTGGACTGGAACTGTTGTTATTCTTTTTTATTGGCTTTTTGTATTTTTGTAAGGTTTTTGGAACACTTTTCTATTTTTCATGTTTTCTTTGCCTCACTACAGAGTTGTAAATAACTAACACAATGCTTATTTACTTGCCTTGGCTTAGGTTGGTTTTGATACCTAGTAACATGCTTATTCTTTAATAAATTAAAGATTATAAAACTCAATTGGTTTCCTGAACAGTACATTTGTCTTAGGGTCATCTGAGAGTGCTGCCTCGGCCTAGCATACTTAAGGAGTCCTGCCAGTGGGGCCAGTTTAGTCTAAGGACTACAAAGCCCACTTGATCTTTTCACAGTAATATCTGAGAGTACAAGCGTGTTCTTATGTGGGCAGACCTGTAAGATGGAGTGTTGTAGCATGGCTAGCTGAGCTTGGACTCACTCAGCCCATTTTAGCGTGTGCAAGCTCCTGATTGCTCTCTGTCCAGGCATACACGTGTGCTTTCAAGCGCCGTGTTTGCTCGCATGACTTGCAGACTGAGATTTGACTTACAGACCAGAAAAAAAAAACAAAATGGAACAAAAACAGCCTGTTACGGGATTAATTGGTTTTCAATGCACTGTAGGTCAATGGAGACTTGACTTACAGACTTTTTGACTTGAGAACCGCCTTCCAATATGGATTTAGTTCTCAAGTCAAGACCCCACTGTATGTATGAGGTGTGAATGAGTTGAATGCATGAAACCGCTTTCATTAGAATTGTAATTAATAGGAATAAAGTATATTCACTGTGCATTTATTAATATGTCTTGTGAGGTCCTTTGCTGTTTCTATATATAAATAAAGACTCTCTTGTACATAAAAGGGACTTAGATATGATCTGTACTATTTGAGTCTGCAAAAAATTAGCACTTCAGAATAAATAAATTCACAAAAGAATATGCTTTTCTCCCGAACTTAAAACTGTTTCTCTCTCTTCTCTTTTACTATTTGTTCTCCTTGCTCACTCCTATTTTATACCTATTGAAAATATTGACTATTGAGCATTGTTTAGTACTAAGAATAAAGTACATCAGGACAACATTCCCATCATACAAAATCATTCTTACACAGAAACAGTATGGATCTATTTTACATTTCTTCATAACTGCACATCCCATCTTCATACATGCTCTAACCCACATAATCTGGATCATGACACACTACCTCTTAGGATTCCAAAAATTAGAAACTATTATTATCATTTCAGTTTTTGGACAATAATAACAATAATTTGCATTAAATTCTTGGTTACATAATTCAGCTTAATAACTAATTTAACTTTATGTTAAATACACTACATCATAAAAAATCATTACAGTACAGTTATGCATTTTATCTAGCAAAGCATTTGAGGTAGGAAAATGTTCTTGTAGTAGCATTTGAATACAAAAAATGGGGTTAAGCACTTTTACTAATCTGATAAATAGAAAAACAGTTATGTTAGTGATAATCAACAGAATACACTCTTTGTGTCTGCTCAGAAAGCATATAAGTAGTGAAATAGTAAAATAATGAAACAATGTATAATATATCAATAAATCAGTATGCTAAAACACTCTTAAAACAGTAAAATAGGATAAAACACTGTGTATGCTCAGGAACACTCAGGTATATAATTCCAGGAAAACATGAACAAATCAGAAATTCATCATTTCAGCCATCTGCCACTTCTGAATCTTCACAATAACTTCTGGACAGACTGTCATCAATAACTGCCATCACCCCAGGCAAAGTTGAAGAACAAAATCATACTCCTGCAAAACTATATTCCAGTGTAACAATTTCTGGTCATGCATTTTCATTCTGCTCAACCCCGGCAATGTATAGTTATCTGTCTGCAAAACAAATTTGCATGCACACAGATAAGGTTTGAAAAGACGAGCGGTCCATAAGATTGCATAGACTGCTCTTTCATGTCTACAGTAATTTTTCTCGTGAGGGTTAAGTTCTCTACTGACATAAGCAACTGGGTGTAAGATATCATCATCCCCTTTCTGTAACAATACAGCACCTAGGCCCAAACCTGAGGAAGTTGTTTTGTCAATATCAGGCAGTTTCAAAATAGGATCAAAGATAAGCTGATCTTTCAAAACTGCAAAAGCATCTTCACATTCTTGTGTCCAATTTATCTTCACAGATATTTGTTTCTTTACTAGTTCGGTCATTGGCAAAACCAATTTACTGTAATCATCAATGAGTTCTTTGAAATAATCAATCAATCTGAGAAATGCCAAAACTTGTTCTCTTTCAGTAGGTGTAGGCCAATTTTTATGGCTATAACTCAAATATCTGTGGGTTGAATGTCGCCTTGTCCAATCCAATATCCCAAATATCAATTTTCCCTCTAATCCACTGGACTTTTAAACCAACATTTTGCAATCTGCACAGTACAATTTCAACACGATCCATATGGGAAACAAAATCAGGACTAGTAACCTAAATAAGCACATACAAAAGGCAAATCCTTCAGAATTTCATCAGTAATTCTCTGAAAAGTTAGGCTTGCATTTTTCAAGGCATATGGGATCTTTTTGAAATGAAAAGTCCCAATGTGGCTGACAAAACTGGTTTTCTCTCTCAACTCCTTATCTATCACTATTTGGAATAATCCAGCTTGGACATTAAGGAATGAGACATATTCAGCTTTAGCTATTTTTTCAGTTACTGATTCCACACTTGACAAAAAATAACAATCTGGTTTTGTGATCTGATTTAACTGTCTGACATCTACTTCAAAGGCAAAATGAGTTGAATTTTCGCTGGGCATAATCATCACAGGATTACTTCATTCAGATTGGCTATGCATTTTCTGAATAGCCTTTTCCACACGTTTGGTATTAGTTCCATCAGCATATGCAGTACTACAAGTTACAGCTGCATGGTCACCTGTGTCAATAACATGTTTCACCACATCACATTCACTAGGCTTATCAGAAAACACATCTCTGAAATAGTCAAGAATAGATAATAGCCACTGTTGTTCATCAGACACTGACCCTTGGTTTTCTTCTGAATCAAGATTAAAATCATTCAATGCATTTTCAACATTCCCAAAAAATAGGCACAGCAAGTTCTTGATCTACTGGGACAAAACTGACTTGCACATATTTATTTTTGCTACTACAGGTGTGTACAATCTCATACCATTAACATGACAAAAGATGGGTTTATTCTCAAGACCTCTCATCTGGACAAGCTATTTGGTCACCCCTAGTCTCTTCAAAATTCTTTCTGGGCCTTCCCAAATCTCTGATTGTGCACCTTCTGGAAACTTTGTTACATAAGCAAGATCCCCAATAGAATATTCTTTGTCCTTTGCATCCCTGCAGATTGGACAAAACTGCACAAACTTTTTGACACACCTTTTCATTTTTGGCCAATAGAAATACTTAGAAACCATCTGCAAAGTCTTTTTGTAACTGTTATGCTGATAATTAGTTTCATGTGTGAGTTTTAGGACCTGGAGTAGAAAAAAAATTGAGGAATGACTAACTGCCCTAAAGGATCTGAGTACTTCACGCTTTGCTTTTATCTTACCTTCACGACACAACAATCCGTCTTCACGCCTATAAAAATTTACAGGTTGGTGTAAATAATCTGGCTGTTCAGGCTTTTGCCGTGCTACATTCAAAGTAACATAATTATGCAAATAGTTCTTGAAAAAATCAGAATGGCTCATTTCACAAATGAAAAGTTCAGGGTTAGCAAAACGTGAGGACTTCCTTTCTGGATACTGCAGCAAATTAAATCCCTGTTTTACAGGCAATTTTGATTTATCATCAGGACAATTCTGAACTCTTGGGGCTTCTTTCGAAGTAAAATCCCTTAGTGAGGCATTTCCTGAGCTTGGCAAAACATTTCTGGTCTCAGTCTCTGAGGTGTAAAGTGATTTAACTCCCTTTGAAGTCAAATCTGACACTTTTGCTTGTGCAATTGGACTCACTTCAGGAAAAACATGACTCTATTGCTTTGTGACTGATGTTTTTACACAAGTAACAGTATCTGGTTTATTTTTAACTTCTGTAACACTGTTTGCTTGGCCTTCTTGCATGTCTGGGTGGCACTTCAGCTTATTAGCAACATGTTGTGTCTCCTGTAAGGCAGATTTTAAGGTAGAAAGCTTTTCTGCTTTAGAAAACTCTGCCTTCTTGGTCTCTTTTATTTCAGGTTGAATTAACTGGAGCGTGATTTGCTTAAATTTTTGCCCTTGCACATTCCATTCAGTCTGCAGCTCTGACTCTCTTGCTAAGTCAACAGTTCTTTCATAGCTGATTTTGTACCTCACTCTCAATTTTCCTCCTTGAATCATAGGTACAAAATTTGTATTTTCAAAACACATAGTCCATTTGGATGGGCTTGGTTCATTTGAAAATGCTGACCCTCTGGTTGGCTGAAAGGAATTTGAGACAGCTGGCTGTTTATGTCTTCCCCTGTCTTCTTCTATTCTGCTAGCAGCCAGCGGCAGATTAACTCTTCATTGATCTGGAGCGGCTTGTGGCTGGTAATTCCCTATAGGAATCCCATTCAGCTGAATTGAATCAATGTTAATTTGTTCTGCGGGACCTCTCTGGTTAAGAAATTGGGACATGGTTGCTTTAAGTGAAATCTCCCTTGAAGTAACATCTTCCTGAGTCTTCTCTGGGCTCAGAACCCTTTTAATTTGAACATTAGAGAATGGCACATCTGGTAAATCTGCCCTTTTAGTTGTCAGTGGATGTCTGTCCTGTCGGAAATCAGGGTTTTCTGGAGCAGCTTCTACATTCGGGGTAGACAGTTCCTTGATCGGGTAACTCCCTGCTTGGATCTGACTTTTCCTGCAGTCATCTGGACATCATTCCCGTTGCTCCCTGGGCAACTGAGGGTTAATAGTGCCCTGGAGAAAATGATTCTCCTCTTTGGCTTCTGTTTCTGGAAGCGGTAACTCATCTAGCAACTCTTGGCCTCCTTCACTGTCATCTGAATATGTGTATAGGATTTCTTCTCAACCCGTAGTCCTCTGGTGTCTCACTTTTTGGTCAGGCATGGTCCTCCATGGGCTCAGCTCTGATACATCTCTCCAGGCTTCTTGTACTGGTTCTGCTTTGCAGGGCCTCATCTCTGTTCTGCAGATTTCCCACCCTGGAATGGCTCTTGGAGCTGGCACATCTCTCAGGTCACTTCTCTGCATGGGGAAAAACTCTTTTGGGTGGCCACATTCCTCGGGGTACTTCCCTGCATGGGGAAGAACTCTTCCTGTGTGGGCATGGCATTATCAGGCTTGACCCTTGAGGTTGAGATTCCTCGAATACTTGGAATACCCTTGAAACTGGTCAGCGGGTTTATTTCAGTCTCTCTGGCTTCCCTAACTGACCACTGAGTTTGATAAGTCTCAGAGACTTCTGGAATTATGGGTTGGCTAGCTCAGTGTTCTATCTGCCACTCTTCCTCTGAATCACTAGAGAGGTCTGATTCTTGTTCATGCTCTAAGAAAAAACCTTCATCACAGGACAGTTGCCCCCAGCACAGCTCTGATTCTTCTTCCAGGGCATAGCTTTCATAACTAGACAGGGATTTCCCTTCCTGAATTCTTATCCCTATCTGTCTCTTCCACAACTGTCATTAATTCAGAGAAAAATTTTCTCCATTACCTGCCACCTTATCACTTAAAGCTAGCAGAATATACACTCTGTCTATGATTTAGCCAAAGGCAATAGTCAATAGTGCAGATAAAAACTTTGCCTGCCACTCTAACTGAGCAGAACAGACAGAATTACAGAATAAGTTTGTGGGAATCTTCCTCAACACTGATAAATTTGCCTTAGCAATATTTTCAATGGGAATTGCCACATTATTTTGTAATCCTTGGAGATGTCAAACTGAACATTTAGTTTGGCCTCTCAACAGCTTCAGCTGTCCACTTGAGGTCTCTTCTCAGAGAGTACCTCCCAAGTTTACTTAGAAGCTGATAAAAACTGAAATGCAGGGCTTCCTTAAAAGCTCACCTCCATTTACAGCTGATGCCAGGCAAAGCACAGGACTCTTAAAGAGTCTTTCCATTTCACACTTTGCCTTCAAGCAATGCAAGACAATGTCAAGCACAAGGCATCCGTTTCATTGTTGCTATTTTGCAAGACACTGAATCCTCAAAAACAAGGCACGTGAAGCACATCTCACTGCTGCCACCATGTCATGACCCAGCCTCCTGTTAGGGAGTCCTTGATTGGTGGATAGAGAGCAATTGGGACCCTGAATACCCTTTAACAGCTAGGTAGAGTCCTGGTGACCTCAGCCAGGAAGTATTACAGACCCCTTCTCAGAAGTCTATCCTAAAAAGATACTTGCATGCACTTAATTAAGTTCAACAAGAAGATACACATGAGCTTTGTAGTCCTAAAATCTACTAAAGTTCAATAAAGCAGGACTCAATTTTCAATTCAAAGTAACCTTTATTGGCATAGAGAAGCTAAAAGCATTCAGATAGAAAAGTTAATAAAAATAATATTAAATAGACATAAGCATAATAGTTACACAGCTAGAGATGTAAGAAATGTAACAAAAATAACGACAAGAGATGCTTAGGACAATCTGGTTAATTTTTAAAAACCTGGGAGGAAAGAACCTTTGCAAGGAACTCGGCTACTAAAGTTGTTGTTTCTTGTGAGAAGTCATGGAGAAGGAAACCTGTCAGAAGCTGGGGAGGGCTGGAAAAGCCTGAGATAATTGGGCCTAAGATACAAGCTCGATGTGACAACCTCCTCACATGTCACAGAGGTGCCACGTCACTCTCACACACTCACTCTATTCACGCTGCCACCAACCATTACCTCAAATGACTCTTCAGATTATTAAATGATTTTGAAAATAAAAATTTGTGTTTATTGGTTACAACAAAAGGAATGGTAAATCACTTTAATAAATCAAATAATAAGGCAATCACTATAATAAAGTATCACTCACTCACACTCTCTCTCACAGACCCTCACTATATAGCACAGTTCTTCACAATAGGAACAAACCCTAACACCCTAACCGGTCCCTAACCAGTCCCTATCTGGTCCCTATCAAGTCCCTATCTAAAGCACTCACACCCATTCACTCCCCTTATATACACTGGCTCCACCCCTTATGTCCCAGCCTCCGTCACGCTATTGGCAGACGACATGCCTCTACAGCAATGACGGACAGGTGGCTTCCAAGCTACCGTAACACTCAAAGATCTTTAAACTCAGGACAGTAACAGAGAATGTGTGTAACTGAGTCGGGCTCTAATCCACAGAGGTTGCAGATTCTTTGTTCAAAGAGTACTCGAGCATATCATCCCTTAAGAACCTCAGAAGGGAAAATGTTCAGCCAGGCTAAAATAAAGGCCCTCCTGATTAGAGGGTTCACCAAGAACTGGAAATAAAAATGTCCAGAACCAAATGTGGGGAAGATACCGAAGTGGATTGGAGAACATGTCTGATTCACATTGGAAAGTAACTGGAGATACTCAGACTCCCATAGTCTGTCCTTGATAAGGGAATGTGCTTGTTTAAAGGTACTGTTAAGAAGGGAGTTTAAACATATGGCAATGGACATGAGTTTGGTTTCACATTGCGTAAACCATGTGGATTGATCTTTAAGTAGGTAAACAAGGAGAGAATCTGGGTCTATTTTTAAAAAAAGACGCAGCCAGAATTTAAAAGTGAGTGCCCATGCAGTCATTGAGGGGAGATGCAGGCCTAACTCTAGGGCTATAGTAGATAGTTTAATTAAGTTGGGAATCCCTAGACTCCGTCTATAGAAAGAGGCAGCCAATAGATCAACTTTATTGTTCATGGCATTGATCCAGATTGGGACACTATAGAGCAGGCGATTAATCAGTTTAGCCTGGAAAATATGAATGACAGCTGGGACGAACTGATTCCCAGCATTATAATAGAATTTAGTTATAGCTCCGAGAAGATGTGAGAAAGAAGCTATCGCAGAGTCTCTATATGTAGTCCACTTGAGTTGGAAATTGAGTGATATACCTAGATATTTAAAGGATCTGACTTGTTCAATAAACTGGTTATTAATTTTCCACTGAAGTCTTCCAAGTTTTTGAGAAGATCATAATTTTAGTTTTCTCCACATTAATAACAAGATCGTTGCGTGAACAATATGATTGAAACAAGAAGAGAAGTTGTCTTAAGCCTGAACTAGATATAGAAAGGAGGACGGCATCATCCGCATATAACAAAAGAGGTATGGGTACCTTATTTAGAAACGGGGCAGACTTTTCAGCTGATGACAACTGGGAGCGTAGATCTGCTAGGAAAAGGTTAAATTAAAAAGGGGCTAAAATACAGCCCTGCCTCACTCCTCTAGTGACTGAAATCTTCTCGGAGATAGAGCCGTAGTAATCATAATGAACTTGGCAAAAATTGGCATAGTGTAATTTACATATTAAGAAAAGTAGACATGGGAGAATTCCCCATGCGGCTAGTTTTTCCCACAAAATGAGTCTATTGACAGAGTCAAAGGCAGCTTTCAAATCAATGAAAGCCACAAACAAATTTCCTTTAAATTGACATGTGTACTTCTCTGCTAGAAATGAGAGTTAGTGCCTGATCTAATGTTGAACAGCCCGAATGAAAGCCAATTTGCTCATATCCTGGAAGGTTTACAGAGGAGGACCAAGTAGCAAGGTGAACTAAAAGATGTTTACTATACAACTTTCCAATTGCCGAGAGAAAGCTTATCGGTCTATAGTTACCCGGGTTAGAGGGGTCGCCTTTTTAAAAGATAGGAACTAAGATGGAGGTGAGCCAGTCTTCTGGGATAAACCCATGCTCGTCAATTAAGGTAAACAAATTTGCCAGAGGGTCAACCCACCATTGGGCATTATTAATTAAGAGGTCATTGGAAATCCCATCTGGGCCAGGGGACTTCCCACGTTTCAGGGAGTGGATAAGCTTTATAACATTGTCCCTGGAAACTGGTGGCCAGGGGAGGAGATCAGAGGGAAGATTCTTTAATATTGGAGCTGGATCCTGGGAAGAGAATATTTTAGAATAATAAGTTGTCCAGTCAAGAGAGGAGATAAGCAAAGGGCTTTTATAGGGCTCTTTCATGGAAGATTGCGCAGCCAGTGACCAGAAAAGTCTACTGTTCTTTGATGTAATAGCCTCTAGGAGCTGGGACTAATTCCGCAAGGCAAAGTTGTGCCTCTTGACATGAACAAGCTGGCACCATATACTTCTCACCCAGCAATAAAGGGCCATGAGAAAAGGAGGTGGAGAGAGATGAGACAGTCCTTCATTCTGATTGGCTTACGTCAGTGCAGAGTGAAGAAGAAGGTGGTTCCAGCATGTGAAGAAAATGGCAGGATGGTGACAGAGAACTTTTTGATCTTTTTGGATTTTTGGATTTTACCTTCGATTTTAGATTTTTGAATGGACTTTGGAGTTCCCATTGCTATTGCTAGGATGTAGTTCATAGCAAAGGATAGAGAAAGGGGGGCTCAGTCTTAACCACCTTTCTAGCTATTAGAATTTTCTTATTTTATTCTTATAGCTGGGATTTGCTGTTTCTAACTGTGATGAGATGGGTTTTTGAATTAAAATCTTGTAAGGAATATGGGGTTTGTAATTAAGAAATGAGCAAGAGAGGTTCCATCTTGTTTCTTTGTATAAAGTATCTATGCTATGCGGACAGCTTGTTTTCTAGGCGAGCAGAGAGAATGTTATTCTGATAGCCTGAGAAAAGGACTCGGTGTGATTAGATGGGAATTGTTGTGACTCTTTGCTAAACCACAGTAACCCAAATACCATCCGGTGTGGATGGGAAAGAAGTCATGTGGTGCAACAGGACTGTTTGCCTAGTAACGAACTCTGATTGGATGACATCGTGGGAAGGTGCGATAAGCCCTTGCCAGTTACTCTTGAAAAAGGAACTTTTTGCCTATGGACAAGGTCATTCAAGACCGACTCTTCATTCATTCGTGACACACCCTGAAATCTATCGGGACCAACCTTTACATGGACTGATCTTTGTACTATACTGGATTACTCTTGGACCTATGGGCTTTTTCCTAAGGACTATGGATTATTTCTCTTATTTTTGGAATACTCCATATGGACTATGCTCTTGTAATTTTGTAAGGTCAATGGTACATTTACTGGATTTTTCTTTCCTAAGGACAATGGGACTTTTTGTCACGTTCCCGGGAGTTACGACAAGCCAGAGTCCGATAATCAGTCCAAGGTCAGCAATACCAAAAGTTCAAAGCCAGAGTTCCAAACAAACTTACAGAGTGCAGAGCGAAAGGCAAAGTCCAGGTCCAGATACACAGTCAGAGTCCAGGGTACAAAGCACGTAGTCCAAAGCCAAGGTCCGAAGTCCGATGCAACGCAGATCCAGGGTCAAGGTCCAGGGTACAGGAGCAGGAGACGTGGATGCCAAACAGGTTTTCGACACCTTGCTTCCACGAAGTTTCCTGCTTTGCTGAAGCTCATTTTATCCTAAAGCAGCTCCCTGAGCTGTTGGAACGCTCTCCATTCTGCTAGTACTCAGGGCTAGGTGAGCGCAGGTCCCTGTGGAAAGCTTTAGAGCGATCCTCTGCTCTTCTTTCCCTGAGTCTTTTCCGAAGCCTGCCCCGAAGCCTGTCTGCTGTGGAGGGAGAATCTGGAGGCTGCTCAGCTGTTTCTAATCTCTCCACATTCTCCTCAGCCACAGTTAACCCTTCTGGGTTCAGATCTTCGGGTGCACTCATGACACTTTTACTGAATTTTTCTTTTTAGTACAGGATTTTTGTTCTACAGAATCACTGAGGACTATAGCCTTTTTATAACCTACTTGGATTATTTTGTTTTTACTAATGAATTACTGGACTGGAACTGTTGTTATTCTTTTTAATGGCTTTTTGTATTTTTGTAAGGTTTTTGGAACACTTTTCTATTTTTCATGTTTTCTTTGCCTCACTACAGAGTTGTAAATAACTAACACAATGCTTATTTACTTGCCTTGACTTAGTTTGGTTTTGATACCTAGTAACATGCTTATTTTTTTAAAATAAAATAATGATTATAAAACTCAATTGGTTTCCTGAACAGTACACTTGTCTTAGGGTCATCTGAGAGTGCTGCCTCGGCCTAGCATACTTAAGGAGTCCTGCCAGTGGTACAAGTTAAGTCTAAGGACTACAAAGCCCACTTGATCTTTTCACAGTAATATCTGAGAATACAAGGGTGTTCTTATGTGGGCAGACCTGTAAGATGGAGTGTTGTAGCATGGCTAGCTGAGCTTGGACTCACTCAGCCCATTTTAGCGTGTGCAAACTCCTGATTACTCTCTGTCCAGGCTTACACGGATGTTTTCGAATGCAGTGTTTGCTTACATGGTGGCAGCTGCACGGTGGACCACGTGCTGGTTTTTGTAGTACCTCAAGATGACCAATCTTTGTTCTGTCTGGCAGCTTGAGTGGCTCTGATCCACAAGCTAAGTTTTGATTGCAGTGGGACACTGATGCTTTAAGGAGCTAAGTGCATCCCTGAGTGTGAACAGTAGCTTCCTAGGAAACGCTGTTTACCAGCAATTAGATTTAAAGGCTGTGGTGAGAGGTGTTAAATTTTCAGGCTGTGGTAATGTGTGTTAGAATCTGGGGTGCTCTTTTAAGAAAGAGATTCCCAGGAGGACAAGCAAACTGTTAGGAAACAATGGGATATAATCAGTAGGCATGTGCAGGTTTTTACAGCGTTGTAGTGAAGTAATTCTAAGATGCATGTCCTTTATTTTTGGGTGCTTGCATTAAGTGCTGTCTCAGGTCATGCCCAGGATTTTAGGATCTGTTAGGGATGACCCTGCCTGTTTCAGTCTTTAATAGCACCCAGGTTGAGCAGTGTCATTTCCATAATCTTAGGATTGCATGCATGACCCTGCCTAAATTGTTTTGGTGGCTTGTATCCAGCCTAGCTCGGGGTCTCCCACTACGATCTTAGGATCTGTCGGAGTACCTAGCTGCATCTAGCTTGGCCTAGAGTCATGCCCTATGGTTTCAGCATCTGTCGGGCTGACCTGGCCCTAGTGGTATCTATCTGCACCTAGCTCAGCCATTGATCATCTCTGTAACTTTAGGGTTCACAGAGTGGTCACTGTTTTTCTTTTCTCTTCCTTTTGGATTTTTCAGGATTTTGGTTTTGCAGCTGTCTGTCCTCTCACATATCTTAGGATAGCAGAGTGACAGCAGTTAGTCGAAGGTGCAGAGGAGATTTTTAATTTTATTTTGGGTTTTGCAGCTGTCTGTCCTTTCTGCCGATCTTAGGATCACATAATGACAGCAGTTGATCGGAAGTACAGAGGAGATTCTTAATTTTATTTTGGTTTTCCTTGGAGTTTTGTTTTGTTTTTATTGCTGACCTAGCTTAGGCTAGTTAGCCAGCAGAACATGGGGGAGGAAGAGCAGTTGGCAGCTGTGCAGAGAATCGTGGAAATGGCTTCGGGTTTTATCCAGCAAGCCACGCAGAGTGTGCATCAAAGAGATCAACTGATAGCGGAGCTTTACCGGGAAAACTTACTTTTAAAACGTCTTTTGGGCATAGAACCGGCCGTGATGCAAAAGTTTTTTCAAGCCCATCAGCAGGACCCTTTTGAGGATTACAGTAACGGGATGCTTCAGACACCTGGAAGCTCCCCTGGAATTCAAAATGCTTGCGAGGAAAGAGTTAACGAGGCCCAGTGGAGTGGTGATGAGCATACCAAAGGAGATAGCAGTTTAACAGCCGAAGATTTATGGGTGCTGGTACAGTGTGCAGATGAAGGAATGCAGGAAAAAGAGACATCGCTTCACCGAGCTGTTTCTGTGGATGAATTGGCATCGGACGACGCAAGGGAAAACTGCAGTGCTCCAGAGGACTTCAGCGCACTGGAATGCAGCTCAGCACACCCCTCAGTCCTTCTTCAAAGCCCAGGACAGGTGAGAAGCTCTGAAATAATTCGTGATGAGACTATGAGTTTGCCAGAAGAGGGGGAGCAAGGGATTTTCCAAAACAGTCAGGCAAATGCTGTGACTGAGAGCCCTCACGGCAGCTTAGAAGCAACAGCAGAAGGTCAGTCACCTCAGACTCTGGGAGACTGTCTAGTGGAGACTGTGGCAGTACAGAACAACCAGCTTGCAGACCTCCAGGGGTCTAAGCAACCAGAAACAGTGGGGTCAGGAGAAGTTCAAGGGGGAGTAAAATACCGAGATGATGATTTGGAGACTCAGTTTGATACTTTGACAGAACTTATGTCAGCAGATCTTGATGCATGTCAGATCTCAAACGACCCCCTCATTCTTAGTCCAGTTATGTCAATTGGAACTCCCACATTTGACTCAGAGGAGGTGGACGACCCCCCTTCTCTTAGCCCAGGGGTGACAGTGAAATTGGACACTGTTAGGTTGGCCGGCATTCCCTGGACTTCATGGCAACTTGACAGAAAAGCAATGCTCCATGGGGGTGTACTAATTAGAAGAGGGGAGAACACATCAAAGCAGCCCGAAGGAGATAAAGTATCTTTACCAGAGACATTGCATAATGCTACAGGAGGAGTTGTGCAGCATGAACCTTCACAATGTTTTAATGGTACAAGAGTATGTGATGCTAATCCTGTAAACTTGCTTCAAGATAAGAAATTGCATTTAAACTTGTCGGGAAGTGAGTCTGTTTCTAACACAACCAGTGGATGTGGAAGTGCTAAATTGTTGGAATTACAAAGGGATGATTTTTCTCCAGAGACTGAAATCATGTCTGGGAAACTTGGCTCTGTACCAAAGTTGATGTTTCCTGTGATACCTTTGGAAAAGAAAGGGGATTTTAACCAGCCTAATCTCCAAGTTGTGAGTGCTAGTAATGATTCTGGAATGTCTAATATTTGTTTGAACAATAATATGACTTTGGGATCGATGCAGGAATTGACCAAACAAACAGGTGATAACATTATGCCTAATAGCATTCCTGAGGCTATGCAGAGAGCTCCCGAGGGAAATCTGATGCAACAGTGGCCTCTTGAGACCAAACCTGATAGCACAGTTAATTCAGAAAGGATACCAGCAATACGGGTTTACAAGTGCGTTGCATTACTTGACCAAGAGATTCCTGACATTATACCTGTGGTGACAGAGGTAGACCAAGAGAATGATGAGCAAGGTGGAGAAAGTGATGAGGGAGATACTGGAATTGAAGGCATTGGTCAATTTAGCCCAGAACAGATATTGGAGTCTGTGTTAAATCATTACCAAGATGTTTTTTCTGATTCACCTGGAGAGACTCATATGGTGAAACATTCTATTACAGTTAAAGATGGTTTGGCTGCTGTTTCTGTTCCTATGGACATAGAAGGGACTAAGGTCAATTTAGTGTCTGGAACTGTTGAAAGTCTTATTTCTCAAGGAGTGATTGAACCATGTAGAACAGCTGTATTCAATACTATTTCAATGTGTCAAGGCGAACAGGATGCTAATCTCAAAGTGGAATTAGATTTTAGCCAGTTAAATAAGTTCACTGAGTCAGAGACTATTTCTACACTTAATGTTGACACGTTAGTTGAAATTGTTGCAAATGCTGAATGCATTTCTGTGGTTGGAATAAAAGGAGGGCTTTATCAGATTTTAATTAAAGAGGAACATCGCCCTTACACGTCATTTACTTGCTCTAAGGGAACTTACCAACTCAGAAAGTTGGCACCTGGAATGAAAAATATCTATGTTACTTTTCAGAAATTTGTAAATGAGTTGCTTGGTGATTTATATTATGTGATTGCCTATGTTGACAACATTGTAATTTACAGCCCTGATCCGATGTTACATGTAAAACACATAGAAACGGTACTTCGCAGATTGAGGAGTGCAGGATTGAAAGTGCAAATGGATCGTTGTGTTTGGTTTGATGGGAGTGTGCCCTACCTAAGATATTGGATTGGTCCTAATTCTCCTCAACCTGAGTATCTCAGAGTGAAAGCTATTAATGATTGGCCTGTTCCTACAGAAAGAGAACAGATATTGGTATTCTTGAGATTGGTTGACCATTTCAAAGGATGCATTAGTGGTTACAGTGATTTGGTATCACCTCTAAAGAAATTAATAAGGAAATCAAAATGTGTTGCAATGGAATGGACACGAGAATGCAACCAATCTTTTGAGTCTTTAAAAATGTTACTTATAACAGAACCAATCTTGCAATCAGCTGATTTTGCTAAACCCATGATAATTCAAACTGCTTTTTCAGGAAAAGGTCTGAGCGCTATCTTATTACAAGAAGATAATACTAAATTTTTACACCCCGTAGCTTATGTGGCCAGAAAATTGAAGGAGAGAGAGAGAAAGTATAATTGTCAGAAGGGAAATGCTTATTCAATTTTGTGGGCTCTTCACGTTTTCAGAATATATGGATGTACCCGGAAAGTGGTTATTCAAGCAGACAAAAATGCTATGACATTCTGAGAGAGACAGAGGCATCGAAGCCCAATATTAATGCAGTGGCATTTCAGATTGCAAAAATATGATTTTGACATTGAACATCTGCCTGGAAAGAAGGCCTTGATTGCCCACAGTTTATCTAGAATGTTTAGTGCAGATGCAAGGGGAGGAATTGGCTAGAATTGGAAAAAATCTGATGTTTAATTTTCTTGATATTCTGTATTACAATGTTTCTGAGCATACATAGAGTGTTTTATCCCTTATTACTTCATATCAGTATATTGGTTTATCAAGTTATTATTATGTTAACCCTGGTTGCACTATTTAATGACTGGAGTGTTATCTGAACATATGCAGAGTGATGATTTAATTAGTTATACTAACATGTTTGTTCTTCTGTTTTTCAGACTAGTAGAAGTGTCTAACTCAATTTTCTCTCATGTATGGTAAATACTGTAATTATAATAATTCTCATGTATCAATTGTTTTGCTATTTTAGAAGCATATTTGAAATGTATTACTTTATGTTCAAGTTAATATCTTTCTCTATTTTGTTAATGCTTAATTATGGCATCTCATCTTATTCAGTTATCAAAATTAGAACTCAAATTGTTCAGAAATTTTGTTAATCTTCCAGGGGTTTGTGATGAGATGGGTTTTTGAATTAAAATCTTGTAAGGAATATGGGGTTTGTAATTAAGAAATGAGCAAGAGAGGTTCCATCTTGTTTCTTTGTATAAAGTATCTATGCTATGCGGACAGGTTGTTTTCTAGGTGAGCAGAGAGAATGTTATTGTGATAGCCTGAGAAAAGGACTCGGTGTGATTAGATGGGAATTGTTGTGACTCTTTGCTAAACCACAGTAATAACATCTGGTGTGTGGGGGAAAGAAGTCATGTGGTGCAACAGGACTGTTTGCCTAGTAATGAACTCTGATTGGATGACATCGTGGGAAGGTGCGATAAGCCCTTGCCAGTTACTCTTGAAAAAGGAACTTTTTGCCTATGGACAAGGTCATTCAAGACCGACTCTTCATTCATTCGTGACACACCCTGAAGTCTATCGGGACCAACCTTTACATGGACTGATCTTTGTACTATACTGGATTACTCTTGGACCTATGGGCTTTTTCCTAAGGACTATGGATTATTTCTCTATGAACTCTTATTTTTGGAATACTCCATATGGACTATGCTCTTGTAATTTTGTAAGGTCAATGGTACATTTACTGGATTTTTCTTTCCTAAGGACAATGGGACTTTTACTAAATTTTTCTTTTTAGTACAGGATTTTTGTTCTACAGAATCACTGAGGACTATAGCCTTTTTATAACCTACTTGGATTATTTTGTTTTTACTAATGAATTACTGGACTGGAACTGTTGTTATTCTTTTTAATGGCTTTTTGTATTTTTGTAAGGTTTTTGGAACACTTTTCTATTTTTCATGTTTTCTTTGCCTCACTACAGAGCTGTAAATAACTAACACAATGCTTATTTACTTGCCTTGACTTAGTTTGGTTTTGATACCTAGTAACATGCTTATTTTTTTTAAATAAAATAATGATTATAAAACTCAATTGGTTTCCTGAACAGTACATTTGTCTTAGGGTCATCTGAGAGTGCTGCCTCGGCCTAGCATACTTAAGGAGTCCTGCCAGTGGTGCAAGTTAAGTCTAAGGACTACAAAGCCCACTTGATCTTTTCACAGTAATATCTGAGAGTACAAGGGTGTTCTTATAATAATAATAATAATAATAATAATAATAATAATAATAATAATAATAATAATAATAATAATAATAATAATAATAATAATAATAATAATAATATAATTTATTGTCATTGTAAGTATATACACATATATACACATTGTAAGTATATATACTTATGTGGGCAGACCTGTAAGATGGAGTGTTGTAGCATGGCTAGCTGAGCTTGGACTCACTCAGCCCATTTTAGCGTGTGCAAACTCCTGATTACTCTTTGTCCAGGCTTACACGGATGTTTTCGAACGCCGTGTTTGCTTACACTAACTACCTTAGTTTATGGAAATGTATTTGAATGCTATGCTTTGCAACAAACTGAATATCTCTGATTCTTTATTTTTCTAATAAAACAATAATTCTTAAAAACTTATGTTTGGTCTCTTGAGCAGATAACCTGCATAATTACTTATATTTTTTAGGCCACAAGTATGCTACTGAGTCCAATTAATTGCCTGAGTTTTGCTAGTCTTGGCAGACTCTAAGACTCATGGTTTTATCTTTGGTTTTCTCAGTTAATTGTTAATTGTGAACAGACTTGGGAAAGAGGGTGTCAGTGGGATGGCCTGGCTGTAAGAAGGACTCATTACAGCTTTTATAGGAGTACGCTGAACCCCCAGAACCTCTCTGTTCCAGCCTCAGCATTCTCTTAGGAGAGCTGTGTGCTTACACATGGCTGCAATGTGAGATTTCCAAGACAGAGTTGAGTCCAGAAGCACAGGAGATATGAAAAACCCCTGGAATACCCCACAAGTGAGGATCCAAGGGGTCAATAACTCATCTCCAAGTTGAACTCTCTGGACATGGCCCTCAAGAAAGGATGAGAGCCAGCTCAAAACTAATCCCCTGATCCCCACCTCTGAGAGCTTGTCTGGGAAGAAACCATGGTCAGTGGTATCAAAGGCTGCTGAGAGATCCAGGGGGACCAACAGGGAGGATCCTTCCTTGTTGGTCTCCCTTAACAACTCATTGTGCAGAGCTACCAGTGCCATCTCAGTGCCATGATTGTAATGGTTAAAGTCAATTTTCCTCTTCCAGGTATGTCTAGAATTGTACCATGACCAGCAGCTTGATCATAGTGTCCATAAAGTCTATGTTGTCAATTGGTCTATAGTTGAGATTATCCATCACCAAATGCGGACTTTAACTATGGGACAGACAACAGATTACTTCATTCGAGAGGGGAGACCTCCCTTCCTCAGTGAGGAATTGAAAATATTCATGATCCAGTCCACCATAACCTCATTGGCCTCTTTTATTAGCCATGTAGGACAAGGGTTGAGCCAGGAAGTAGTGGGCCTGCAGATAGCCAGTGTCCTGGATATCTCCTCCAGTGTTACAGCGTTTAACTGAACCAATCTGGCAACAGGAGAGGATGTAGGCATGGTCCAATGTAATAGCTGGAGCAAAGTGGACCAGAGCATTCCTACATGCACCTTTCTGTACCTCTATCAGGGGCTTCTACTTTTTTTGTGCAGGTAGGATCACTTTGATTTGATCCATTTCCAACACATGCAGTTACTGGGAAAGGATCCAAAACAATCATTGCAGATGTCAAAGGCTCTCAAGGCTTCTTCAACTGTCAATTTTCCATAACATGAAGTAATTTAAAAGGACCACTTCAGGAGACTGGCAAATTAAGGGAAGCAGGGAAAGTGATTTAAAATAATAATTTAAAAAAGACTGTTACTCTAGTGCAAATGCACAGTACCACTTATAAACAAATTTTAAGACATCAGAAAGCTTCCTCCTAAAAGGGAGAGGAGACAGTAGGGACAATGAGGGTCTTTTTTTCCTTATCTTGCACTTATCTTAAAGGTCCGGTGGAGAACCTGACTGCAGACAGAAGTGAGTATTTTAGCTGTTAACTAGAGAAAACCTTGCTGTGGATTTGGCTGCGGGCAGCTTTCAACCAAAGTGGGCCAGGTGCTTCAAACGACCAGTAACTACTAGAAGAAAATTTTGAGACTTTATACTACTGTGGAATGTCCCAAGGCCATTGTCATTCCCTCTTCTCCTACTTGTACCCCTAACTCACCTTGAGCTTGGGTTACCAGTCCTATCTGATTCCACCTGGTTGTTTCTTTTACACTCACTCTTGAGAGGCATGTGAACTTACATCCAACTAGAGCCTTTCATGTTACAATGAAGTGCATATGAAAAGTTTCAGACTCTCCAGATATGGAATTGAAGGGCTGTGCTTCCTTGTCTAAGCTATGACTCTAATGTTGTGGTCCTGAAATACTCTTTTAACATGTTAAATATGATTTTGAAGCTAATCTGAGAAATCCCCACAGATTAAACAAACTGTGTCCCGGGTGCTTTAGAGGTTGTAAGTATGCTTTACAAAGAACATTTTAGTATACCTCTTCACAACCATTCCTTTTTGTCACTTTTTTGAATGCTGAGAAATTCCTGCTATGTAATTGAATCATTAAAAATCAGTTTTGGAGGATTCACCTTCAACCTCTACTCCTTTAGGACAACATAATAATGATGTATGAGGGAAAACTGAAGCTGAATGCATGGAGAAGTGATTATTATCACCAATATGTTGATTACTGCTTATTCATTCATGAAATGAATGTCAACTGCTTGCATTCTATGCAATTCAAAAGGTCCTGAATTTGCTTCTACTCTGTGGACAAGCTGCCTAAAGAAATACCATCAATTGTTATCTAATTCTTGTTCAATATGATCTTCAGATGCAAACAGAATTTTCTCAGCAGAACATTAGAAACAGGCAGTTTACCCACAATGCTTCTCACTCTAAAATGAAGACTCACTGTTTCCATGTCAATCTCATAAAGCAAATACAGTGGTGCCTCACAAGACGATGGCCTCGCAAAACGATGAATTCGTATAATGAGGTTTTGCGACTGCCATTGCGC
The DNA here is from genome assembly GCF_051106095.1 of Pogona vitticeps. Taxonomy (NCBI): domain Eukaryota; kingdom Metazoa; phylum Chordata; class Lepidosauria; order Squamata; family Agamidae; genus Pogona; species Pogona vitticeps. Next base: position 133,204,543 of record NC_135785.1, read on the forward strand.
TTCGCAAAACAGTGTTTCCTATTGGGGAATTTCGCTATACAAGTAGGAGAGTGCACCCAGTTCCCCTCCTCTTCTTGGCTTCCCTCCCACACCAAGAGACGCTTACCGGAGGTGGCAGCGAGGGGGCGGCTGGGGAGTGGGGGGCATTGCGAGCAGCTTCGTGGACTAACGGGGTTTCCTGGCACAATGAGGCAAGCCCAGGATTTCCCCTTACCTCCTTACACGAGCGGGACAGCTCCGCTCCCTTTGCTTCCCTACCTGCCCACAGCAAGCAAGTCTAGGATTTCTTGTCTGCTTCTCGTCATCCGAGTGGGAAGCGCGCGCCAGCTCCCCCGCCTCCTCCCAAACCAAGCAGCACTTACCGGAGGTGCGTCTGGGGAGTGGGGGGGGGAACGACCTCGGCTACTTGGGAAGCTAGCGACAGCGAGGTTTTCCCGGGCTGATAGCAGAAGGAATTCCCTCCCCGGGTGCTTTTAGCCTTAGTTTTCGCCCTTTCGGTGGGGCATTCCTTTCACCGTCAGGGCATGGGCTGCTGGGACGTGGAGGGAGAGGTCCCCTTTGTTTTTGCCAGCCACGTGTGCACTCAGGAGCTCCCTTCCAGCACTGAGCAGGGGTTTCCTGGCCTGGGGCTCGGGAGGGGGAGGTTCCCTCATTGCTAGATGGGCCGTGTCTAGCAACTCCTTTTGTTTTTGCCAGCCACGTGTGCAAGCAGGAGCTCCCTTCCAGAGCTGAACAAGGGCTCCCCTGCCTGGGGGAGGAGAGAGGGAGGTTGCCTTTGTTTTGCTGGCTCCCTTTCACCCCGGCACAGGAGTCCCCTGGATGGAGTTGAGAGGGGAGGTCCTGTGAGCATTAACTGGGGCCAGGTGGGAACGGAGGAGCTCCCTTCCACCAGGGGCTATCAGCAACATGAGGCTTGCGGGGGCAGCCAGCCATTGTTAAGTTTAATTCAACAGCTGATCGGCGGCTCCGCAAAATGGCTTCCCTAGGGTGCTTCGGAAGACAGCGATTTAAAATGGCTTCCCTATGGGCGATCTTCACACAACGACGACTATTTTCCCCATTGGAACGCATTAAATGGGTTTCAATGCATTCCAATGGGGCAACTCTTTTCGCAAGACGATGATTTTGCTAAACGGTGATTTCAATGGAACACATTATCATCGTCTTGCGGGGCACCACTGTAGGTTTCAGTGCCATATGGTTTACAGACCCATCTGCATACCCCAAGGAGAGGCTTGACTTTCACCACAAATGAAAACTTGCTTTATGAAAGGTTAAAGTGGTGGAAATATCTATATCCATATCTCAAAAGATTCTGACTGATTCTCTAAAACTTCACTTCTCAGCTGTTCATGTCAAATCCTTGTTTTCATTATTGAAGAATGCTTTTGACTGGAGGGGAAGTTATACATTTCTAAATGTTACCAACAAATTGAAAAACTGACAACAATGTATGATGGGTGCTATTGGCAGTTTGGTAGGAGGGGTGAAAGAATTATTGCAATACTTCTAGCATGATTTTCTAGTTTCTGCTCGGACAGGAGAAAAATTACAGTGGTGCCTCGCTTAACGGGCGCCCTGTTTAACAATGAATCCACATACCGATGAAGATTTTGCGATCGCTTTTGCAATCACATTGCGATGTTCTCTATGGGGAAAAATCGCTTTGCGATTTTTCCCCATACCTTCCCCCAGCTGACCGGTGGGGGCAGGTGTTCCCGGCCCTCCTCCTGGCAGCGGTGGCAGTGACAGGGGTGAGGGGGTGGCTGGGGGAGAGCCGGGAGGCAGGGCAAAGCCCGGGTGTTCCCGGTGGGCCTCCTCCCAGCAGCGGCGGCGGAGACGGGGTGAGGGGTGTGTCTCCACAGGGGTGGGTGGGAGGTCTGTCTTTGCGCCTGGTGGCAGAGGCGATGGGGGATGGGGAGAGCTGGGAGGAAGAGCAAGCCCCGGCTGTTCTCCTCCCGGCATCTGTAGCGGCGACGGGGTGGGGTGGGAGCCAGGAGGAAGAGCAAGCCCCGGCTCCTCTCCTCCCGGCATCTGCAGCGGCGACGGGGTGGGGGTAGGAGCCAGGAGGAAGAGCAAGCCCCGGCTCCTCTCCTCCCGGCATCTGCAGTGGCAACGGGGTGGGGGTGCTATCCTCCCAAGCCTTCGCTCACCCGCTGCCTAAGGACACCCAGTGTCTCCAGGGCTGGCTGGCTGGCAAGCGAGCGATCGCACGCCGGGTGGATGGCCAGCCCCATCCTGCCCCGGGCGGCTGCATCCAAGCCCTCGCTCGCCTGCCGCCTAAGGATGCCCAGTGTCTCCCGGGCTGGCTGGCAGTGCTTTGCCATGATCGGTTCCCTGCTTGGGGAACCAATCATGCCAAAGCAATGCTTTTTTAAACATCTGATCGGCGGTTCCAAAATGGCCGCCCGCTGTTTTCTGGACGGATTCCTCGCTTACCGAGGCGGTGAAAATGGCCGCCCCTATGGAGGATCTTTGCTGAACGGTGAGTTTTTGCTCCATAAGAACACATTAAACCGGGTTTAATGCGTTCCTATGGGTTTTTTTGTTCCGTTTAGCGATGTTTCCGGATAGCGACGTTAATCCTGGAATGGATTAACGTTGCATCCGGAAACATCTAGTTTGATTTCCATTTCACTGTGAACTTCCCCAATTCACACTTCTTGAAGTAGAATGTAATTAGATATTGAAATCACTTCTTTCTCATAGCTTGCTGTGTAGTTCAGGTATGTGTGTGTGCGCATACATGTGCATGTGTGTGCATGTGTGCGCATGCATGCAAAACACATACATTTTAATAAGGCACCACAAAAATCCATAGATTTTCAACAAGTGCATTAAAAAGCGTATGTTTATGAAAGGGTCCTCAGAATGCTTTATTCAGTAGTACCACTGATTTTAAAAAATATGTACATTTAAGAATGTGCACATAAAATGTGTATATTTTAAATGTTAACAATCTGTATAAAAAGGATTTGGAAATACTTTGTTTTTGGACTACTGGTCTCAGAACTCCTCTATGGCCATACTGGCTGGGGGATTGCAGAAGTATCCCATTCCACCGTCAATGAGGCAAGCAAAGCTACTGGCTAATAAAATTTGAGATCCAGAAAAAGATAAAGCAGCACAATTAGGGACTGCAAAAACCGCAGTAGCAGATGACTAGGCAGGATAATCCAAAGTCACAGTCTAAGAAGCAGTCCAAATGAACATACAAATTCCTCCCAGTACACAGTTACAGAGTTTAGGCAGGAAGGGAAGAATCTGACTGCTGAGTTTGGCCATTGAGTCTCCTTGGGAGAAAGAGCTTATTAGTGAGATTACCTTTTACTTGTGAGGAAACCTCGCTACAGCCAAGCACCGCCTTAGGTCTTCTAGTCGAGCTTGTGTCTTTAGTCTTTTTCTCTCTGGAAGGCTTGAACATTGTCCAATCTCTTCCTCAGACTCAGCTCCTGAAGCCATAGGCTCAAGCTCCTGGTTCTCTGAGGGTCCAGATCTCCAAGCACATCATCCACCACATTAGGCTTTGAAATCTCACCAAAGAAAACTCCTCTGATGACAGGAAGTTGAAGTGAGAGAAAATAATGTTCCAAGCTCTGGTACAAAAAGCATATTATTGTTTTCTTCAGATTTAAAAATAACCTTTGAACAAACAACTAAGCAAACCAGGGTGTAACTGGGACAGATTGAATTGTGAGTTTGGGGGGGGAAGGAAGGCTGTTAGTCCTTTCCTTGTTTTATTACTCCCCTTCACCTTCAGCACAGTACTCACCTATCTATATTCACACTGTTGACTGTATAGCCAACCATGATCTTCTTCACTGACAATTCTGAACAACTGTTACGATTTCCTCTGAACCCCCTATTCCCCTGGCCTTCATGAGGATCTCACACTTTTCTTTTTCGCTGCCACCAGATATTAATGCTTTAATATCAATTGCGTATGGAGACACGTGTGCTGTCAAAATTTAAATCTTTAATCAGGGAAGTTAACAATCACTAAATATTCCTAGGATAAATCACAGGCTGCCAATCACTTATATATGAATCAGATAACTTCAAAATTCTTTTAGCATTCTACTTCAATCTATGCTCCTACAGATCTCTAACTCATTCTTTGATCACTTTTAAGTTACACACAATCTCTCTCCTCTTCCTAGACTCCCTCCACCAGTCTTTTTATCCTGGTCCCTTCCCCACTGGCTCCACCTTCCGTTCACTCATTGGCTTCTGTGCCAAGGTTTCGCAGTGATGGACAGGTGGGGTCAGGGCTGCTCGCTTCAACAACCCATGCTAAAGCTTTTATGAGTACTTTGGAAAGAGCTGTATCCTCCTACCTATTGTGGTTATGTGCCATTAAGGGTAAAAAAGTTTCAACTTTCTCAATTCTTTTTCTAGATGAATTCAGGCTTGATTTGACATAGGGCCCACTTGTTCATTTTTTCTGGTGGCCCATATTATCCAAAAAGCTCTCCTCATGCACCATATTCTGAATCATTTTTGTCAGCTTTCTTCATTGCCCAGCTTTGACACTCATACATACATACATAGTAACTTGGAATACAATAGTGTGGATGATCTTAGCCTTGGTCTCCAGTGAAACATCCTTACCTTACCTGGGCCTGAAAAAAGAATGTCTAGAATCTGGTTTCCAGATTCTGGAGGAAAGACCATTAATAAAAGATTTTAGTCACTTGAAATAAGAACTGCTATGGTCTGATTCAGTAATTTCATAGGATAATTGCTAAATTCTTCTCTCTCCACCTATGGTGGGTGGTTCTACAGTTGATAAAATAGGCATATGTACATTGATTTAAGTAGTGTTCAAGTAAAAGTGAGACAGAAGCAAAAAGTAAATAATGTTTCATATGAGAAACATTATTGTTAATCATACGGTTAACCTTTAGATAAGAGCTGATTAGTATGTAAATTTGTTCCATCTGAGTCTTATTCGGGCAGTGGTTTGAGTGCACATGGAGGATAGTGTCTTGCGTTGGCCCACACTGTTACTGCTTCCTTCCAAGATTCTTGCTCCTGTAGGGACCCAACACATAAGGAACATCTTTTTTCAGGCTCAAATGAAGAAAGTAACAATGCAGAAAGTCTATATGCATTTTCATTCATGACTAAGTTCCACTGTGTCCAATGAAATATATTTACTCCTGGCAAACATGCACCAGAATGATGTCAAAATGTGCTAAATATTAAAAAGTATCTACTAAATATTATTATAAAATGAAATTGCAGCAGAAGTCACCATCTTTTTCATTTGGCAGAATCTTTGTGGTTTTAACAATATCAGAACAGACAGGAATTCAAGAGCATGGAGTAACAGAGATTATTTGATAAGACTCAGATCACAGTGGTTGTTGAAAAATCTTTTAACCACTTGATGGTGCTATTGGATTGGGAAACAAAACAAAGCTGAAAGGAGAAGCATATTCTGTTAAATAAAATACTAAGAACAGAGCGGATTACCCAACTTTATCCACATATAGTCATTTAGGCTATGTATACAAACAACATGCAATCCGAAAGCAAATGTGTTCAGTGCAGTATTTTATGGTTAAAGCATTTCATGCTATTAAAAGATTTTTTCCCTCACACTTTCTTATTGCAATAATCCAGAAAACATATAGTGTACCCATAGCTTGAAAAAATGCAGTATTAATTCTATAGAGCAAAGATAATAATGATCAAAGCTATAAAATGCAAATAATCCATTCATTTTCATGAAGGCTTTCACGGGCGGGATCTAATGGTTGTTCTGCGTTTTTCGGGCTCTTTGGCCGTGTTCTGAAGGTTGTCCTTCCTGATGTTTCACCAGTCTCTGTGGCCGGCATCTTCAGAAGACAGCAACCTGTGCTCTGGTGCACAGGTTGCTGTCTTCTGAAGATGCCGGCCACAGAGACTGGCAAAACATCAGGAAGAACAACCTTCAGAACACAGCCAAAGAGCCCGAAAAATCCAGAACAACCAATCCATTCATTTAATTAGCATTATTTAAAAGTGACAAGGCAAGACTGAAAATAATGATGATCATATTCAAAGACAGCTTTGAAAAGTTACCTTTTTTGGAAGACAGTCCATCAGCATCACTAGATGTCCTGCTAGCTGGAGGATTCAGCAAGTTCAGCTCTAAAAAACCCTTAGTGTTTGCAAATTCTACTCAAAAGCAGGTTCAGAATGGATGAGTCAAATTAATGAATATGTTAATCATTAATTAAAAGACAGTGGCTACACACAGCTTTCTGATCCATAGACTGATACCAGATGAACAATGAGAGAAGGGTGTTTTCTTCAAGTCTTGCTTGTGGACTTCCCAGAAGCAACTGACCAATTATTATGGGAAACAGAATGTTAGAAGAGATTATTCAATAGGGATTTACTTATGATGTGTTTTCTTGATTAAGAGCCCTATTTTCAGTTAGGTTTGAGCCAAGTGTAGAAGTGGAGTCTGCAAACAAAAAAAGCTACAAACTCATATGCAGCAAACAAAAGCTACGAGTGCACAGAAGGCCCACAAATTATTTATACTTGCCTATTCAGAGGCTTCTCACTGCCTATCAAGCACAGGTAGGGGAAGACTGGTGGAGATTTTGATGGGTTTATTCTGTTTAATAAAAACTTAAAAAAATAAATCAGATGGAAGTAACTTAAGATTTATTTATTTATTTATTTATTTATTTACAATATTTTTTAGCCGCACCATTGCCAGTGGCTTTAAGCACACACAGAGAAAGAATAGGTGAAACTGATGACTGTGCCCATCCCTGCCCTTTTTTAATGGCTGAAGAATTCTCTTAGGTCTGAGTTTATACAGGAAAAGGTATTTTGTATCTCAGGCAACAAAGTTTCAGTTTTCTGTTCTAAGGGTTTTTAAGTCTGCCTATGGATCAGCCTTCACAGGTTCATCATTAACCCAACTGACCTGATTTGAGTTGTGTCAGATCAGACCCAGATTCACATTTAATAATTTGAATGGGTTATAGGCTAAAGCTAAATGGTCTAACATGATTCTGAATGATCAAGCGAGCTGGATATCTAAAACAAGTGGAAAAAACACACCCAAAGTTGAATTGTGAGGAGAGGCTATGTGACTGTGAGAAGATGGTGTGATTGGGAGGAAAGGGAGGAAAGCTAATCTCAGGCAAGAATTTCACCACTACCTATCATGCTACTTGTAGGCAACACTGGCACAAGATCTCCTGCACTCTGAAATATGAATAGAACTGCCATCATTGCACAGTATCCCTGCAGCACTCACTGTGGAAGAGAAGGGGGCAGGTAGCACCACTGTCAATTCCTTTGTCTCTGCTCCTGCCACCTGCCTGCACAGCGCAGAAGCTTCTCAGCAGGTCATGTGAATAACAACTTCACCTTGAGAGCCCTCAGAGCCAAGACACTGTGGAAGGAGACAGCAAACAAACAAAGAAACAAACAAATAAAATCACTCCTGTGGTGTCACCACTGCCTTCCTCCTCCTCCCCTTTCCCCACTCAAGAAGTGGCCAGGCTGTATAGTGTAATAGGCAATGTAAATTTTCTGAATGAGGGTTAATAATCTGTTGTATTTTTAGTCAGAAACAACTCCATATTCCAGAAGACTACTTCAGCCATGATGAGGTTTGAGTTACTATGTGCCATTTCTACTCTCCCCCTTAATTTATTATGGGATTTTTATTTTATTTTATAATTTCAAGGATCAGTTCTACACCTACTGGAATGACTGGAAGAAATTAAAAACCACGCACTCACATTGTTATGTTTCAAAATGCCACCACTAAATAGCACTTGATGTTATTTATTTCTGGACATATCTGCAGGAGCTCAGCTCAGTGCATGAGAAATCAGTACCGCGAGATGGAAAAAACAATATTTTGTTTATTTTGGTATTAGATAAATTACTCACTTCACTACTGGAAATGATGTCATGAATCCATATTATGTTGTAGGTTTGCAAAATCTCTGCAGTACTGAATGTTTAAGCATTGTTCAGTATTTTCCTTTTGACACAATGAAAGTGAGATTTTAAAAAACCTGTACATCACCGCTCCCATTTTATGGAAAATTTAGAAACCTAGCTTTTGAGGGATAATTCTAGCTGTGTTTCTGACTCTCTTCCACAGTGCAGCAAAGCATGGAAGAATGGCACAACTACAGTGGTGCCCCGCATAGCGAGCGCCCCGTTTAATGACGAATCTGCATACCAATGCGGATTTTGCGATCACAAAAGCAATCGCATTGCGATGTTCTAAATGGGCGAAAATCGCATTGCAATTATCAGTATACATTTCGCTTACCAATCTTCGCATTGTGAAGTTTTAAAAACAGCTGATCAATGGTTCCAAAATGACCGCCGGGTAAACAAAATGGCCGCCTGCAGTGTTTTCGCGCAGTTTCCTCGCTTATTCATTATAGTTAAGCAATGCTTGTCCAGCAAAATCTACATACACCCTGGAGGATTTCTGCATAGCGGTGAGTTTTTCCCCCATAGGAACACATTAAACGTGTTTTAGTGCGTTCCTATGGGTTTTTTTGCCCCGCATAGTGAGGAATCCAGATAGCGACTTTTTTTGGAACGGATTAACGTCGCTATGCGGGGCACCACTGTAATTGACAATCTGTCATTTAGTATGAACTGCCAGAGAAGAAAGCATATGCCATCCAAACTGGTGACATCTTATATGAAATGCTGGTTTCATGGGAGTTCCAAAACATTCCAGATTTGTGATGTTGGTATCTATTATGCTGCTCAGCAGCTCAAAATCTCAACCTGGTGGTTAAGAAACTAGCACCACATTTGCAGGATTCCAGGTGAACTAATAGAACTGATAACTTATTTGCTAGCAGCACTGAAGCTATCTAAGAACATCCTGACTCTGGCTGGCACATGTGAATAATAAAAAAAGACCCCTCAGCATTGCTTGCTCACAAAGTCACATGTTCTTTTTTGTTATTATTATTTTCACAATGAGTTTGTTATTTATAAAGCAAAAAACACACAACAACAGGGCTTGATCTTTCTTTGGTGTATGAAGATGTGCCAATTTGAGACAACAAATCTGAGAATGAAGATATTTATTACAATTACAAGATTACAGAAGGGTGGACTTCTGTGTCAAAAGGGTCTCCACATACAATTCTAAATGCATTTATTCTTTTATAATATTCATATGCTGCTCACAACAGAGTAATTATAAAAATTATTGATGATATGATTGTCTCCTGCCAAAAAACCCAGTATGAATATTGCCTGTTAAAATGCCTATATTTTCTGGAGCTGATTTGTAAGGAAATGGAAGGAAACTGAGAATTGTAGTCATATAAAAATGGAGTCTGTTAGGTTCTGTGTAAGATGAATTTGAAAGAGATGTTTTTCAGGAGCTTGTTGTGCAGAGTCGTTTGCCTAATTCACAAGGTTGGACAGTCCAGGAAAAGACAAAACAACAGACCACTAAATTAAAGGAGATTTAGGCACCTGAGTCATGAGAACATTGGGTGGTGATCGGAGTGTTCTGAATGACGCCTACTTGGAGACGTCACTTCTGTCAGCGGAGATGCGCAGCTAAACCCTCGTCTCCTCACCCTATGGAATGTAAAATAGGGTGATAAATGCCTTTTTCCTTAATGGAAATGTGAATAAACCTGTTTAAATTCTTTATGGAAACTTCAAGTAGAGATAGAAGTGTTTTTTTAAACTGTAAAAGTCTCCCTGATAATCTGAGGAATGTACTTTCACTTTCGCCCAGAAAGAATGCTAGAGAAGTTGAACAGCTAAATGAACTGTTAAAGATGGCTTGTTTTTTTTGGGTGCTATAAATCTTTGTCCTGCTTATGAGGAAAAGCAGAGATAAGAAAGTGAAAAGCTGGACACGGGAATTACCAGAAAAACCATCAGACCACAGTGTTGAGCGATTAAGAAGGGTGGTGCCTAGAGTGGTCTGGTAGTCCAGATAGGCGGGGTATAAATCAAATAAATAAATAAATAAATACCTAAACCCCCCAATAAGTAACTGGCATCCTCACTACAGGGATAATCATGTTCCAAAACTGGAACTCTAATTGGTCTGGGGGCCTTTTCCAGGGTTACCCCTGCCACTATTGAGTCTTTTACTTCCCACTGGGCCCTTGTTCTGTTGCTGAGCACCAACCCTGAGACATGAGGTACTGGAGTGTTGTCCCCCACACACTGAACACGCTGAACACTCATGTCTGAAGTAGCATGGTTTCCTGGTGCAAGTGCCCTTGTTGTAGTCCCAGCAGAGCAGGCGGGGTTGAACCACCTGCCCCACTCCTACATGGGGATTCTGATTCAGGGCAGTCTTTCTGTTAAGATGTCCACTATCAAATCTGTCACAAAAATTGTGCCTGGCTAGTGTCAGACTGCAGCCAAAGGCTCAGCTGGGGCTCATCCCAGTGAAGATTTGGGTGAATCGCACTTCACATATGGAACAATTCATTATAGTTAAGCAATGCTTGTCCAGCAAAATCTACATACACCCTGTAGATCAAATCTAAATATTGAAAAAGAGATTGAGCCTGCCACAATTGGGCATTTACAACCACTCCAGTGTAAATTAAAAAACCCAGGTAGCCAATTAGACCATGTCCTGTCTGGCTTCTTCCTCCTGCGTCTCTCTTCATCTTTTTCATCCTCCTTGTCTAAATCCCTTTTCTCCACATTTTTATTTAGTAACTCAAATAAATCTACATATAAACCCTTACATATTTTTTCCTGAGTCATCAGGGTGAGGTGATCACCTAGGGGCATTGCGTAGTTGCTAATGGCAATGCTCATAAAGGCACGGTATTGTAACCTGTGTCTGGAACAGTTGGGTATGGCCAAAACCCTACACCAGTCATAGGATTTACTGGGGCTGGAAATGTAATTTGGGGATATGGCACAGCGCATCTGCCAAACTGTGCACTTTTACCAGGCCATGGGGTATTTGGGGCCCTGAAATTCTGGGTGTCATAAGTTGAATTAAAAGGGGGAATTGAATTGTCTGCTGCCTAAACAAGGCCAAGCAGAAATCATTGAAGGAGTGCCCGGTACAATGGCTGACTCACCTGACAAAGGCAGCACCACACTTTGTTCCTCTCCTCTGTACAGATATTCCGGGCTGGCCTCCTCCACAACTTCCTGTGGGCCGACAGCCACTGCTGCTGAACCAGATGCTGCCATGGTAGGTGTCACTCTACCTTTCTCTGTACACCACCGCCATGTTGTTGCAGCTATCCCATCTGCCTCACACCTGCATGCCCCCTCCATCTTTTGCTCTGCTTCAAGGATAGCAAATCTAGACATTAGATCATCAGCTATAGCCCTGAGATTGACCTTGCAATAACCCTTGGCCTCCCTAGCCAATCCTCATGGCTGTGCCTTGCTAGGCTGTGGGTCCTGTCTCGCCTGCCTTTCGGTTTCCAAAGCAGAGATTTTTTTCCTGCAGCTGTTGTCATATGGGCCAGGATTCTTCATCCAATGAAGCCTGAGGTGGTGACACTTGGGGAACTGGTCATTTCTTAGCCTGCTGTTTTCCTTTCCTGTTGCCCCACCCTTTATGTGAGGCCATCAAATGGCATCGGGAGTCTCATCAGTTTCAGTGCCAATTCAGATGAAAATCCCACTTTTAGCTGACCACTGTGAGGGGCACCAGCTGATGACTCTCAGCTGCCACCTGCAGCACAGGAATGCAAACCTACCATACCTGAAATTATTTCTGCTATGTAAATATTGTTTCATACCTAATTATTAATCTTGCAAAAAGCACTTATTTATCAATTTGCTATTATTAATAATTGTTTTTATTTATTTATGCAATTATGCTAATAAAATCAATTATTTATAATTTCTTGTAATTAAATTTATTTATTCAAATTATTATTATTAATGAAATTAATTCTCTTAAACAATTTTAACTAAGCAGTTCCTTGCTCAATTAACAATTTATGTAATTAAACTTAATTTAAGACCCATCTATAATCCTAGTAATGAGTGATTGCAATATTAAATGAAGACTAACTTAATCCTCCCAATTGATATATTTGTTGCTGCTTAGTCGTTAACTTGTGTCCAACTCTTCATGACCCATGGACCAGACCAGACCAGGCCCTCCTGTCTTCCACTGCCTCCCGGAGTTGTGTCAAATTCATGTTGGTAGCTTCGGTGACACTGTCCAACCATCTCATCCTCTGTCGTCCCCTTCTCCTATTGCCTCCACACTTTCCTAACATCAGGGGCTTTTCCAGGGAATCTTCTCTTCTCATGAGATTATTTATTTATTTATTTATTTATTTATTTATTTATTTATTTATTTATTTATTTATTTATTTATTTATTTATTTATTTGATTTATACCCCGCCCATCTGGTCTAAAAGACCACTCTAGGCGGCTTCCAATATAGTAAAAACAGTGAAATAATATAAAAAACACACACAGTTACAAAAATCATATTGTAATAAACAGAATACAACAATAGAATAGAAAATACATAAGGCGAGAATAAAGAAAAGTCAGATATTAACTGGAGGGAAGGCCTGAGTGTATAGCCATGTTTTTAATTGACTTTTAAAAGTGTCCAAAGTGAGGGCCGCGCGGATCTCAGGAGGGAGATTGTTCCAGAGGCGAGGAGCCACCACCGAGGAGGCCCAGTTTTGTGTCCTTTCTTTCCGGGCCTCCCTCGTCATTAGGCTCCTCAGCCTCACCTCCTGGCTCATGCAGGTGATCCGAGTAGATCTAAGTGGAAGCAGGCGTTCCATCAAGTATCGAGGTCCTAAACCGTTTAGGGCCTTATATGTAAGCATTAACACTTTGAAGTCAATGCGGAAACGGATGGGCAGCCAATGCAGCATGGCCAGAGTAGGAGATATATGTTGGCCTTTTCTCACTCCAGTGAGGAGTCTGGCCACCGCATTCTGCACCACCTGAAGTTTCCGCATCAGCCAAAATGAGATGGCCAAAGTATTGAAGCCTAAGCTTCAGGATCTGTCCTTCCAGTGAAACTCAGGACTGATTTCCTTCAGAATTGATAGATTTGTTCTCTTTGCAGTCCAGGGGACTCTCAAGAACCTCCATCAGCACCACAATTCGAAAGCATCAATTCTTTGGCAGTCAGCCTTCTTTATGGTCCAGCTCTTACTTCCATACATGGCTACTGGAAAAACATAGCTTTGACTATGTGGGCCTTTGTTGGCAAGGTGATGTCTCTGCTTTTTAAGATGCTGTCGAGGTTTGTCATTACTTTCCTCCCAAGAAGCAGGTGTCTTTTAATTTCGCGGCTGCGGTCACCATCTGCAGCGATCATGGAGCCCAAGAAAGTAAAGTCTGTCACTGCCTCCATATCTTCCCCTTCTATTTGCCACAAATTGATGGGACCAATGGCCATGATCTTAGTTTTTTTTTTTAATGTTGCGCATCAGACCATTTTTGGTGCTCTCCTCTTTCACCCTCATTAAGAGGTTCTTTAATTGCTCCTCACTTTCTGCCATCAGAGTGGTATCGTCTGCATATCTGAGGTTATTTCTCTCGGCAATCATAATTCTGGTTTGGCATTAATCCAATCCAGCCTTTCGCATGATGTATTCTCCATATAAGTTCAATAAGCAGGGAGACAATATACAGCCTTGTCATACTCATTACCCAATTTAGAAACAATCAGTTGTTCCATATGCAGTTCTAACTGTTGTTTCCTGTCACACATATAGGTTTCTCAGGAGATAGATAAGGTGGTCAGACACTCCCATTTCTTTAAGGACTTGCCATAGTTTCTCTGGTCCACGTAGTCAAAGGCTTTTGCATAGTCAATGAAACAGAAGGAGATGTTTTTCTGGAACTCTCCATAAGCCAGCACATTTTTCTCTAGTTCCTCTGCCCGTTCAGAATCCAGCTTGTACTTCTGGGAGTTCTCGGTCCACATACTGCTGAAGCCTACTGTGATGATTTGTGTTTTTATGTGTATTAGAATGGGATATGTAGTCCTAAGATTGTCCCAATAGCATCCATTTTGATTTAAAGTCTGTTCTGTAGTAGGAAAGTTTTACATGCTGTTTCAGAGAAGCTTCGCTCTCTGGTTATCTCGTTGCTAAGGTGAGTAGAGAGCAGAGACTTTCGTAGTCAAAATAATTCTGCCACAAAGTATGATAACAACTGAAGCTTCATGAGAAAGTTAGGCGGAACAACAAGACCCAGGAGGGGGTGTTCCTTATGAGGATTCTGGGAAGAAGAAGGAAGTGAGTGAGGAGTTGGAAAAAGATGGAGATGGTCTGAGAAAGGGCAGACACGTGCTTTTCCCATAATGGACTATTTTTCCTACCTTGGACTGATACAAGTCAACAGGTTTTCATCTAGCATCAGCCTATGAAGACTCAAGACACGTGAGATGGACTATGTTACCCTTTATATTAGTTAGCATAGTTTCATTTCTTTATTTTTCCAGCTGGAGTGGGGGGAAGTGGAGTGTTCCGTTGGTCTTGAATGAAAATGTACCTACTGAACTATTTTACTATCAACTGAAACCTTTTCTAAAACAATTCTTTTTAATAAAACAGTAATGATTGATTTCTATCTAGAAGCATTGTTTCTTGTTCAGACTAGCTGAGGAATATTAATTGGCCTTATATGTTCGCTACCAAAGATTTCTAGAGCCCAGATTAATCTGAGTATATCTCATGGTTATGTCTGTGTTGCTTTCTTAAAAAAGGGGATTGGCTTTTTGAGGAAGAAATTTAGACAAGACCTGGCTGGGAACTAAGTGGCTCTGCTCAGCAGTTAGAGGTTTGTCTGGATTTCGTACTCATCCCAGTCTCCGGCACCCCCATAAATCTCTTTGGAGATAAGGGGTTGCTTACATGGAGGCAGCGTGGGACGGAACACGTGCTTTAGTGTGATTTTTGGATTTATGGCGCTTGCTTTGTAAGTGAAGCTGCAGGCATTCTTCCGGAAGACTTGGCTGAGGGAGTGCGTGCATGCTGACAGGCTGTAAATTAGCCAAATTGCTTTTCTCTTTCCAGCTAAGGATCTTACGGAAAGACTTAGCTGCAGTGAGGTCTGATAAGAAACAACGCTTAGGTTTTAATAGACATTAAAATCTGTTTAATTGGGCTGTTTAATGAGTGGGCATTTTCATGCAAGTAAGCGGTCGCCCTTCTGAAGCTCCAGGGTAGGGCTGTTTTTTTTTTTGCCAGAATGTTTTATGGCTTGCCCACACCCTACAGTTTAGGCTGCAGGAGTGGGGAGAGGATTTTTCCTTTTGGAATTGCTTGGTGTCTGCGTTAGTTGCAGCTTGCATGGAGCAACACTTAGAAGGAGAAGAATTTTTGGAGTTGCCTGGAGAGCAGTTTGTGACTCAGAGAAAAGTTAAGATTGGTGGTGCATCTGCTAGGCTGCCTTTGGTTAGTAAAGATGTGAAGCCCTTGCATCAAGAGCTTTTGGAGGCTGTTGAGCACGACGTCTTGACTCAAAGTGGAGCTAAGCAAAGAATTACTTATGGTTCTTCACAACTAAGAAGGGAATTACAAAAGGGCAATATAATGACTAAACTCCCAGCACAGGACATCAAGGACCTACTTGGATCTGATCCAGATCAGACTTGGTCTAAGTTGCAACAGATGGATCAGGCAGAGGAAATGGCGAGTGCCAGCACTCCAGTAGGGAGAGGAGTGCCAGTCAGAGACATTTCTGATGGGACAGCAGGAGCAGCGGCAGCAGCAGCAGCCGGTGCTGAGGGCCCTGATCCTAACAAGAGTCTATCACCAGTGGATAAGTTAACCCTTATGTTTGCTGATTTTGTTGCTTGTCACACTCAATCTATCCATAATCAGAACATTGCTGATGAGTTATTGAAGCAGTACAGAGAGGCAAAGGTGGAGCGTTTGGTTAATGAGCTGAAGGAAAAAGAGGAGTTTAAGAACTCAATAGCCAGTGTTGATAGAAGCAATCTACCTTACTACCATGATGGCGATGATATCTTATCATTTTTATCTCTTTATGAACAAGCGTGTCGAGATCTTAGAATACCGGAGGCCTGGTACCTCAAGCTATTGCGTACTCAGTGTTCTGGGCAACTTGCCAACATAGTAGCCAAATTATCTGATGAGGACCCTGATTGGCCTATTTTTAAAGAGGTGGTAAAGAAAAAATTTGGTTTCACTTCGGAAATACTGAGGCAGAACTTTAGGAAACTGAAAAAGCAGCCTAATGAGTGTTATTCTGCACTAGCTGACAAAATAGAACATCTAGGTGATCAGTGGTTGAGCTCCTTGGGCGCCAGTACCTTTGAGGATTTAAGAACTGCGTTGTACATGGAGCATTTTCTTAATTTAGTGCCTTCAGAAATAAGGAGTACTTTGTTGGAGAGAGGCTACAAAGACTTGCAAACCCTTGCTTTAAAGACTGATGAAATTCTCTCCTTTAAAACGCATGAACCTGCTGTTAGGGCAAAGACTATACCTGTAGCGCCTAAGAGACAGAGTCAGCCTGATTTTAGAAAGTCTTTTTCTCGAGAGCCCAGGCAAAGTTCATTTGAGCAACGCAGGAGCCTAGCTCCTAGTCAGAGTAAAACACCTCTTAAATGTTTTGAATGTGGTGGCTCTCATCTGCGACGAGATTGCCCAAGGTTGAATGTGCCAGCTAGCCAAGTTAAGGAACCAGCTAGAAAAACACCTGTGCCAGCTCCACGCAGATCTAAAGCAGGCACTCCCAAGATGGCGTATGTAAGTTCTGTGCCAGCGGGAACTCAGCAAGTGCCAGCTGCCAGTAATACAGTTTCTGTGCCTCACCAGTCAAGCATTGTGCCTTCACAGAGTCAGGAAGGAGTTAACCTAACGGTAACCCCTTCGCAAGCCAGTGGAATGCAGGCAGCAGTAAACCAATATGTGCCTAGAGTTTTGGACTTACAAATTGCTGCAATTTCATCAGAAATTGTAAAAGAGACAGCATCAGGAGAGAGGTTTTCTGTTATGGATCCTGATTGCATAGTACCAACTACACAAAGGGACTGGGCAACCCGCACATTTTCTGAGGTGGTTTTTCTTCACACACCTGGAGGTGATATGGCTTTAAGTGCTTTTCGTGACTCAGGTGCCGACATTTCTTCGATAAGCAGACATTTTCTAGACCCCACCTTGATCTTGAACAACCTGAGGTGTCCAGTAAAAACTTATGGGTCTATAGAGACTGATCAGCATTTCAGTCCTCTAGCTTATGTAAAAATTACCTACAAGTCCTGGTCAGCTGCAAAACATATTTTAACTCACGAGGGAAAACCTGATTTTCTTCTTGGAAATGATCTTGCTTTTTTGGATCACATGCAGAGTCAAAATGCAACTTC
The DNA here is from genome assembly GCF_051106095.1 of Pogona vitticeps. Classification (NCBI taxonomy): domain Eukaryota; kingdom Metazoa; phylum Chordata; class Lepidosauria; order Squamata; family Agamidae; genus Pogona; species Pogona vitticeps. The sequence goes on from NC_135785.1 coordinate 133,221,873, forward strand.
GATGTCGGTAGTTACGCGTTCTCAAAGTAGGGAGATGCATGATCCTGAACGGGAGCAGGAATCCACTGAGGATAGCTCAGATGGAGACCTTACCCAACAGCAGCCTCTTGTGACCGAACCTGATAATGCAGCTACAACTGAAACTACAATAGAGGAGGTGATACCTAAGGGATCAGAGGACTTTAGACTGAAGCAACTTAATGATCCCTCTCTAGCTTCTTTGAGGTCACAAGCAGACAACTATGCTGAACGTCCTGCGCATCAGCAAGTTAGTTTCCTGTGGGGAGAAAATGGACTTTTGTACAGAGAATATTTTCCCAAATCCAACTTGGATGCCCAACCTGTTCAACAGTTAGTCGTGCCTACTGAATATAGACTGAGAATATTAGAAATGGCTCATGACCATCCGAGTAGTGGGCACCAGGGAATACAAAAAACCCTAAAGAGAATTTCTCAACATTTTTACTGGCCTGGTATTTCAAAAACTGTAAAGGACTATGTCAGTTCTTGTAACTATTGCCAACGCACAGGCCATCAAACTGACAAGGTAAAGGCCGAAATGCAGATTATGGAAATTCCTGACCAAGTGTTCCAGTGTTTGCAAATGGATGTGCTAGGACCTTTTGTTCCTACTAAATCTAAGAAGAAATACATCATTTCTTTCATCTGTTCTGCCAGTAGGTGGATCGAGGCCTACGCTATTAGCAACCTGACAGGTACCACCATAGCTAGAATTATCGTGGACTTGTGCTCGCGTATTGGAGTACCATCCAAAATAATTTGTGATCAAGCAGGAGCCTTTACAAGTGAACTTATGCGTAAGATCTGCGAGATAAGTGGGATAACCATCAGTTTTAGCGCGGCCCATCATCCTCAATCTCATGGTATGGTGGAAAGAGGTCAACAAACTTTGCTTAGGATGATTAAAACTTTGACCCAAGAATATGGAAACATTTGGGATGATCTTTTGCCTTTTGCTTTGTTTGCTTACCGTAGCTCAGCTCATTCTTCACTAGGTGGCTTTTCTCCAAGTGAGGTGGTGTTTGGAAGAAATCTACAAGGACCATTGGACTTCCTGAAATCCGATTGGGAAGGTGTGGTTAAAAGTAGTACTGTACCAGTTGCTGATTTTGTTAGAAAACTTCAAGAGAAACTCTTGGCTGTCCAGGAGTTGGCCAGAGACAATTTGTTGGACGCTCAAGCAAGTCAGAAGTTCTTCCATGACAAGAGATCCAGACACAGAGAATTTTCTGTGGGTGATTTGGTACTTGTTCTGAACCCACTCAGACCTTCTAAGCTAGAAGTTGTCTGGGAAGGTCCAGGTGAAATTGTTCAAAAATTGGGAAATGTCAATTATCTTGTCAAAATGTTGGATTCTAATAAGAAACCTGTTCTTTACCATGTCAATAGTTTGAAACTGTACAAAGATAGATCTGCAATGGTTTTTCAATGTCATGCTGAATATTTTCATGCTGCAAATGAACCTATTGATATGTTATCTGAATTGCAAGATGCAGGTACATGGTCTGATAATCTTGTTTTAACAGGTACCGTTGATCAGAAAGAAAGGTTGTTTCAAATTTTAGAACAATACCAAGATGTGTTTTCAGATAAACCAGGTCACACCAAATTGATCAGTCATGTGATAACTACTGAGAACAATGCCCAGCCCATACGGTCTAGCCCATATAGAGCAATTGGTAATCATGCTATCCAAATTGAACAAGAGATACAAAAGATGTTATCTTTGGGGGTGATTGAACCGTCATTCTCCCCTTGGGCTTCTCCGGTGGTTCTGGTGCCAAAACGTAATGCTCTGGGTGAAATTCTCGAGGAAGTAAGGTTTTGTGTTGATTACAGAAAGTTAAACAGTGTTACTGTTCCAGATCCATACCCATTGCCTAGAATGGATGATTTAATTGAACATCTTTCAAAGGCTAAGTTTATCAGCATTCTCGATCTAAAGAATGCTTATTGGCAGCTCGATTTAGCTGAAGATTCACGAGATAAGACCGCTTTCATCACGCACGTGGGAACTTTCCGTTTCCGAAGATTGCCATTTGGTTTGAAGAACGCCGGTGCTTCATTTCAAAGGATGATAGACAAACTTTTACAAGGTTTACCTTTTGCAAGTGCTTATCTTGATGATGTTGCCATTTTCAGTTCTGATTTTGATTCTCACATGTCTCATATTGAAACTGTTTTGTCCAGACTTCAGCAAGCAGGACTGACAGTCAAAGCCAGCAAATGTCAATGGATGCAAGGAAGAGTCATGTACTTAGGTCATTTGATTGGGCAAGGAGAAATTCAGACTTTGCAAGCTAAAGTACAATCTATTAATGATTGGCCTATTCCAAAAACTAAGAAACAGGTACGCTCGTTTTTGGGCCTAGTCGGCTACTACAGAAAATTCATTCCTGATTTCAGTCATTTGGCTTCACCTCTGACAGAGCTCACTAAGAAGAGACAGCCTGTCAAGGTAAAGTGGACACCAGAGTGTCAAGGTGCCTTTGATGCTTTAAAAGCTAAGATTATGGATGCACCTATACTGAAATCCCCTGATTTTGACAAACCATTCATTTTACAAACAGATGCCTCTGAATTAGGACTTGGAGCAGTATTGTTACAGCAAGGAGAAGATGGGAACCTTTACCCTATCTCATACTTCTCTAGAAAACTCTTGGATAGGGAGAGAAGTTACGCAGTACCTGAAAAAGAGGCTCTTTCTGTATTTTGGTCTCTCAATTTACTTAGACCTTACCTATGGGGGCGTAAGTTTACACTCCAAACAGATCACAGAGCTTTAGTTTGGTTACAGAAGATGAAATCTCACAACCAAAAATTGTTGAGATGGAGTCTAGCATTGCAAGATTTCGATTTTGAAGTTCAACACATTCCTGGAAAATTGAATGTAGTGGCAGATGGTCTTTCTAGAATGTACTGTGAAGATTCTTATGAACCTGAACGTTGAAACAATGTATTCAACAGTGTGCTATGTTTCAGTATTGTACTAGTTAATCTGTAGTTGAATTTTGAGATATAATCAGTTAATTACTTTGAATTACTTTTTAGTTACTTTTACTTGATTTCTTAAAATTAGATCAGATTTACTGCTCTGAATTTTAATGATAATCAGGGGGGGCATGTGATGATTTGTGTTTTTATGTGTATTAGAATGGGATATGTAGTCCTAAGATTGTCCCAATAGCATCCATTTTGATTTAAAGTCTGTTCTGTAGTAGGAAAGTTTTACATGCTGTTTCAGAGAAGCTTCGCTCTCTGGTTATCTCGTTGCTAAGGTGAGTAGAGAGCAGAGACTTTCGTAGTCAAAATAATTCTGCCACAAAGTATGATAACAACTGAAGCTTCATGAGAAAGTTAGGCGGAACAACAAGACCCAGGAGGGGGTGTTCCTTATGAGGATTCTGGGAAGAAGAAGGAAGTGAGTGAGGAGTTGGAAAAAGATGGAGATGGTCTGAGAAAGGGCAGACACGTGCTTTTCCCATAATGGACTATTTTTCCTACCTTGGACTGATACAAGTCAACAGGTTTTCATCTAGCATCAGCCTATGAAGACTCAAGACACGTGAGATGGACTATGTTACCCTTTATATTAGTTAGCATAGTTTTATTTCTTTATTTTTCCAGCTGGAGTGGGGGGAGTGGAGTGTTCCGTTGGTCTTGAATGAAAATGTACCTACTGAACTATTTTACTATCAACTGAAACCTTTTCTAAAGCAATTCTTTTTAATAAAACAGTAATGATTGATTTCTATCTAGAAGCATTGTTTCTTGTTCAGACTAGCTGAGGAATATTAATTGGCCTTATATGGTCGCTACCAAAGATTTCTAGAGCCCAGATTAATCTGAGTATATCTCATGGTTATGTCTGTGTTGCTTTCTTAAAAAAGGGGATTGGCTTTTTGAGGAAGAAATTTAGACAAGACCTGGCTGGGAACTAAGTGGCTCTGCTCAGCAGTTAGAGGTTTGTCTGGATTTCGTACTCATCCCAGTCTCCGGCACCCCCATAAAACTCTTTGGAGATAAGGGGCTGCTTACACCTACCTTGGAGGATTTTGAGCATAACCTTGCTAGCGTGTGTAATGAGTGCAATTGTATGGTAGATGGAGCATTCTTTGGCACTGCCCTTCTTTGGGATTGGGATGTAGACTGATCTTTTCCAGTCCTCTGGCCACTGTTGAGTTTTCCAAACTTGCTGGCATATTGAATGTAGCACCTTAACAGCGGCATCTTTTAAGATTTTAAATAGTTCCACTAGAATGCCATCACCTCCACTGGCCTTGTTGTTAGCCAAGCTTTCTAAGGCCCACTTGACTTCACTCTCCAGGATGTCTGGCTCTAGGTCAGAACCCATATTATCTGGGTTGTCCGGGATATCCAAATCTTGGTGGCATAATTCCTCTGTGTATTCTTGCCACCTCTTCTTGATATCTTTTGCTTCTTTTAGGGTTCTCCCAGTTTTGTCCTTTATCATGTCCATCTTTGCACAAAATGTTCCTTTAATAGCTCCAATTTTCCTGAACAGATCTCTGATTTTTCCTTTTCTATTATTTTCCTCTATTTCTTTGCATTGTTCATTTAAGAAGGCCCTCTTGTCTCTCCTTGCTATTCTTTGGAAGTCTGCATTCAATTTTCTGTAACTTTCCCTATCTCCCTTGCATTTTGTTTCCCTTCTTTTCTCTGCTATTTCTTAGGCCTCGTTGGACAGCCACTTTGCTTTCTTGCATTTCCTTTTCTTTGGGATGGTTTTTGTTGCTGTCTCCTGTACAATATTACGAGCCTCCAACGATAGTTCTTCATGTCCACCAAATCTAGTTCCATAAATCTGTTCTTCACTTCCACTGTGTATTTATAAGGGATTTGGTTTATATTATACCCTACGAGCTTAGTGATTTTTCCTACTCTCTTCAGTTTAAGCTATGAGGATCTGATGATCAGAGCCACAATCAACTCCAGGTCTTGTTTTTGCTGACTGTATAGAGCTTCTCCATCTTTAGCTGCAGAGAATATAATCAATCTGATTTCGGTATTGCCTGCCTGGTGATTTCCATGTTTAGAGTCGCCTCTTGTGTTGTTGGAAAAGAGTGTTTGTGATGACCAGCTTGTTCTCTTCTTGCCCACAATAGTAGATATGATAATCATCTGAATTGAATTCTCTAATTCCTGCCCATTTTAGTTTACTGACGCCCAGGATGTCAATGTTTATTCTTGCCATCTCCTGTTTGACCACACCCATCTTTCCAAGGTTCATAGATCTTATATTCCAGGTTCCTATTCAGTATTTTTCTTTGCAGCATCAGACTTTCCTTTCACTTTCAGGCATGTCCACAGCTGAGCGTCCTTTCGGCTTTGGCCCAACCACTTCATTAGCTCTGGAGCTACTTGTACATGTCCTCCATTCTTCCTTAGTAACATGTAGGACACCTTCCAACCTGAGGGGCCCATCTTCCACCATCATATCTTTTAGCCTATTGTTTCTGTTCATGGGGCATGAGGTATTCTTGGGAAAGATATTGGAGTGGCTTGCCAATTCCTACTCCAGGTGGATCACGTTTACAGTGGGGTCTCGACTTACGAACGACCCTACTTGCAAACAATTCAACTTATGAACTCACCCTATAGGGAAATAAGGACTCTACATACGAACTTCCCTAGAGTTACGAAAAGGAAAAAAAGTGTCCCCTCCCTCCCTTTAGAGGCTTCTGGAGGGGAAAAAAAGGTCAGAAACTTAAAAATAAATAAAAGAAAGTCACTTACTAGGCCTTGTTAGCCCCCAAACAGCAGGAAAAAGAGCAGGAAACAGCTAAAAGCCCACACCAGAAGGGAGCCTGGCAGCCATTTTGTGCTTTCCCTCCCCCGCTCCTGCCCTCTCCTCTCCCCGCCTATCAGCTGATCGGCTGGCTCTGAAGAGGCTTGGGGAGGCTTGCTCAGCAACTCTGCTATAAGAGGCAGATTCAGAGAGTCAATGGGTAGATTGAGTAAGGAAGAGAAATGTAAGTCAGGCAGAAGAGAAAAGTCAGAGAAAGTAATAGAGTGTATAGTTTGGGAAATTCTGAGGTGTGATTAGCTACTGAAGATATTTATGAATCAATCTCTGTAATCAATAAACCAAAGTTTTATTTAAAAGAACTTAAAGAGTGGACCTGAATCTTTCTGAGGTAATGGTGATTTAGGGATCACTTGGTGGCAACAGTCTTAAAGAGGAGAGTGTTTGCCTTCGTGTGCTCTGAGGCTTGAAGGTCAAGCAAAGGGGCACGAGGGTGGACGCCACACTGGCCCAATGTTTAGTCTTTTAAAAATAATCAGAAAAGCAACAAAAGAGTTAACAAAAAGTGTGGAGAAGAGTTAAGTCTGAGCCACAACAAAGTACATGTCTAGAGCAACAGCTGATTAAGGAACAACTTAGAAGCTCACTCCCTTTAAATATTTGCCAATAGACCAAAGTAACTTCAAGTGACAAATGCCCTCCTTTCATTTCCACTGCATATTGCATTTTATACAGTATGTTGCTGCTCTTTGCCAGATTATTTTACTAACTGCTATTGCCTATGACGTGGTGGCGGGATGTGGTGGCGCTGCAGGCTAAACCGCAGAAGCCTGTGCTGGAGGGTCAGAAGACCAGCAGTCGTAAGATTGAATCCATGCAACGGAGTGAGCTCCCGTTGCTTTGTCCCAGCTCCTGCCAACCTAGCAGTTCGAAAGCATGCAAATGCAAGTAGATAAATAGGGACCACCTTGGTGGGAAGGTAACAGCGTTCCGTGTCTAAGTCGCACTGGCCATGTGACCACGGAAGATTATCTTTGGACAAAAACGCTGGCTCTATGGCTTGGAAACGGGGATGAGCACTGTGATGAGATGGGTTTTCGGGTTAAAATCTTGTAAGGAATATGGGTTTTGTAATTAAGAAATGAACAAGAGAGGTACCATCTTGTTTCTTTGTATAAAGTATCTAATAGGGACATACTGTGGAAGAAACTGTCCAATTGGGGGATCGACCCCTGCCTTCTCTTCCTGATCCAACGCCTTCACTCTTCCAACTCGTGCCGGATTCGCCTCGATGGCGCAGGCTCCATGACCGACGAAATCCCTATCAACAAAGGAGTCCGCCAAGGGTGTATACTTGCCCCTTCACTTTTCAATCGATTCCTTGCAGATCTGCCTCCCACTCTTCCTAGCTCTGGAACCTCCCCTCCTTCTCTCAATGGTGTCCCTGTACCTATTCTTCTTTATGCAGACGACGCAGTACTGCTGTCTGTCACTAAACCTGGCCTCCGACTTCTGCTATCCTCTTTCCAAGAATACTGCTTCTCCAATGAATTATCAATCAATCCCGAGAAAACAAAAATCCTGGTTTTCTCGAAATCCTGGGCCCCGATAGCCTGGAAGATTGGTAATCTATCATTCCAGCAAGTCCAGACTTTCAAATATCTGGGGATCACCTTCCACTCCCGACTCAGCTGGACTCACCATTGTAAAGCTGCCATTTCGTCTGCCATGCCACATTTAAATGCAGTCGCCCGTTTCCACTTCAACAGTGGCAACCAGTACATTCCGGCTGCTCTCCATATATTTCAAATCAAAATCCTCTCCCAGCTGCTATATGGAGCCCCAATCTGGATCGAGGCTGCTAATCAAGACCTTGATAAAGTCGCTGCCTCCTTTCTCAGAAGGATTCTTGGAGTCCCAAACCTAATTAGATTGTCCACATTGATACTCGAATTAGGCATGCACCTTCCCTCTACTATCGCTTGGTCCCTAACCTTCAAGTTCTGGCTTAGACTGCACCTCAATACCCAACCAGATTCCATACTCAATGACCTACTAAAAGATCCCTTTTCATCCAAGTGGTTCAATATTCTTGATGCTAAGCTCGCATCCTTGGACCTCTCCCCCGAATCTCTTTCAGACACCACCCTTCACAGAGCCCATCAAATCATCAAATCTAAACTCTGGCAACAGGAACTCAATTTATTACTCCCCAATTTAAATCCTATTTGTTCCCCTCACTTCTTTGGCCTTTCCCCTTCACTCGGTAGACCCTCAAACTATTTTAGTAAATTAATTAATCCAAGTAAAAGGAGGGCTTTTATGCTAGCAAGACTAAACATTTTCCCATCAGCTGTTCACTTTGGAAGATTTGCAAACATACCACGCATCAATAGACTCTGTCTCTTTTGCTCATCTGAGCCCGATACCCTAGACCACATATTATTCCGCTGCCCGACTCATCAACATTTAAGAAACAACATCCTTGAACCCCTTCTGTCGTCCCTTTTTGTTTCCCTAGCTGACCCCCTCCCCACCCTTTTAAGCGATTACTCGGCGACCATCACTAGCGTGGTAGCGGATTTTCTTTTAGCGGTCTCCAAGTCAAAACCCCTGCCCCATCCTCCCCCCGCATCACCCTCCCAGTTCTTACCTTCACGCCCGTCCTTCTTGGTTTGTAACACTATGACATAAATTGTTACTGCTGTTTTATCCCCTTTTAATGCCAATAAAGGTTTTAAGAAAAAAAAAGTATCTATGCTATGCTGACAGGTTGTTTGCTAGTGCGAGCAGAGAGAATGTTATTCTGAGAGCCTGAGAAAGGACTCGGTGTGATTAGATAGATGGGAATTGTTGTGACTCTTTGCTAAACCACAGTAACCCAAATAACATCTGGTGTGTATGGGAACCAAGTCATGTGGTGTAAGAGGACTGTTTGCCTAGTAACAGACTCTGATTGGATGACATCGTGGGAAGGTACGATAAGCCCTTGCCAGTTACTCTTGAAAAAGGAACTTTTTGCCTATGGACATTGTCATTCGTGACTCATTCTAATGTCTTTCATGACCGACTCTTCAGTCTTTCATGACCAACCCTGAAGACTATCGTGACCAATCTTTACATGGACTGATTCTTATACTATATTGGATAACCCTGGACCTATGGGCTTTTTCCTAAGGACTATTTCCTATGAATTATTTCTCTATGGACTCTTACTTTTGGAATACTTCATATGGACTATGCTCTTGTACTTTTCTAAGGACAATGGGACATTTACTGGATTTTTCTTTTTGGCACAGGATTTTTATTCTACAGGATCACTGAGGACCTTTTTCTAACATGTTTGGACTATTTTGTTTTTCCTGATGAATTACTTGACTGGAACTGTTTTTATACTTTTTAATGGCTTTTTCTGTTTTTGTAAGGTTTTTGAACACTTTTCTATTTTTCATGTTTTCTTTGCCTCACTACAGAGTTGTAGATAACTAACACAATGCTTATTGTGTTAGTTGCTTTGCTTTGGCTTAGTTTGGTTTTGATACCTAGAAACATGCTTATTCTTTAATAAAATAATGATTATAAAAATCAATTGGTTTCCTGAACAGTACACTTGTCTTAGGGTCATCTGAGAGTGCTGCCTCAGCCTAGCATACTTAAGGAGTCCTGCCTGTGGTGCTAGTTAAGTCTAAGGACTACAAAGCCCACATGTTTTTCTTTCATTAATATTCAGAGGGTACAAGGGGATCTTATGTGGGCAGACTTGTAAGAAGGAGGGTTGTAGCACGGCTAGCTGAGCTAGGACTCACTCAACCCATTTTAGCGTGTGCAAACTCCTGATTACTCTCTGTCCAGGCATTCACGTGTTTTTCGAGCGCCGTGTTTGCTCGCAACGGCGAGCAACCCCCTAGAGTCGAACACAACTGGACAAAAATTGTCAAGGGGAACCTTTACCTTTACCTATTGCCTATGACAAATGGTTCAACATTTGTATTATATACTATGATTTGCACAACTGCATTATCCAGCCCATAACTTTTCTTAATGAGTAGGGTGCTTACTGTAATCACTGCAGTTATGTAAGTATGAGCTGGCCTCAAGAAGCTACTAAAACCAGTTGTAGATTTCTTTCTAGAAGTAACTTGAAGTATACAACAGCATCTCAAAATATTATTTTAAAAATCACAATAGATGACATGAACTTGGGAAAATATGGAATTGTGTTCTTACAAAATGCACGCTGAAAATCACATACATGCCATACAAATGAGCACAGAAAGATGTACAAAGCTTACCTTTGGTTAAGCTTATATTATTTATTTATTTATTTATTTATTTATTTATTTATTGAATTTATATTCCAACTTTCCACTAAAACAATAGCACTTAAGGTGGCTCAGTAGTACTCAATATTAGACAGTGGTTTTTATTTCCAGAATAAACTTGAAGAGGCATACTGATAAAGAATTCCCAAGACTAATTTATTATTTCTTGAGGCATTTTACAGAAGAAAATGTAACTAAAGCACCAGCTACATTACAAAAGAGTATTTTTAAAAGATATATGCAGACTACACAGTCATAGTGATTGGATTCATTTCTACCTGTCATTGTTTCATTCAATGGAATAGTGGGGTATGTAATTGGCAAAGGACTCAGAATGTTCTATAAGAGAATCCTCAAAGAGAATTCCTACTTTACCCTGAATTACAGAAGGAAATTCTACATACTTCATCAAACTACAGCATTTCAAAAGATTGAGGCATATCAGTCCTTCTGTGAGGATGAACTGGAACTCCAAGGGGAACATTTGTCTGGTCCAACAGACCCTAGACCCTTGGAGATCCTAAAGTCTGAGCCTATAGCTAATTCCACCTGGTGGTGGAATTAGAGAAAGAGGTGGTGTCCTTGCCCAGCTCAACACAGGTTAAAGATATGAGCTTTACTTAAGAGTAACCAACAAAGTACTCAGATGCAAGGAAGGATTGCTTAGGAGAAAGAATTTCCCCAGGAGCAGGTAGTATTCTTGGGAGAAAACTTATCCTCTGCAGAATATTTGGAAAGCTGGGGCAGGTACTTTATGCAGCTGAATACCAATCCAGCTGTCCAAATGTCTATGGTTGAGCACAAGGTGGAGGTCCCTCAGCCCAGCTTTATAAAGCTTCATTTGGACATCATGCAGCTGTCATTTTTCCTACTTATCTTTCAGAAAAGATCAGGCTCCATGTCTGTCACCCTAGCCTTTCAAATATGAAACATCAACACCTTAGAGAAATCTTCTGTTCATTCCCTGTAAGCTTGCTGGGAAGCACAACAAGGAAGCTGTAGCAGCAGTGATGCAATATGTTGCTTTGTGTTCTATCTCAGCTACAAATTGTTTCTATTTTGAGTCACCCATTTGAAGAGTTCAGAGGGTCAGAGGGAACCAAGAGATGTTCTATGCATCTTGTTCTTCTCTTCAAAGAGTCAAGTTGCCAAGCAACAGACCGACCTTCAAAACAGGAAAAGAGAAAAACTGAATAGGCAGAGAAAACAATAAGAATCCTATGGAAAATTTAATCCTCCTCCATGTTTACTATGAATACTGCAATTGAGTAATGTGAAAACCTTAAAAGGTCATATGAGCTGCATTCTTTAAATTGAAATAAGCATAACTCTCAGAAATCAGTAAAAAAAAAAATCTGGCATGTCAGAATACCTTGTGATATCTGATTGCAATTTGTACCATTAAAGCACATGTATGTTTCCCCTGAATGCACACACATACCCTTAGCTTTACTTTCAACCCACAAGCAGTGAGATAAACCAGATCTTGGAAATCGGCACCATTAACGCAGAACATGACTTCAGCAAAACTCTGCATGGAACGAGAGACATTAACATTGAACTACTCTGCTGGTTATACAACACTCTAACTCCCCACAATGAAATAGCTATAACAATACCTGATTGTTCTGCAGTACCAATACAATCCACAGTCTCTTAGTCAGAGTCCCTTGTATACTATAATAATGGTTGATAAATTTCTGTCTCCCTTCATATTTGAATAAAATATGAAACAGATTAAGGTTCAGTCCACTTCAGAACCCCTCTCCCTTTATTTTGGATACCTCTTGCCCCTCTCTGAAAAAACCTGATCCACTAGTGTTCTGTCAGGCTGAAGAACACAACTAAAAAGTATCAGTCATTGTATGTTATGAACTCCTGATTTGTATAAACCATAAAGCTTTGCTGCTGACAGACAAATTCCCAAATCTATTTGGAGAATCAATCCTACATCTAGTTTTAAGCACAGCTCTACTTGCACTAGCACAATGAATTATAGAAAACAGTTTTAAAGTGCCACAGACTAGTTTCACAGGAGTGGCAAGACAATGGTTCTAACTTTAATGCCTATTCTAATTATGCACGGTGTACCATTTCCTTCAAAAGAAAGTTGTCTAATTAATTGGGTACAAAATGTCATCTATAGGTCACTGGCAGCATGAAGAACACCAATGATTCAGTCTCATCTGCAGGCAAAATTATTATTCCTTGGGGATTGTGACAAAATGCCATTACAGTGTGGAGAAAAGCTTTTTCACAAACATTACAGATAAGACGAATACAGACAAAATGTGTTCTCATATGTCATTTCCCCACCGTCGTGTTTTTATATCTGATCTTAAGTTGGTAAATGTAACTTTCCCAAGAGTACAATTTATTAAACTTTCTGGTACCAGTCCCACACCTGATGGAATTTGAACAGATTAACTGAAATGTGAGCTGGATAGTAAGTTTGAGAAACAATGAACATTATCAAAATTTCTCTATTCTTTCTCACTAGTCCATTAGCAAAAGCACTTTTTGATGATCTTAAGACTAAGTATTCTGTACTTTCTCATTCTCACATTTAAAGCCATCATTCTATAGATTACAATCAAATGACACTTTCCCTATTTCAAGTTATCAGTTAATCTCTGTGTGGGGAATTTAGGGAGAACTCTATATTTTATTAGTGGTGTGAGCTGAAGTGGTTAAAACAAGAGTCAGTAAATATATTCCTATTTTAAAGGCTGTATTTTAAAAACATTTTTAATACTCTCTTTGTTTCTCCATTTTACACTCAAAGAATCTCCTTGGAAGCATGATTATTATAAGCATATTTGGACAAGAAATTAAAATGTTAGCTTTAAGAGTCAGCTAATTAGATTCTGATTGACAGGGTCAAAAGTTCAGATTGCCCCAGAGATTTCCCTTTGAAGCTTATGTGAGGAACTGTTTGGTTTCAGAAATGCTGAGATAATGTTTACTGAAAGTATTAGAACAAAACAGAACTGCTATCTATTTTTTAAGGTAAGGGGAAAGAAATACTTTGAATATGCCTTATAAAATTGTGTCCATGTTCCCTGAAGGTATACAGCAAACTGTATCCTTTCATGAGGACTCATTTCTCCCAATTGCTTTCTCTGAAGCAAAACTTCCTTTTTTCTCTGTTTAAAGAAAACCTGTTTCGACTTTGCTTCTGTGATCTTTAATTGCCCTGCACTCTCCAAATATTCTTATCAAAATCTAGGGAGTACAGAATAGAAGATAAACAAACAGAAGAAACTCCGTATTGCAGCTGAACAAAACTTTAGTATGTGATATACAAAAGTATCAACAAAAATGTATCAACAACTTATATAAAACTGTCAAACAATACGTATTAAACAATGCTCTGTAAATAATATGATAGCAAGTAAATAATATGATAAAGCAAGTAAATAATATGATAAAGATCTCCAATGCAAACGTGTGCAGTCCAGTGTCCCTACTCAGAAAATCAAAGTCTAGGGTCTGGAAATGTTGGGTGAAAAGTCCATTCAAATATGTTGTCGAAGTCTTGGATTCTTGGGGTAATTGACTAGCTCCGAGCATAAATAAGTGTCCACTAAACACATTAAACATCAATTTTCCCACAGTGACACCCACAGAATTTTATGTCAAAAAGAGGCTTTTGGGGTACACAGATATGCACTCACTTAGCCCAGCAAGACTAAACACTAACTTAGACCTTTCAGCTTTTTTATAAACTTAGGGAATTACACAATACAATAGAGAAGGTCCCTTTAAGAAATTCTGCTAGCTACCAGGGAGTATAAATTACCTTGTTTCCTGGGAATGATTTACAACAGAGAACTAACATACAGGTAAGAAGAATTGCATGTGGAATTGAATTATATTGTAAGATACTGTTTACATTACCTTTTAGTGGGGGGAGTATGACCACCAAAATGAGGTTTATTATTATTGCATTTGAAAACTATTTTAGGATCATGAATGTTCCTGTTTCCAGCACCTTGGAGGTCTAAGGGATATCTTCCGAAGAAGTAAAAATACCACGGAATGAGGTCAGTGGAGAATTAGTTATGCTTGGAACTCGTCAATTACCCCAAGAATCCAAGACTTTGACAACATATTTGAATGGACCTTTCACCCAACACTTCCAGACCCTAGACTTTGATTTTCTGAGTAGGGACACTGGACTGCACACACATGCATTGGAAAACTTTATCATATTATTTGTTTGTTAGTCATTAAGTCGTGTCCGACTCTTTGTGATCCCATGGACCAGAGCACACCAGGCCCTCCTGTCTTCCACTGCCTCCCAGAGTTGGGTCAAATTCATGTTGTTCGCTATGATGACACTGTCCAACCATTTCATCCTCTGTCATCCCCTTTTCCTCTTGCCTTCACACTTTTCCAACATTTGTAGGGAGTCTTCTCTTCTCATGAGATGGCCAAAATATTGAAGCCTCAGGTTCAGGATCTGTCCTTCCAGTGAACACTCAGGATTGATTTCCTTCAGAATGGATAGATTTGTACTCTTTGCAGTCCAGGAGACTCTCAAGGGCCTCCGTCAGCACCACAATTCGAAAGCATCAATTCTTTGGCGGTCAGCCTTCTTTATGGTCCAGCTCTTACTTCCATACATGGCTACTGGAAAAACCATAGCTTTGACTATGTGGGCCTTTGTCGGCAAGGTGATGTCTCTGCTTTTTAAGATGCTGTCGAGGTTTGTCATTACTTTCCTCCCAAGAAGCAGGTGTCTTTTAATTTCGCGGCTGCGGTCACCATCTGCAGTGATCATGGAGCCCAAGAAAGTAAAATCTGTCACTGCCTCCATATCTTCCCCTTCTATTTGCCACAAAGTGATGGGACTGTAATGATATGTGTTTTGAAGTTATTTGTGTGTTTATTAGAATGGTTTATGTAGTCATAAGATTGTCTTACTGGCATCCATTTTGATTTAATATCTGTATCTGTGATGGGAATTCCACATGCTGTTTTCAACTGACTAGCTCTTAGCCCTTATCTGGTTGCTAGGATGGCTGGAGAGCAGGACTGCTCGTAGTCATAATAAATCTGCCACAAACATTATAACACCTGCAAATTCTCATGAGAACTTGAGGCAGGACAAGACACTAGTTGCTTGTTCCTAATTGGTCATTCTGTGGAGGAAGGAGAAGGAGAGTTGTAAGATGGCGTTTGGCTGAGAAAGACAGAGAAGAGCCTTTTTCCCAAAATGGATTATAACTCCTGAAATGAAGGCTTTTTCCTAACATGGATTATAATGGACTGTTGAATTACAATTGGATTCTACCTTTCCTGATGGACTATGGACTATGGAATCCCTGGATATGTAAGAATGCCTTTTCCTTAAGAGAAGGATTGCTAAGCCTATACTTTATTCTAGCTTAGTATGCATTTCTTGTTTTATTTTTCTTAGCTGGAGTTGTGGGGTGACTGTCTTGGTTGGAAATGTTACTAAGTGCTTTACTTTGCAATAAACTGAATTCTATTTAGAGCTATATTTCTTAATAAAAGCAGTAATGTTTAAGATCTTATGTTTTGGTCTCTTGAACAGAATAGCCTGATTAATTGGCCAAGTATTTTGCTACCACTGAGCCCCTATTTCACCTGAGTACTAACTCATGGTTTGGTTGTGGTTCTGTCTTTTCTGAACAAAGGGGATGGACTTGAGGAAAGAGGTTTAGTGCAGTGGCTTGGCTGAGTTTTGGGCTCATCTTAGCCACATAAGGACTGACTAAACTCTGGAATCTCTCTATTCCCGGCTCATCTGATCTCCCTGGAGATGGGTGTAGCTTACAGGGACCAATGGGCATGATCTTAGTTTTTTTAAATGTTGAGCTTCAGACCATTTTTGGTGCTCTCCTCTTTCACCCTCATTAAGAGGTTCTTTAATTGCTCCTCACTTTCTGCCATCAGAGTGGTATTGTCTGCATATCTGAAGTTATTTCTCCCAGCAATCTTAATTCTGGTTTGGCATTAATCCAGTCCAGCCTTTCACATGATATATTCTGCATATAAGTTCAATAAGCAGGGAGACAATATACAGCCATAGTATGTGTTATATTTCAGGTAAAGTTTTAATTTCTCCATTTACAAAATGAAAATAATTTGATAGGATCCAGAATAAAATAAAATAAAATAGCATCCTGTTCAGGATCTTAGCTAGCCACCTATGTCTTAATACATTCCACACTTTTGGTCCAGTTTTGGTCACTATAGATTCTCCAACTTCAGTGAGTACTCAGCATGTTCGGTCACTGTTTTGCTGTTTCAGTCTGCAGCTCTTAAAAATGATTGTTTTAAAAATTTCTTTAAATCTGATAATTCCTCCCTCTTGGACAGGCAGTTTGTGACCAAGTACAGTTTGTGCCTACAATTCACACCTGTCAAAAACACCCATGATAATTTGTGGATCAGCACAAGAGGGTATCCTGTAGACCAGTGGTCCCCAAAGTTTTAACCCCGTGGACCAGTTGGGGAAGGTGGAGCATCCCCTGTGCTTGTGTGCATGTGTGAAGGGATGGGGGAGCACTCATATGGGTGAAGGTGCAAAGGGGCTGTGTGTGGGGAGTACATGTGGGGGTCGGCGAGATATGTCTTTGCGGCTCAGTCAGGCTCAGGCCATTGACTAGCATCAGACCATGGACTGGTGATTGGGGACCCCTGCATCTTGATTGTTGACATTGGTGTTGTCAATGTTCAGGATGCCCTTTGCTATGTAAAGCTTGGCATCCTTTTTCATGCTGGAAACATATGCACAGTGTTGTGCTTCATTATCAGACCTTGTCTTAGCATTTTGAATTGTGGATACAGAAGCACATGATTCCACATTCAGAAACACATCAGAAGTAATTTGATGGCAAATAATTTCCTTAATTATCAAATAACTATATAGTGACAAGAAGGGTGAAATAGGCACCAAAGTTCTATAAGACTATCTCCAGCCACAAAGCAAAAACCAGTAATTTCACTGCTTAAATGAATGAGATTCTGAATATTTATTCTTTATTTTTAAAACATTTTTGAAATATTTTATATCAAAAATAGAAACTCTTTTTAATGTCTGTTTGGCCAGGAAGGAGTTAAAAAGTTATTTGATTCTGACTGGTAGAGTCAAAAGTCCAGATCTCACTTCTCTGTTGGCAGCCTTGCAACAATGTTTATGTTTAGAACATTCATGCTGACAAGAAAGATAGAAATTTAGAGTCCCCCCTCTCAAATATCTTTTTTCAAAATCAGCATTATCCCCACCCCTGAAATTAAATTCCTTTTTAAAAAAAGTGGCTGGGACTAACCATTCTCTTTCAAGATAAGCAAGTATGGCCTTTTCAATGAATTTGATCTGCTTTAAATCTGCAGAGAGAAAATGTTGTTGCTATCCATATGGGGGTGGGGGAACAGTTTTACTTTTCAAAATTCATAACCCAAAAATTGTTTGCCGAAACATCCCCAGGTTTGGCACAGAGACCATATGCTACACCTGTGCCAAATCTAGTGCTGATCCAATGTCCAGCTTCAAAGTGTGTTTGTTTGGGGTGCCTTCCTTTTTGAATTGCTTTATGGAATGCTGATTCGCTCTGTTGCCCAATATCTATTGCTGCATTCTTGTGCAGCAATAATGAAAGGACTTTAAAATTCAGTATAACTGTATAAGTACTATACAATGATCCTTCATATAGAATATACTATACAAGATGACTTTGGGGGCCCAAAAAACATGCCTCCATTTGGGCCAGGAAGGAGCCGCTGCCACTGCCACCGTTGAGTGAGTGACGCGGGGCCACTCTTGGCTGGGGAGGAAGGCAGGTGGGCAGGCAGGCAGGCAGGCAGTCGGTCTGGATGGATGGAGGGAAGCACAGCCTGCCATGCCTGAGCGGCCAGAGCCTGCCACTGGGCTGCCTGCCACCCTGCGCTGCTGAGCCAGCTGTGCGCTTGCTTGCCCACCACCCAAACATTTCCCTTTTCCTCCTCCTCCTGCTGCCGCCCGCTCAGCCTCTTCCCCTCTTCCTCGCCCTCTCGCTACCATGTCTGAGCGGCCAGAGCCCGCCGCCGGGCTGCCCACCACCCTGCGCCGCTGAGCCAGCTGCGCGCTCGCTCACCCGCCACCCCCTGCTTTCCCTCCTCCTCCTCCCTCCGCCCACCCAGGCTCTTTCTGTTGGGGGGGTCATCTTATATGGCCAGTCACCTTGTACGTCAGCAAATACGGTACATTGGCTAACAATCTGTAGGACTGGCTAAACTCCTGTTACATTGCTGAAAAAAGCACAACTTTTGGTGACAAACTGCCTCAAGTTAAGTAATCCCCATAGATATTATCCATTGCATACTGAATCCTGTGACTGTGTACAACAAATGTCCTTGAATTGTCAGTTTGTTATATTACACATCTCTGACTAAAAGATTTATATATATTTTGAATTCTTTCTCTGAGCTAGTTCTTCATCCTTGTCAGGATTGAGCTTTTGCTGTTCTTGTTGACATTCTTAGAATGGACTTTATTTATGGGATGTATTGATTTGGTCCAAATGAGATAAGTGAATCAATGGGAGAAACCACACTTCATATTTGATAATCTGGAAAATGAATGGCTTCACAATTTTTTTGTATTTACTAAAAAGAAAAAAAGTGAGGTTTAAAAAAGCCCTGCATTTGTTTAGAATTGTACACATGTGCCAGATAAAGCAATCAATATTTAATTACTAGTCTATCTTCGAGACTGCTGTCCTCTTTTAATACCAAAGTTTTTCTCTGTGATAAAACTCCTCCAGCATGACCTGATGTGTTAGAGTTGACATTCTTGCTTAACAGAATCTGCTTCAGAATAACAATAAATACATTGCTTCTTTTATTGAAGGTTCAAATGTCACAAAGTTTTCACAGTGGATTTTTCCCCTATTGTCAATCCTATGTATTGAACATGCTTATTTTATATCCAGGAGGAAAGTATCCAGCCAGGATCATAAGGGTTTAAACCCCTTAAGGAGAATGGCTGCTCTGCCGGCAAGACTCCTTTGCTGGGCGAGGCTTTTTTGCCCTCCATCCTGGGATAGTGCAAGACACACAGATCTCACAAACATGACCTGGGAGGGGAGGGGAGGGGGAAGGAGTGCTTTATTTAAGCATGTTCCTCCCTCCTTTTGGCCTCTTTCCAGCCTTTCATCTAAGTAAGGACCTGCTGGATGGCTTTGCGAGGGGTTTGCATCAGCACCCCCTATTGGCTTGAATTTTGGGGGAGTGCCTAGGCATTAACCCCAATTTACTCAATTATCAATTTTTTAATTTTTTTTAAAAGACACTAACAAGTAGGGGTGGGAGAGAACTGTCACAGAAAGGAGAGGCAGGCCTTGAGGGCTGGCCCCTAACAGGATAGACCACCACTCAAATAAGAAAAAAAAATCTCATTGTACTAGCAATAATTGAAGTAGAGTGCATGGTGGACAGCAATGAAAAGAGGGTCCTTGGTACACTCCTGCTGGCATAGCACCAGGGGTAGGGTACAGCTGCTGCCCACCTGCCCACACACACACATGCACACACACAAAACACACAAACGGAGGGGGATAGCCCAAAATAATAATTATTAATAATATTAGGAAGAATAAATAAAACAAAATAAAAGAGAACAATAGAAATACATACATATATTTAGACATAATTACATGCAGAGTTTCAGACCCATATGTACTAAAGGAATATATACAGGTGAATAATCATAATAAGAATAACAATTATACTAATTTTAAAAACAATAATAAAGAAGAAAGAATTGTGTGAGTGGGACCCCAAGGGCAGGTACTGTGGGAGCGTGTTGTGCTCATAGTACAGTATAGGATCTTGCTACAAGACATAGCACCCAAGAAAGGGCAAAGGAAAAGCAAGGGCAAACAGCCTGCCAAAAGGGTTCCAGCTTCCCAGGATTTGTCATCCCACTCATTTTCTGATGAGGAGAGCTGGCAAATATGAGAGGAGCTTAGAACAAAAATTACTGCATTGGAGGCTGAACTCACAGGCAAGGTCAGTTGGGAAAGAGCAGTAGCTCAGCCAGGGAGTCAAAGAGCCACAAACGAGTGAAACGTAAGATGTTGGCCAATGATCTGATGTCTCATTTTGCTGTGTTAGAGGCAAGTAGGTTGGCAGTTCCAGGTCCAAAGGTGAATTGAGGGCTGGTGGTTCCCAGCTGTCAGGGTTCAGCATAAAAGGCACCAGGACCCAGTCCAGAGCAAGACGACAGGAACAAGTCAGAAACAACCCCACAGCCCAAGCAGAGACCAACCAGCTATGGTTTTTGAGTCAAAACAGCAGAAAAGTAGAAGGATGATGCGAATCATGGTTAGACAGTCCAGGAGTTGAAGTCAGGAGGAACAGTATCAAGGCAGCAGGGTCCTGGAATGCAAGGAGAGGCAAGGCAGGAGCAACAAGGTAAGCAGACATAGCAGGAACCACAAAGCTTTTGGTGTGACAATCTAGCTATAGTCCACATTATGAATAACCTCACGTCACGCTCTGAACATGTGAGGCATCTAGTGTGAGCCTTTAGCCTACGGTGTCTTGCAGTGTAATATCTGGTACAGGCAAAGCACATCCCGAGGCTGGACAATAGCTTAGCGGATGCACGATCCCATTAACAGATCAAGTGGTTCAGGAGATTAGCTCCAGGAGCCAATGAAAACCTGAGACGCTACACCCAAGGTTTGGCAAATTGTTCGGACGATGCCGAAAGAGTGACAGTTCTGGCATTGACCCATTGGACATGGAAGGGGAATGCGGCAGTGAGTATGGAATTCCAGGAGTTTATAAGCTGATAGGCCTGGATCAGTTATGGCCAGTACCAGTCGACCATCTTCAGCAATACATTGTTTGCCTCCAGAGGAAGAAATTGTTTCCCAGTTCAATTCAAGTTAGTATGTCAGGCCTTAGTTAGGAGCCCTTAGTTAGGATGTCAGCCCTTAGTTAGGATTCCATGCCAAGATTCAGGGTCATCAAGATTTCACATCAAGCCTCCATGTTTGGAATATGATAGAGGGCTGGAGCAAAGAAAGGGTCTGAACACCAGACATGAGGGCATTTTCCCCCCAGTGATTCTGGAAAAAATTAGTCAAAAGTGGGGTAGCATATGTAGAAACGGCTATAAGGCAACCTTATTCAGAACAATAACTTTGTTAAAAAAATTGGAGTTCTGAGAATACGTGAGATAGTAGCAAATAGTAATGGTGATACAGCCATAGCACTACAAAGACATGATGTTTGGCTAAAAAGAATATGGTCATGATACATGTACACGGATACAAGGGAGATCAGATTGGTAAGGGAGCCAATATCTCATTGGCCCCTGGCTCTATTGGCACACTCGCCTGCCACAGCAGTTGAGAGTTACATGAGGCTCAGGGGGGGACAACAGGGTAACTTATTTTCACATGAAGATGGTTCCCCCTTGACTAAGTATCGATTTTTGGAAGTTGACGCATCAGGTCCTTTTTTTTTTTTAGATATTTTTCACTTTTATTTGTTTTTTTCACTGTTCATTTTATTTTATTTTATATAAATTTATTTATCAATTACAAACAAATATATAAAATACAATACAAACACCCCAAACCCTCCCCCCCTTTGAGGACAGAGATTCAGACCTCATTGTATCCCAACTTTTCCAAATTCCAGAGAGCATTGAAGGCTAAAAAAAGAAAAACAAAGCCCATCAATCATTTTGCCCTATCTTAGATCTGTCCCTGGGCCCAAACATGTATTAAGTTCCAACTTTGTTTTGCGCAGTCTCTTGGTTGATCTCATAGTGCTTCTGATAATGTATCTAATTCTGTAATGTCCAACAGCTTCTTCATGAACTCCTTCATTGTAGGTATGTCTCCACTTTTCCATTTTTGGGCCCAGAGTAACCTAGCTGCTATCAATATATACATCAAACAATATTTGATTTTCTTATCAGTAATTTCTGGCATAATATTTAGTAGTGCTATTTCAGGTTTAAAATTTAATTTCTTTTGAATTATTCCTTTTATTATTTCCCACAACTGTAACCAATAAACCCTGGCTTTTTCACATGACCACCACATATGGTAATAAGTTCATACTTTTTTTACATTTCCAACAGATATAGCTGCTACCTTCTGACATTTTTGCCAGTTTTGTAGGAGTATAATGCCACACATCAGGTCCTTCTGAGTGCTGGGGTTCAGGGTTGTCACTTTGAAATACATTCGTTCAGGATTGGAGTGGCTTCTATTGAAGCTGCCCTAAGCTATGGCCCAGATGCAATTAAGAGACTGGGCCACTGGGCTTCCAATAACTATTGGAGATATATCTGGACCCTGCCACAAGTTTAGTTTTTTGCTGGCCATGTTTCTTTCATTGCAGGATTGGTGGTTACAAGGAGGCATCTGTGTATCCTGTTGATTGGACATAGCTACATTTTCTGGGCTGTGTGTTGTATGGCAAGAAATGCTTGTGGCTGCAATTTGGGCCTTGAAGCCACATCACAGGTCAAGTGGGAGGGGCACAGAGGCATGTTATGGGGTGAGTTTCATAGAATGGTTTCCCATAGTGCTTTGTCACCATGCGATGTTCTGGTAGTCCATTTGGGTGGTAATGACTTGGCAAAACGCAGTGGCAAGTCTTTGATAATTGAAATAATTCATGGCCTGCAGTCATTGAAGGCTGAGCATCCTTTAATGTGCATTGTGTGGTCCACAATGATCACTCAGCTGGTTTGGAGAGTGGATCATCCCCCACAGCATATTAACACAGCACAGAGAAGAATGAATAGAGAAGTGTGCCATGCAGTTTGTGGTGAATTGGGAGCAGTTATTGGTTATCCTGACATTTGTGTGGACTGCCTGAAGCTGTTCAGAGTTGACACCTGTCTGATTTGGGCTTGGATTTATTTGCTAGAAATATACACAGGGGCCTGCTTTTGGAGGTTCAAGGTATGTTGGTGGGCATTGGACTTAGTGTGGCTAGTCCCGGTGCTGTAGCAGGTAGTGCAGAATGAAGATGGACTGGTGAGCCCCTTTGCGACCACAGGAAATGTTATAGCTCACCCAAAGCTTCAGATCATGAGATTACAGTGTGTGGAGGGAAGGATGCACTGGGGCCACACCCAGACCATTAGTTTCCAAAGGAATGGGGTTTCAAGGTCTGGGGGTGGTCCAATCAGTGCTGGCTGAGGGCCCACTAGCTTCAGGACCATGAGGCCTCATGACATGGGACTCACCCAGAGGTGGGATTGACCCGGTTCGCACCGATTCCATAGAGGTGGTTGTTATTTTTTATTTTAGTTCGGAGATCCGGTTGCTGGCCTGAGCTGAATGAAGGCGGAGGAGCCAGGTGACCAGCGACGAGCGGGGGAGGGAGGGGGGCTATGTGTTTTTTTTCAAGTTAAAGATAACTAAGGCTGTTGCTCTGACAATTTGAGGAGACAAATGGCAGGCTTACTCAAAAACAGGAAGACAGCTATCAGTTTTTTAACACTAGTAAGATTTACCATCAGGCCAGGGTTGAAGAAAGCAGATCAACATATCAAAGGGGAATCGAAACTATCCAGACATTCAGTCTGGGGGCTGGAGGGACTGCAGGAGGAGGAGGGACTAAAGCATACTAATCAAGGATTTGTGACCAGCATCTTCAAGAGGACTGTGTTGAGATAGGTTTAAGTTTCAAGCTTTCATTTTTGAGATTATTCAAGTAAGTAAGTATAATACATAAAAGGCAAACTATGTTTAAGTATAAAGCTGGCTTTTTATTAACTATTTCCCTGCCTTAGCTGTTTGCCATGCAGTCTTGACTCTGGCAGGCAAAGACTTTTGTGGTAGGCTTTTTTAACATGCAAACTGCTGTGGAGAAATGGAGGGAGGGAAATGAAATGGGATTGCTTTTTAAAATTTTTATCATGTAAAATATATTTTCAAAATTATTTCAACAGGATTCCCTTTAGAACCTTTTAGCATTTATGTATTATTGCATCTTTATGCTGCCTTATAGTGGGATGTAAAAAAAATATTTATCATTGTGTCAGGGTTTGTGAACCACTGGAGACACTCTGCAGGGAGAAAGATGGGTTAAAAATAAAAACAAACAAACAAACAACCCGAGGCTCCAGGGTTTTAAAAAAAATGATACTTCTATTTTTTGAAATAAATAAATACCTGAACTTTGGAGAAAAAAGGTCAGAAGCCTGTTGGTGATTAATTAGTTATTTAGATTTTCAGGGAGGGAACATGCCACTTTTTCCATTGGTATGCAGAAATCTAGTATTTAGGATCTATGGAAAAACTAATGGGGAACCAGGCTCTATCAGGTATTATATTTTATTATGATGATAAAAAATTTAAAAGTGGCTAAGGGCATCTATTTGCAAAGGCTTTCACGGCTGGGATCTGATGGCTGTTGTGGGTTTTTCAGGAAGAACAATTTTCAGAACACGGCCAAAGAGCCCGAAAAAAACCCACAACAAACAATTAAGGGAATAACCTTTCAACTTTCTGGAACTGGCAGTTAGATGCATAAAAAAACTGTTGTTGCTGTTATTGTTATGTGTCGTCAAATTCCCCCCTACTTAGGGTGCCCCTAGGAATGAGCAATCTCCAACATGGCTTGGCCTCAACAGCCCTGCCCATCTATTGCAAACTCAAGCTTGTTGTTTCATTAGGAAGTAGGTCCATCTTGCATTTAGCCTTCCTCTTTCCCTGCTGCCTTCCACGTTACCAAGTATTATGGTCTTTTTCAATCTATGCCTGCCTTCTCATGATGTGCCCAAAGTAGTACAGCCTCAGGTTTGTTTGTTTTTTTGCCTCTGGAGATAATTTAGGCTTAATTGGATCTAGAACCCAATTACTCATATTTTTTGGCAGTCCAGGGTATCTGCCATACGATCCGATCAGGCCAAGGGTGTCTGCAAAGATGATTGCATTTTTGTTAATTGGGACAGTCCTCTTTGAAGAGCCACATGTCAGCATGCTGTTTTAAGCTTCTGTTTTTGCAACGTTGCACCTTTGCGCTGTCCTCAACAGCCCTGCACAGCTGGTGCAAACTCAACCTTGTGGGTTCTTTGGTGGTGTCAATCCATCTCACATTTGGTTTTCCTCTTTTCCTGTTGCCTCCAACTTTTCTACAGAACCTGGAATGGGGAGGGATTAAATGTTGGTGAATTGGGGAGTGGGCAGGAGATGCTTGCGTGGCAGCCTAGTATTGAGTCAACATGTTTTTACAATTATTTTGTAAGAAAAAGTGACTCATTCGAAAACAAGACGTAAAGAGCAGAACCCACAAGCTGCCAAAAAAGCATACATTTCATAAATAAATAACTGGCCAATGGGTTTCTCTGGCCACTGTTTTGAGGGAGATCATAACCCTGTCTTTGTGGTTGGTGGAGGATTCTGGGAGTTGTAGTCCCCCCATTAAGGGCATTTATTTGCAAAGCTTTCACGGCTGGGGTCTGATGGTTGTTGTGGGTTTTTTGGGCTCGTTGGCCCTGTTCTGAAGGTTGTTCTTCCTAACGTCTCACCACAGAGACTGGAAGAAATGTTAGGAAGAACAACCTTCAGAACACGGCCAAAGAGCCTGAAAAACCCACAACAACCAATTAAGGGAATAACCTTTCAACTTTTTGGAACTGGCAGTTAAATACATACAAAACCTGAGGTTGCTGTTATTGTTATGTATCGTCAAATTCCCCCCTACTTAGGGTGCCCCTAGGAATGAGCAATCTCCAACATGGCCTGGCCTCAACAGCCCTGCCCATCTATTGCAAACAAAAGCTTGTGGTTTCCTTAGGGAGTAGGTCTATCTTGCATTTGGCCTTCCTCTTTCCCTGCTGCCTTCTACCTTTCCCAGTATTATGGTCTTTTTCAATCTATGCCTGCCTTCTCATGATGTGCCCGAAGTAGGACTTTTCCACAGAACCTGGAATGGGGAAGGATTAAATGATTGTGGCATTGTTCAGAGACCAGTTCACATCCCAGGGTGGCAGCCCTCTCTTGCTTGTGCTATAGAAAAAGCTTCATTATTACTATTACTGTTGCTCTGTGGTAAGAACTTTTTTTTCGGAAGGGGTCAGAGAATTTGAGAGTTATTCTCAAGTTCATCTTCGCTTTACATGTGTGTTACGTGCCGTTCAAGATGACCCTAAAGGGCCTTTCAAGGCAAGTGAGGTTCTCCTTCTTCTTCCTTCCCTTCTTCCCACACAACTACCTTCCTTGTTTCCCCAGAGCAGGGAATAGAGATTAAACCTGCACTGCATGGGGTTACACAGCACTCTCCTTGAAAACTAAGGCTTGTATTTTAGGACTCTTCCCTGAGGACTTGTGTGGGGCTGAAGGAGAAAAGGGGCAGCAGAGGAGGACAGAGGAGATGAAAATGGAAGGTGGAAATTTGGGGAAGACAGTGGAGGGGGGAGTCTTATGTTTTTGGTGAAACTGTGGCATGAAGGAAAAGTGGAAAATGAGAAGAGGAAGCAGCTGCCAGGGCTCTGAGGGAAGCCATCATCACTACCAGCGCCGCCAGCAACACCAACACCCCCAAAGCGACTGGCAAGGAGAAGCGGTGGGTGCGGGGTGGAGAGGAAAGATGGAGGAGGAGGAGACCTCAGAGGAGTCAGTAACTGAAGGACCGATTGAGGTGGTGGGGGTGAGGTGGAGTGGCAACAGACTGAAAAGGGACCATACCTTCCAAGCCAGAAGGAAGCCGGGGGGGGGAAGAGAGAATAACTCCACAACAGGTGCGCAAAGGCGGCCTCCAGGTAACAACAAACAGGGCTATCAGTCATTTCAGGAGCAGGAAAGGGGAGGGAAGCAATTTTTACTGGTGAGCTATAGGGCAAAATAGGAGGTAAAGGGAAGGAGAGATGTGTCAGTTCTCTGTCAAACTTGATCATAAGCACCCACTGTGAGGTGTGTGTTTGTGTGTGTGTTTTTGGCACATGCCCATGGTGAGGGTAACAGCAGCAGTATGCCCAAACAGATGCACTTATCCAGATGTCTTAATTATGTGAGAAGTAGTTGTGATAATAGGCAGTAGGGAGACCACTGTGGAAGAAATCCTCATCAGATCCCACTGTCCTGGGCATTTACTTACTTATTTACATATTTATTTACATATTTATTTACATATTTACATATTTACTTATTTACTTATTTACTTATTTACTTATTTATTTATTTATTTATTTATTTATTTATTTATTTATTTATTTATTTATTTATTTATCATTAGGACATAGAACCTGTTGTTAATTTATTTGAATCCCACCACTGGACTCACCCATTTTCAGTTGAAGGGGTTCCTTGAATCCCCAGTTGCAAATCTGATCTGCATTATGGCAGACTCCTTTATTTGTTTGGAGATTGAACTTTAATGGTTAATGATAAAGTGTGGTCCATCGTTTACCCATAACTGTTGTCTCTCCTCATTATTCCAGGATGGGAGGGCAATGGATGCTCCGCCGGCAAGACTCCTTTGCTGGATAGGGCTTCTTCATCCTCCCTCCCAGGATAGCGTGAATCACACAGATCTCTCGAACATGACTCAAGAGGGGAGTGGGGAAGGAGTGCTTTATTTAAGCACACTCCTTCTTTCTTTCAGCCTCTGTCAAGGTTTGCATACCACCCACCCACCCTTAGTGCTAGTGTGGGCTTTACTGGTTGCCTTTGGGGGGCAGATAGGAATTTTTGATCTGCTTCCTGATTGGCTGGTGATAGTGGGGATTTTTCTCATATCCCACACCGGCAGGAGTGTGTAGGCCTTTTAAGGGTGGGTTTTAGAATGGTCAGACTGGTAGGTAGTGTGGAATTGGTGAGTCTCCGTGTGAACACAGTGAATGCTAACATCTCACCTGACCTCAAAGTGCTGCTGATTGTGAGATTACAGTGTGTGGGAAAGAATGCATTGGGGCTACACCGAGATGGTCTCTAATGGAATGGGGGTTCGAGGTCCATGGGTGTGGTTTTGGTTGAAGGGGTCCCCAGTTGCAAATCTGATTCTGTACTCCAGCAGGCCCCTTTATTTATTTAGAGATTGAACTTTAATGATGAATAATAAAGTGTGGCCCATTGTTTACCCAGAACCATTGTCTCGCCTCATTATTCCAGGATGGGAGGGCAAAGAGAGATTCTTTTGGAAAGCAGCTTGCTAAATGAGGAAGGTTACCTTAGACATGTTTATTTGGATATAAATCACACCTCTTTTAGTCATAGCAGCTGCTGGTAAATGCTTGTTCACACATCACTGATAGGTGGGTGGAAACAAGGATACCCCAGAGGATCTGCCACTGTTTTGCAGATAGACCAACTGAACATTGATTTCAGTGGCACATTCTTGCTTCCTTTCCTCCTTGTGGTTTACTCACACAAAAACCACACATGAGTGACTTACAGTGTATTTGGGAATGAAGCCTCATTAAACATCTGATCATATTTCAAGAGAGTTACGGCTTAGCACCAAGACATGGCTTTCCATTTTATTAAAAGTAACCAGATAAATGATTAGGTAAAGGTAAAGGTTCCCCTTGACAATTTTTGTCCAGTCGTGTTCGACTCTAGGGGGTTGCTTGCCGTTGTGAGCAAACACGGCGCTTGAAAACACGCGTGAAGTCTGGACAGAGAGTAATCAGGAGTTTGCACACGCTAAAATGGGCTGAGTGAGTCCTAGCTCAGCTAGCCGTGGTAACATGGCCAGTGCGACTTAGACACGGAACACTGTTACCTTCCCACCGAGGTGGTCCCTATTGATCTACTTGCATTTGCATGCTTTCGAACCGCTAGGTTGGCGGGAGCTGGGACAAGTGACGGGCGCTCACTCCGTCGCGTGGATTCGATCTTACGACTGCTGGTCTTCTGACCCTGCAGCACAGGCTTCTGAGGTTTAGCCCGCAGCACTAAGAAAATGCACCAAGAAAAAGAAATCATGGTTTTTCAAAACTACAAAAAACTAAAGCAGATATAATCTGTCTTCAAGAAACACACATTAAACAGCAGCATTACAAATATCTGATTTACCCCAAGATTGGGAAACTCTACTACTCAGCCACACAACAAAAGAAAAGAGGGGTAGCTTTATATGTGAAAGAAAAGTTAAACTCTAAACATGTCTATTCTGATGAAGAAGGGAGAATCTTAATGGCAGAAATAACAATAAATCAAAAAAGGTCTTGATGATAGCAATATATGCACCTAATAGTAAACAAGAAAAATTCTATTGTAAGCTATATAATTTATTTATTTATTTATTTATTTATTTATTTGATTTATACCCCGCCTATCTGGTCCGAAAGGACCACTCTAGGCAGCTAACAACCATAAAAATAATATAAGACAATGAAAATAGACAATTCTAAAAGAAGAAAGCACTACATTAAATCATATAATACACAAAACAAAAAAACAAAAACAGAAAAGAGGTGTATGATGGAAAGGCCTGCCGGAACAACCATGTCTTCAATTGCTTCTTGAAGACACCCAGCGAGGGAGACCTGCGGATCACAGGAGGTAAGTTGTTCCAGAGGCGAGGAGCCACCGCCGAGAAGGCCCGATTTCTTGTCTTCTCCTTCCGGGCCTCCCTCGGCGTTAGGCTCCTCAGCCTCACCTCCTGGCTCGCGCGGGTGACACGGGTAGATCTTGGTGGGAGTAGGCGTTCCGCCAAGTATCGAGGCCCTAAACCGTTTAGGGCTTTATACGTGAGCATCAACACTTTGAAGTCGATGCGGAAACAGATGGGCAGCCAATGCAAGGCGGCCAGAGTGGGTGAAATATGTTGGTATTTTTTCACACCGCTGATTAATCTGGCCGCCGCATTCTGCACCACCTGTAGTTTCCGCAGCAACCCCAAAGGTAGCCCCACGTAGAGCGCATTACAGTGGTCTAATCTCGAGATTATGAGCGCATGTACCAAGGTAGTGAGCGCCCCCACATCAAGGTAGGGTCGCAGCTGGGCTATCCACCTAAGGTGAAAAAAGGCGGTACGGACTACCGACGCCACTTGGGATTCCATAGTGAGCGCCGGGTCCAGGTGGATCCCCAAGCTGCAGACCACATCCCTGGCGGGCAGGGTCACCCCCCCAAAAGAGAGGGAGTTTCCCAAATCCCGAGCTGTGGGGGCACCCACCCTCAGCACCTCCGTCTTGTCCGGGTTCAGCCTGAGCCCGTTCTCCTGCATCCATTGCAGTACAGTCTCCAGGCAGTGCCGAAGGGACGGAACGGCATCTCCTGCGGTTGGCAAAAAGGAGATATAGAGCTGGGTGTCATCAGCATACTGATGACACTTGACCCCACACCCCCGGATGACCTCTCCCAGCGGCCTCATGTAGATGTTAAACAGCATTGGGGAGATAATCGACCCCTGCGGAACCCCACAATTGAGGATCCACAGGGTCGAGACACTCTCCCCAAGCTGAATTCTCCGAGGACGGTCCTCCAAGAAGGAACAGAGCCAGGACAATGCCAGGCCACCTATTCCCAACTCGGAGAGCCTCCCCAGGAGGATACCATGGTCAATGGTATCGAAGGCTGCTGAGATATCAAGGAGGACCAACAGAGACACTTTGCCCCTGTCGGCCTCCCTCAATAGGTCATCACACAGGGCGACCAATGCCGTCTCCGTACCATGGCGCGGCCTGAAGCCCGACTGAAATGGATCCAGGGCATCTGTTTCATCCAGGAGTGCTTGCAGCTGATCGGCCACCACCCTCTCCACCACTTTGCTTAGGAAAGAAACGTTGGCGACGGGCCTGTAATTGCCAATTTCGTCCGCCGCCAAACTAGGTTTCTTCCTGATGGGCCTAATGAGTGTATCCTTCAGGGCAGATGGAAATCTGCCCTCAAGGAAAGACCCATTAATTATAGCCGTGGCCCATTCCGTTGTTAAAGGCCTGGCTGATTTGATTAGCCAGGCCGGGCAAGGGTCCAAGGAGGAGGTGGTGGCACGGCAGCGATCAAGCACCCTGGCCACAGTGTCAGGCGTAACAGGCTGAAAAGTATCAAGAATCACTGGGCAAGACGGAGCGCTGGACATCTCTGCTCGACTCACTGTGTTCAAAAAAGGAGAGAGGTCCCGGCGGATGGCCTCCACTTTTGATTTAAAAAATGCTGCAAATTGGTCTGGCGAAAAACTAGAGGGAGGCCCATCGCTCAGACCAACTCCAGATAGGTCGCGTACTATATGGAATAACTCCGCCTGCTGGTTGGAGGCTTCGCTTATCCGGTTAGCAAAGTATGCTCGACTGGCAGCCTTTACCTTAGCCAGGTAAAGGTTAGTAGCGACCTTAACAGCTATCCAATTCAAATCCGTCGGTTCCTTTCTCCATTTGCGCTCTAGCCGTCTCCTGGCCCGCTTCAATGCCCGGAGATCCTGGTTAAACCAAGGTGCCGGGCGATCTCTGCGGCGGAGAGGGCGTTTAGGAGCGATCATGTCTGCAGCCCTAGCCGCGGCTGCGAACCAGCCATCAACCAGAGCTTCGACAGGAGCGCCAGCCAGGTCAGTCGTAGCACCTCTCATGGCCTCCTGGAATCCAACCGGATCCAGTAGCCTTCGAGGTCGGACCATAACAATAGGTCCCTGCTCCCTGCAGGGGGGAAGAGCCATGTTGAGAGTGCATTTTATTAGGTGGTGATCCGACCATGACAAGGGTACCGACTCAAGGTCAGTCACCATCGGACCACTCTCGCTCCCATTTGTGGAAAAAACCAGGTCAAGTGTGTGGCCACCCACGTGGGTGGGGCCGTTAACATGTTGGGACATGTTCAAAAGGCCATGGTCTCCAAGAACTCAAGAGCTGGCCCGGAAATCTCTGCCCCCGCATGCACGTTGAAATCCCCCAGGACCAATAAAATAATATTGGAAAAAGAATACCAGAATATTTGGATATTAGGTGACTTTAATGCAATTGAAGATGAGAGACTTGATTACAAAAACGGTAAAAAAAGGGAAAAAGAGAAGGAGAAGACTGCCAAACATTTTCTTTCAGATGGCAGAAGAACTAGGATTACAAGATATATGGAGAGAAACAAATACTAAATATGACCTGACTATCCTCAGAATTAAAAACTGAAATACAGGAAGTAGAAATAGAAACTAATATTTGGGCAGACCATAACCCAATGAAAATGCGGTGGAAAGGAGAGAATAAAGAAAAGACAAGATGGACCTTAAACCAGGGAAAATTGAAGGATAAAGAATTTGTGGAAAGAACTAAAAAATAAATGGAACTCTTCTTCAAAGAAAATAAAAAAGAGGAAACATCCCTGCAAACAATTTGGGACACAGCTAAAGCATACTTCAGAGGATTGGCCATATCATATATAGCCAAAAGGAATAAAAGGAAAAAAACTTACAAAACTGAAAGAACTTAAAAAACTGGAGCTAGAGTTACAAAAAGAACCGCAGAAGAAAACTCTTAAAAATCAGATGGAAATAGTGAAACATAAATTAAACTTAATAGAATCAGAAGAAGTATCTCAACAAGTTAAAAGAGCTAAACAAAATTTCTTCAAGAATGCCAATAAACCTGGAAGATGGCTATCCTATAGATTGAAAAAAGAAAAACAAAAAAGACTGATAACAAAGCTACAAGATCAAAACTGAGACCTCCAATATGAAAAAGAGCAAATTGAAAAATAACTAAAGAATATTATGCTAATCTCTATGATACCCAAGAAATTTCTCTTGAAAAGATAATACAATATAGTGGTGCCTCGCTTAACGAGCGCTTCGTTTAACGACGAATCTGCAAAGCGATGACTTTTTCAGAAAATTTTGCCGCCTTGGTTAGCAATGTTTCCTATGGGGGGTTTCCGCTTAGCGATTTCGGGACCATGATTCGCATAACGATTAAGTTTTGGGTCCCCGTTTTGCTTAGCGATGTTTTAAAAAGAGCGGGAAAGGTGGCTGTTTGACAATGCTAATTTGTTGTTTTTGTTCAAATTTTAACTGTCGGTACCCAGGATGCATTGTGCCTTGTGCGGGGAAGGTATAAAACCCCTTCCCCATGCATCCAAGGTTGGCTTTGTCACTTTGGTCTGTCTTGTGGATGAATCCTGTGCTGGAGAACTTCTTTAACAGCAAAAGGTAAGCTTGCATTTCTTCTCCTGGGTGGGTGGTGGGTTTTATTGCAAAACTCAGATTTTTTTTGCAAGGGGGAATTTGGTTCTGGCTGGCTCTGGCTTTGGTTATGGGGGGTTTTCATTGGGGAAATTGCATGGTTTTTTTGGTGGGGGTATGGCATTCAGCTCTGCTCTCACCTGTCCGTCACAGCTGGGCAGGGGAACCTCAGCCAATGAGAGGACAGAGGGTGGTGCAGAAGTGGGAGGAGCTGAGTTATATAAGGTGTGTGTGATGTGTGAGAGGAGAGCAGTTTGAAAGATGAGTAATTAAAGTGATTGATAGTGAGTAAGAGCCTGTCAGTGAGGGAAAAGTCTGTGTGAGCTAGTGTCTGAGAAACAGTGATTGAATAATTGATTTATACCTGTGATTTACTCCTTTTATTTCTTGTAATCAATAAACCTTTTATTTGTTTGAAAGAAACCCTTATTCTTTTGATTATAAGGATAGGTTGGTGGCAGAAAGTTTTTTGAGGAGAAGTAGTGGGTACTCTTATAGCCCTGGATGGGTAGAGGCTTGAGAGTGGCATGCTACAGGGGGTTTGGGTGGATTTGTGTGGGATTTGGATCCCCAAGTTAAAACCTGAATTTAAAATTTTTTTCCTGCCATGCTGCTTCTGGGTGGTGGTGGGGTTTGTGTGGAAAGTTGCTAAAGTCTCATTGGAAATGGTTTTTCATGGTGTTTTGTGCATGCCTGCATCTGGGATATGGATCCCCAAGTTAAAACCTGAATTTAAATTTTTTTTCCTGCCATACTGCTTCTGGGTGGTGGTGGGGTTTGTGTGGAAAGTTGCTAAAGTCTCATTGGAAATGGTTTTTCATGGTGTTTTGTGCATGCCTGCAACTGGGATATGGATCCCCAAGTCAAAACCTGAATTTATTTATTTTTTCCTGCCAAGCTGCTTCTGGGTGGTGGTGGGGGTTTGTGTGGAAAGTTGCTAAAGTCTCATTGGAAATGATTTTTCATGATGTTCTGTGCACGCCTGCATCTGGGATATGGACCCCCAAGTTAAAACCTGAATTTAAAATTTTTTTCCTGCTATGCTGCTCCTGGGTGGTGGTGGGGGTTTGTGTGGAAACTTGCTAAAGTCCCATTGGAAATGGTTTTCATGGTGTTTTGTGCATGCCTGCATCTGGGATATGGATCGCCAAGTTAAAACCTGAATTTAATTTTTTTCCCCTGCCATGCTGCTTCTGGGTGGTGGTGGTGGTTTGTGTGGAAAGTTGCTAAAGTCTCATTGGAAATGGTTTTTCATGGTGTTTTGTGCATGCCTGCATCTGGGATATGGATCCGCAAGATAAAACCTGAGTTTCACAATTTGTAGCTTGCAGGGGAAACTTAGGGGGTACATTGGCTTCTGTTGTGGGGGTTTGAATACAAAGGTCGGATGCCAAGTTTGATTTTTTTTTTACTGTAGGCATTCCTTTCTGTGGTGTGGTGTGGTGTGGCCTTTAGTGGATTTTTCCAGACCATCTGGCAAATCAAGAGGTAGGTATGATTTTCTTTTCCTGTGGTTTTCCCCCCCTTAGGTTGTGGTGAGGGGTGTACTGTACAGTTATGTTAAGTCTAATTTTTCTGAAATTTTCTTTGGCCAGGCATCCTCTTGTGGTGTGCTGCTGCCTTTCGTGGCCTTTTCCAGAACATCTGGTAAATCAATAGGTAGGTCTGAATTTCTTCTCCTGTGGTTTTTTCCCCTTAGGTTGCAGTTGGGTTTGTGTGCCAAAACTGCCACTTGTTTGTCACAGTTTTGGCCAGGTGTGGGAAAGTGAAGCAGATGTAAAGCACTGACTGTTTTTTTTCTTTTAACGTAGCAACATCGGACATGGGTCCAAAGAAGCCTGCTTCTGCCCAAGTTGGCAAGCTGACCAGGGAGAAGTTTACCCTGGAGATGAAGAAAGACATCATCAGAAAGTACGATGGAGGGAAACGCATTGCGGACATCGCCATGGAGTACGGCCGGAATGCATCAACCATTGGCACCATCGTAGTGAACAGGGAGAAGATCCTTGCCACGGATGCAGCGAAGGGTGTCACAAGGATCGCCAAGAACCGGCCAGCTGTCCTGGAGGAGGTGGAGAAGCTCCTGGTTATCTGGATGGAAGAGAAGCAGTGTGCAGGGGACACAGTGACTG
Source organism: Pogona vitticeps (assembly GCF_051106095.1). Classification (NCBI taxonomy): domain Eukaryota; kingdom Metazoa; phylum Chordata; class Lepidosauria; order Squamata; family Agamidae; genus Pogona; species Pogona vitticeps. The sequence continues at coordinate 133,257,221 of NC_135785.1, forward strand.
AGGCTGTGATGTGCGAGAAGGCCAGGGCCTTGTACACTGACCTCATGGATCAACAGCCCGGAACCTCTGCTGAGCCTGAAGAATTCAAGGCAAGCAGAGGATGGTTTGAAAGATTCAAGACAAGATCCGGCATCCACAGTGTGGTGAGGCACGGAGAGGCTGCCAGCTCTGACACTACTGCAGCTGAGGACTTTGCCGTGGAGTTCCTGGAGGTTGTGACAACAGAGCGGTACCGTCCAGAGCAGGTCTTCAACTGTGATGAGACCGGCCCGTTTTGGAAGTGGATGCCCAAAAGGACCTTCCTGACCCAAGAGGAGAGCAAGCTGTTTGGCCACAAACCAATGAAGGACCGTCTGACCCTCCTCTTCTGTGCCAATGCCAGCGGGGACCTTAAGATCAAGCCCTTGCTGGTCTACCATTCTGAGAATCCACGTGCTTTCAAGAAGCACAAGGTGAACAAAGCCCGGCTGAAGGTGATGTGGCGATCCAATGCCAAGGCTTGGGTCACACGCGTCCTCTTTGTGGACTGGGTCAATCATGCTTTTGGCCCAGCTGTGAAGCGGTACCTGCTGGACAATGACCTGCCACTGAAGGCCCTGCTCCTCATGGACAATGCTCCTGCTCATCCTCCAGGCCTTGAGGATGACTTGATGGAGGAGTTCTCCTTCATCAAGATCATGTTCCTGCCTCCGAACACCACCCCGATACTCCGGCAGGTCATTGCCAACTTCAAAAAACGGTACACTATGGAGCTGTTCTGGCGCTGTTCTGAGGTGACTGATACCACCAGCCTCACCCTGCGTAATTTCTGGAGGGAGGAGTTCGACATTGTCATCTGCCTGAAGATGATCGCCAGGGCCTGCGACGGCATCAGCCAGAGGAACTTGAATTCTGCGTGGTGCCCGCTCTGGCCAGACTGTGTGGCTACTGGTGCTTCTGCACCTGGACCTGAGTCCACAGTGATGCAGGACAATGTGGACTTTGGGAGGAACATGGGCCTCGACGTCACTGAGGAGGACATTGCTGAGCTGGTAGAGGGCCATGACCAGGAGCTGACCACCCAGGAGCTGGTTGATCTGCAGGCAGAGGCTTTGATGAGAAGCTCGTGGCCCCTTTCAGAGGGATCCTGAAAAGGAGGCAGATGCAACTCACCATGGAGGGGTTCCTCACAAAGAGGCCTAGACAGGACAAGGAACCTACTCCTTCCACCAGTGGTGCGCAGTTGCCTTCTACCATCTCCTCTTCTTCCTCCCCTTCATCATCCTCCTAGAAGACTGCTGCTGTTATGTGGGGACAGTTCTGTGTGCCTCCAGGTCCCTGCATTGAACACTGGTCCAGGTGGTTTAGAGGCTTCAGCCTCACTTGTTTACTTTAAAAATGTTTCTGTACTGTTACTGTAATGTTTACTGCCTGACAATGCTGAAATGTTAAAAGTTTCTGTCCTTAAAAATTTATGTTTTATGTTTGTGCACTTCATGAAGAATTTCTGTATGTTGATGCACTTTCTAAAGAGTTTTGTACAATCCAATGTTATGTTTGTGCACTTCATGAAGAGTTTCTGTATGTTTAAAATGTTTGAAATCACCTGCACAGTGTTATGATGTTAAAGTGCACTTAATAAACCCTTTATTACTCAAATTTGACTTTGTTCTGACTCTTTTTTAATTTGTTGTTGAATTTTTCCCCCATTGAAATACATTGAAAAGGTTTCTGTGCATTCCAATGGGGGATACATTGTTTCGCTTAGCGATGTTTCCTATGGCGATTTTCGCTTAAGGGCGGCAATTCGTTCCTATTGGAACGGATTAACCAGTTTTCAATGCATTCCTATGGGAAATGGTGTTTCGCTTAGCGATGTTTTTCCATAGCGATGTTTTTTTGGAACCAATTAACATCGCTAAGCGAGGCACCACTGTATATCAAAAAAGCAAATCTCCCTAAAGTACCAGAAAACATTAAAAATCTCCTAAATGAGAAAATAACAATGATGGAAGTAACAGAAGCAATTAAAAAACAAAAAATGATAAGACTCCTGGACCAGACGGACTACCAGCGGAATTTTATAAATCCTTCCAAGATATAATAAGCTTACCAATAAAACAGGTCTGCAATGAAGTTCTACTAGAAGCTAAAATACCTAAGACATGGCTATAGGCATATATCACTTTAATACCAAAAGAAGATGCAGCCTCCACACATATAAAAAAATTTAGACCAATATCACTGTTGAATGTGGACTATAAAACTTTTGCAGTAATTATAGCGGAAAGACTGAAAAAGATTCTAATGGAGTTCATTCATTCAGACCAAAATGGATTTTTGCCAAAAAGACAACTAAGGTACAACTTAAGGATAATCTTGGACATATTAGAATATTATGAGGTAATTCAGAGAAGCAAATGGCATTAATCTTTTTGGATGCCCAAAAAGCCTTTGATAATATGAATTGGCAATTTATGATACAGCAAATAAAAGCTATGGATTTTGGCAAAAAAAATTATAAATGTAATTGAGACAATCTATAATGAACAAATAGCTAAAGTAATTGTACATGGTGAACTGATGGATAATATTAATTAATTTATTTATTTTATTTATTTTTGGACTTATATACCACCCCATAGTGCTACAAGCACTCTCCGGGCGGTTTACAATTTTTAATTATACAGGCTACACATTGCCCCCCCAGCAAGCTGGGTACTCATTTTACCGACCTCGGAAGGATGGAAGGCTGAGTCAACCTTGAGCCGGCTACCTGGGATTTGAACCCCAGGTCGTGAGCACAGTTTTAGCTGCAGTACAGCGTTTTAACCACTGCGCCACGAGGCTCTTTGTTAATATAAATTAATATAAAAAAGGCACAAGACAAGGATGTCCGCTCTCTCCATTGCTATTTATATTAACTCTGGAAGTATTAAATAGGAATGTGAGGAACGACCCAGAGATTAAAGATAACAAAATAAAGGACAAGAGCTATAAACTCAAAGCATTTGCAGATGATTTGGTGTTTATATTGGAAGACCCACTGGAAACAACATTGAGATTACTGGAGAAAATTGATGAATTTGGAAAAGTAGTGGGATTGAGGATAAATAAAGAAAAAACTAAAGTTATAGTGAAAAATTTAACAACCAAGCAAAAAAAAAATCAGCTCTCAAAGACATCAGATTTGCAAATAGTTAAAAAAGTCAAGTACCTTGGAATATACTTAACTGCCTGATGTGTAACTATAAAAGAAGATAATTATATGAAACTACTTAACCAAATAAAAATAGATCTAAAAAAATGGAAAAACCTACAACTATCACTATTAGGAAGAATTGCAACAATCAAAATGAACATTTTGCCAAAGCTACTTTTTTTGTTTCAAACAGTGCCAGTGAAAATAGAGAGGAAATACTTTGACGATCTAAATAAAGTGATATTAAAATATATTTGGCAAGGGAAGAAAGCCAGAATCAAATTAAAAATGCTTCAGGAATCCAAGGAAAATGGAGGATTTGGTTTACTGGACTGGACCTTATATTACCAATCATCTGTTCTAACTTGGCTGAAAGAATGGATTACCCTGAAAAACAAAAGACTTCCGTATTTAGAAGGACATGATCTACAGTTGGGTTGGCATGCTTTCTTATGGTATCAGAAAGCTAAAACTCATAGGTATTTTCAAAACCATTATATTAGAAACTCCCTGTATATAATATGGGAAAAAATAAAAATGAAAATGTACACAAAAATACCAGGATGGGTTTCACCCATAGAAGCATTTGTCCATCCCAACCTTTTGAATTTTGGAAAAATGTTGACATACAGATATTTTAGACATAAATAGGAGATTAAATCCAAAACAAGATCTTATAGACCAGGGATTAGATGCATCATGCATTTATATAATGCAAATAAAATCAAGATATGAAAGGGACTTAAAAATTTATGAATTTTATAAAGAACAGGCAACTTTTGACCTAGTAATGTTAGCATCAGATGATAAACTAATTAGGAAAATATATAAATTCCTTTTAAATTGGAAAATGGAGGACAAACAGGTCAAAGAAATGATGGTTCAATGGGCACAAAATTTTGGATACAATATTGACTTTGAAAAATGGCAAGAGCTGTGGTCTAGAAACTATAAGATGACAAGGGCAACATCCTATAAAGAGAATTTATATAAAATGTTTTATAGATGGCATTTATCTCCTGACAGATTGTTTAAGATGTATTCTAATAGGTCAAGTAAATGTTGGAAATGTCATAAAAAACTGGAACCTATTATCATCTCTGGTGGACTTGTGATAAAGCAAAAAACTTTTGGAATAAAATACATATATGGCTTGTTAAAATAATCAAAAAGCATGTAGACTTTAGGCTAGAGCTCTTTCTGTTAGGTATAATACCAGAAAGTGTTGATAAACAAAATGCATATTTAATTCTGCATATTTTAACAGCCGCGGGGATTATATATGCACAGTACTGGAAAAAGGAAGAAACACCTACAGATAAAGAAACAATTAAAAAGATATTGGACTGCGTCAAAATGGATAGACTAACACTGAAAATCAAAGGAAAAGAAGATACAAAATATTATCAAACATGGGACTTGTTCTATCAATGGTTAGGAGGATGTTGTATAGATTAGGAGCGTAATATGTATGGTAGTTGTTTTAACAAATGATTATAAGCTGTACCCAGGTGGCATGATGTTAAATCAACATGGATGGATTTTGTTGTTGTTTAGTCGTTTAGTCGTATCCGACTCTTCATGACCCCATGGACCAGTGCACGCCAGGCCCTCCTATCTTCCACTGCCTCCTGGAGGTCTGTCAATTTCATGTTGGTTGCTTCGCAGACACTGTCCAGCCATCTCATCCTCGGTTGTCCCCTTCTCCTCTTGCCGTCACACTTTCCTAACATCAAGGTCTTTTCCAAGGAGTCTTCTCTTCTCATCAGATGGCCAAAGTACTGGAGCCTCAGCTTCAGGATCTGTCCTTCCAGTGAGCACTCTGGCTTGATTTCCTTTAGAATGGATAGGTTTGTTCTCCTTGCAGTGCAGGGGACTCTCAAGAGCCTCCTCCAGCACCACAATTCAAAGGCATCGATTCTTCGGCGGTCTGCTTTCTTTATGGTCCAGCTCTCACATCCATACATCACAACAGGAAAAATCATAGCTTTGACTATTCGGACTTTTGTTGGCAAGGTGATGTCTCTGCTTTTTAAGATGCTGTCAAGGTTTATTTACTATTTATTTATTTATTTATTCGATTTATATCCCGCCTATCTAGTTGGTTAGGACCACTCTAGGCGGCTTTCCTCGCCTCATCGCTTTCCTCCCCAGAAGCAGGCGTCTTTTAATTTCGTGGCTGCTGTCTCCATCTGCAGTGATCATGGAGCCAAAGAAAGTAAAATCTGTCACTGCCTCCATATTTTCCCCTTCTATTTGCCAGGAGGTGATGGGACCAGTGGCCATGATCTTAGTTTTTTTGATGTTGAGTTTCAGGCCAATTTTTGCACTCTCCTCTTTCACCCTCATTACAAGGTTCTTTAATTCCTCCTCACTTTCTGCCAGCAGAGTGGTATCATCTGCATATCTGAGATTGTTGATATTTCTTCTGGCAATCTTAATTCCGGTTTGGGATTCCTCCAGTCCAGCCTTCCGCATGATGTATTCTGCATATAAGTTAAATAAGCCGGGAGACAATATACAGCCTTGTCGTACTCCTTTCCCAATTTTGAACCAGTCAGTTGTTCCATATCCAGTTCTAACTGTTGCTTCCTGTACTACATATAGGTTTCTCAGGAGATTGGCAAGGTGGTCAGGCACTCCCATTTCTTTAAGGACTTGCCATAGTTTGCTGTGGTCCACACAGTCAAAGGCTTTTGCATAGTCAATAAAGCAGAAGTAGATGTTTTTCTGGAACTCTCCGGCTTTCTCCATAATCCAGCACATGTTAACAATTTGGTCTCGAGTTCCCCTGCCCCTTCAGAATCCAGCTTGTACTTCTGGGAGTTCTCAGTCCACATACTGCTGAAGCCTACCTTGTAGGATTTTGAGCATAACCTTGCTAGTGTGTGAAATGAGTGCAATTGTACTGTAGTTGGAGCATTCTTTGACACTGCCTTTCTTGGGGATTGGGATGTAGACTGATCTTTTCCAATCCTCTGGCCACTGTTGCGTTTTCCAAACTTGCTGGCATATTGAATGTAGCACCTTAACAGCATCATCTTTTAAGATTTTAAATAGTTCAACTGGAATGTTATCACCTCCACTGGCCTTATTGTTAGCCAGGCTTTCTAAGGCCCACTTGACTTCACTCTCCAGGATGTCTGGATCAAGGTCAGCAACTACATTGTCTGGGTTGTCCGGGATGTCCAACTCTTTCTGATATAATTCCTCTGTGTATTCTTGCCACCTCTTCTTGATGTCTTCTGTTTCTGTTAGGTCCCTCCCATTTTTGTCCTTTATCATGTTCATCTTTGCACGAAATGTTCCTCTAATATCTCCAATTTTCCTGAACAGATCTCTGGTTTTTCCTTTTCTGTTATTTTCCTCTATTTCTTTGCATTGTTCATTTAAGAAGGCCCTCTTGTCTCTCCTTGCTATTCTTTGGAAGTCTGCATTCGATTTTCTGTAACTTCCCCATCTCCCTTGCATTTTGTTTCCCTTCTCTTCTCTGCTATTTGTAAAGCCTCGTTGGACAGCCACTTTGCTTTCTTGCATTTCCTTTTCTTTGGGATGGTTTTTGTTGCTGCCTCCTGTACAATTTTACGAGCCTCTATCCAAAGTTCTTCTGGCACGCTGTCCACCAAATCGAGTTCCTTAAATCTGTTCTTTACTTCCACTGTGTATTCATAAGGGATTTGGTTTACATTATACTTGAGGAGCCTAGTGGTTTTTCCTACTCTCTTCAGTTTAAGTTTGAATTTTGCTATGAGAAGCTGATGATCAGAGCCACAATCAGCTCCAGGTCTTGTTTTTGTTGACTGTATAGAGCTTCTCCATCTTTGGCTGCAGAGAATATAACCAATCTGATTTCGATATTGCCCATCTGGTGATTTCCATGTGTAGAGTCGCCTCTTGTGTTGTTGGAAAAGAGTGTTCATGATGACCAGCTTGTTCTCTTGACAAAACTCTATTAGCCTTTGCCCTGCTTCATTCTGAACTCCAAGGCCAAACTTCCCTGTTATACCTTTTATCTCTTGGCTTCCTACTTTAGCATTCCAGTCCCCTAGAATGAGAAGAACATCTTTCTTTGGTGTCAGTTCTAGAAGGTGTTGTAAATCTTCATAAAATTGTTCAATTTCAGTCTCCTCAGCAATGGTAGTTGGTGCATAAACTTTGATTATTTTGATGTTGAAAGGTCTGCCTTGGATTCGTATTGACATCATTCTATCATTTTTGAGATTGTATCCCATTACAGCTTTTCCCACTCTTTTGTTGACTATGAAGGCTACTCCATTCCTTCTACGGGATTCTTGCCCACAATAGTAGATATGATAATCATCTGAGCTGAATTCGCCCATTCCTGTCCATTTGAGTTCGCTGATGCCCAGGATGTCGATGTTTATTCTTGCCATCTCCTGTTTGACCACATCCAGCTTCCCAACGTTCATAGATCTTACATTCCAGGTTCCTATGCAGTATTTTTCTTTGCAGCATTGGACTTTCCTTTCTTTTCCAGGCACGTCCACAGCTAAGTGTCCTTTCGGCTTTGGCCCAACCACTTCATTAGCTCTGGAGCTACTTGTACTTGTCCTCTGCTCTTCCTCAGTAGCATGTTGGACGCCTTCCGACCTGAGTGTCCCATCTTCCAGCGTCATATCTTTTAGCCTTTTGTTTCTGATCATGGGGCGTTCTTGGCAAAGATACTGGAGTGGCATTGCCATTTCCTACTCCAGGTGGATTGCGTTTCGTTGGAACTCTTCACTATGTCCTGTCCGTCTTGGGTGTCCCTGCACGGCATAGCCCATAGTTTCTCTGAGTTACTCAAGCCCCTTCGCCATGACAAGGCAGCAATCCATGAAGGGGGGATGGATTTTATATAACAACTTTTTTTAAAAAGTAAAAAAAAATGAAGACAAAATAATAGTGACAACATTAGTAGCATCAATGGACTCATGTATACCTATGAATAAGCTGTCAGGTTTCAATTGCATCTGCTGCTTGTACTGCCCTTTAATGCTACAGTAAATTTCAGAACCACAATGAAAGTCATGTAATTGCTTTGAGGTACAGGTGGCAACACTGTAGGGAAAGTGTAGCTAGCACCCTAAAATTAGCATGACGTTGCTATACTCTTGACTGTCTGATTCATGGAGCAACATTAAAGGATATGGCAGTCAGTAAATAACCTGTCAAACTCTTACTGCTTCTCCTATCTGATTCAAAGGACTCATAAATCTCTCCATTCACCTGTACTGCACATCTGTATTGCTTTTTGGTGGTCTCAATTGTGCTCATCAGCTTCTTGTTTATTTAATGCCACTCTAATCACCTCCAGCCCATGTAAACCTTTTGAGAGCTACTAGCTTGTAAAATCTGTTCTCCCAGGGCTCCCCTCCTCTCTTTTTTTTAATGTCCTTGCCTGTGTACTCTCTAGCCTTACTTTTTCCTATTAATAGTTCTCCAACCCTCATCTGTCCTCACATCACTTTCTGGAGAAACAACAGAAATTTCTAATTGGAAAAAAAATCAAATACCAGTTGAATAAAAGAATAGCACTTCCCTCTTATGTTTTAAAAAGGGTGGGAGGTATTTGCAGCATCATCTCATACAACATCTAGAAAACATTTGAGGAGTACTCTATTCTACTAAGTCATGCAAATGAGAAAGATGGATGATCCTATAATCTGTTATTGTATAAATACACAGTTATGTAACTGGCAGAATGTTATGTTTTCAGTTGTGACACAGTGCCCTGTTTCAGATGCAATGCACAGCTTTTCACTTTACAGACAAGGCTGGGTCTGCATCAGACTCTCACACTCCGCTTTCTGCTATCTACCTACAAGACTATGAGGAGGCAATTGGAAGCAGGTTACCTCTGAACTAGGTACTATGGTAAATTTAAATTATGTTTTCTTGTAACAAGCAAAATCAGAAACCATATTTTGAGATTGTCCTTTCCTTTTCCCTTTCCTTTTGTTTTCTTTCATTTCCCTTCCTTTCCTTTTATTTTAAACAACAACAAAGCTTTCACTTCAAGCTTTTTTTTTTTTTTTTAAACCCACTACACAGTAACCATCAAAGCTTGGGAAAGTTCCTTATTTTCAATTAAAACTTCCAGAATCCCTTAGCAAACATGGCTACCAGTTCTGCCTTTACTCAACTTCATTTTGACTTGCTGCTGACATTAATATTCCATTTACAGCAATTTGTATCCATCATCCGCTTATGGGATATTTGACTTTGAAATAGGCCCTTTGGGTACATCGCAGCTTCTCATAAAGTGTCTGGATTAGGAATTGGAACAGCTAAGGGGTTAAACTCTCTCCACCCACACTCTACAAACACTGCACAATCACTCAAAACAAGGCTGCATCAAAGTAGCATAGTTCCTACAATATGGTGTACAGAGGGATACTCGTGATAGGAAAAGCAAATTTGGATGTATCCTTACCCAAGCAGCCACACAGAGCTTCATGGTTGGAGATCCCTAATTTAAATTTAAAAATTAATTGGGGCCCGATAGATGAACCCCAGCAAAGGTGTAATATATTGTGAGTGTGTTCTGGGTTTGAATTAGGCTGTTCAAGGTCTTGAGACAAAACTGAAGAAGCAGATTCATGAATAAAAGTATTTTTATTATTAACTACAATGGAGTCTTCTTTGTTTAATTCACTAGAACAGCAAATAGATAACTGGGGAGGGGATTCCTCCCATAACCATAACAGTGAACGTTCATCAACATCTTTCAACAGCAAATTACTTTCTCTTAAACTTTCCTGGTTGTTTCTCTCATGCGGGAGTCACGTCCCGCACACGGAGTCCCGCAACACGGGTGCCGAGCCCACTCTACTGTTGCTGGTAACTCTCTCATCATCTTCGGATCTCCTATAGGCATTTGGATTGGTCCCTCTGGATTGAGCACCCTGGGATATACTAGCACAGTCCATTCTATGGGACTTAACCCTGGGATGATCGGCCAGTAAGTTACTTTGGCAGAAGTACCCTCTCCTGAATCATCTACCGTTTGAATGGCTCTTTTCCAAGGTACAGAGAAGACATGACCAAACTCCTCAGGTTCTTTAGTTTCTTCCTCTGGGAACACACTTATTTTCTTGGTTTCAGCGGAAACCCCTCTTATTTCTGTTGTTAAGAACATGTCTACTTGTTCCCTCTCCTCACTTTGTCTTCTCCCCTCTCTAGTTCTTGCCTCCAACTGTCCTAACGGCACCTTCCTCCTCGCGCCTTCCCTCTCTCCTCAAGCTTTTTCTATCTCACCCACGCGGCTGTCATTTCCCTATTTCTCCTCGCGCATCTCTGCTGCATGTTCTTTTATTCCTTTAACTTCTCTTTCTTTTCCTTTCTCTGCAGTTTTATGCTCACAAATTACATCATATTGGTGAGGGGATGGCTTACTCGGGCTCCTATACTCACATATATTCCTTATGCTTTATTTCTGCTAATAAACATAGAGCTACATTCTGAATCAAAGAATGTGACGGCCTTCCTCAAGACTCACAAAGGGAGGTTGTCACGTCACTTTAAAACTCTTTACTCCACTTTACTGCCACCAACCATTCCTTAATAAATAAATCATACATAAGGCCAGTATAACTTTCAAAAATAAAAACTTGGTTTATTGATTACAAACAGAAAGGAATGGTAAATCACTGTTGAAGAAATAATCAATCAATCACTGTTTCTCAGGCACTAGCTATCACAGACTCTTTCTCACTGACTCTAAGATCACTTTAACTCTCAGCTCATTCTCTTATCTTAAGTTCCAGTCAGCAATCTCTCCAATCTCTCTCTCTCACACCCCTTTATGCACCAGCTCCTCCCCTTAAGTTCCACCCTCCGTCACACCATTGGTTGATGACTCACTGCCCCAGCGGTGATGGACAGGTGAGGTCAGGGCTGCCTGCTACAATACCTCCCCCCTTTATAAGATTTTTTGTGGGGGAAAGCTAAAGTGCTTTTCTCCCAAAACAACGAGGAGCCTTCATAAACAATTACATTACCCCAACATTTCATAAACACTTACCAGGATCATTCATGCATAAGCTTAACATTATACTACACCATGCAAATTATACTTACGTTCACATTCATATGCATATATAATAAACAACATATCAGTAGGTACATGTACAACAAACTTTTCAATACTTTAACCATTTTAAAAGTCCATTTTTTCTTTTTTAGTCGTCTGGTCTTCTGGATAGGGCATCTGCAGCACTGTTATGAGTCTCTTTCACCTGCACTTTCATCTTTCACAGTCTAGGTTGTAAGGCATAAGAGTTCTCTCTCATCACCATGTTCTAGTCCTCTTCGAGAGTCCAAAACTAATTATGGTGGCATACTAGTGTCCATAAAGGAAATGTCCTACTATCCAGCACACCTGGAAGTGTGGTGAAGTCCAACTCCCCCTGCACCTTCACAAAACTCGCGACTTGCAGATAGCTGGAGTCCCTTACCAACCTGCAGCTTTCCTCTCTGGAACCACCTCAGATGCAGGATCTTGCAGTCATCTGCCTGGCTCGGCACGACTCCCAACCTGAATCCGGACCTCTCCATGATGGCGACGCCTCTCTGGCACTCGAGCCCCCTCTGGACGTGGTCTGCCACTGACGCGGTCTTCCATCTCTCCTTCCGCCGTGTCACTCTGGCTGCTCTACAGAGTTTCACCTCTGGAGCTGCCACCATGATGCTCTTGATTGAACCCTTTAGGTAGGGCCTAGCAAGATAAAACCTAACTTGCCATCCTTTTGCCCTTTGCATCACTGGCAGGGTCAGGCTACGTCTCAACCTATTTAGCTTTAGATAGGTCAACCCTCTGCCTTCCCAATATGGCCATGCATGTTTTCTTCTGGGCTTTCCCCTCCTCTTATCTTGACCAAACTTTGCTTTCTGGCCACAAAGCTTGGCTAGATGGGTTCGTCCTCTATAAGGAGCAACCACCTGTCGGCGTGCATTCCCGGTGTCAAACCTGTGCACTACCCCCTTAGCTAACCCAGGCTTGTTTGAAAAAACATGTTGGTACTTAGTAACCAAAGATTTTAGTTCCTTCTGTTTTTCTTGGGTGAGTGCAGGGCTGATTTTAACCTCCTCTGGGTTGAAATTAACTTCACCTCTCCCTTCCCAGTAAGGCAAGTCATGTTCCTCCTTATCAGCCGCTTTTATTGCAAATAACACCCTATTTTCTTCTCTAAAATATGGTTTAATTGCATTCACATGAACTACCCTCCTGCCTGGATGTTCATCTCCTTCTATGATATAATTAAGATCATTCATTTTAGTAATGATCCTGTATGGTCCTGCCCAGTTCAATTTAATTTGTTCCCCTTGATGGGCTTTAACATTAGCACCTCATCTCCAGGGTTAAAACTTTGTTCCCTAGCCTTGTAGTCATACCAGACTTTTTGTTTGGTTTTCTGTGCTTGTAGATTTTCAGCTGCTAGTTCTAAATTTCTTCTCAGGGTATTCATTAAGGTGTCTATATATGAGACTACATTCTGAGGATCATCTTCTTTACTTTGTTCCCAATTCTGTCTAATTAAATCAAGTGGTCCTTTTACTTTCCTCCCAAACAGCAATTCAAATGGACTGAATCCGGTACTGTCTTGTGGTACTGATCTATATGCATATAACAGCAATTGTAATTTCTGGTCCCAGTTATTAGGGTTTTCAGCTGAATAAGCTCTAATCATGTGCATCCGGGTACTATTGAATTTTTCTGTTAACCCATTAGTCTGCGGATGATATGGGGAAGTGCTTACATGTTTGATACCACAAATTTGCCATAGTCTCTTCATGAGTTTTGAAGTGAAAGACGTTCCTAAGTCAGTCACAATCTCTGAAGCAAAGCCCATTCGACTCATATAGCTCAACGGGGCATCAGCCACTGTATGAGTCTCAATGTTACTTAGAGGAATAGCCTCTGGATATTGTGTGGCATGGTCCACAATAGTGAGAATAAATCTGTTTCCCCTCTTTGTGACCCTAGGCAACGGCCCAATAATGTCCATGCCAATACATCGAAATGGTGTAGAGATTACGGGTAATGGACACAACTTAGCCTTCGTTCTGTCCCGGTTATTACCCTGTCTCTGGCAAATATCGCAGCTCTGGCAGAAACTTTTAATCTGCTTTCCTATCTCTGGCCAATAGAAGTTTTGTGTTATTCTTTGCTTGGTTTTATTGATCGTTAAATGTGCAGCAAATGTATCAGAATGTCCCCTTTCTAATATCATCTGGCGATATTTAACAGGCACCACCAACTGCCTTTGAATCCCATCTTCCCCTTTTGAAAGGTTTACCAATGTTTCCCTGTACAGTAATCCCTGCTTAACGTGGAATCTTTCAGGTGTTTCAGGGGTTAACTGTATTCCAGACACTTTATCAAAGCAACTTTTTAAAGTGGGATCTGCTTGCTGTTCTTGGGAAAACCTACTGTGTTGTGGTATATCAAGTGTGAATGTCTCAGCTTGTTGTATATTTTCAGTTACTTGTTCACCCTGACTGTCATCATTTACTTCAGCAGTCTCTGTGTGCTCTTGTTGTGAACGTGTTAGAACTAAAACTCTCTTAACATGCTCAGAGAGGTCTGTCCCAATAAGAACGGCCGATGGCAGTTGTGAGGAAATCCCTACACGCCAATAACCCTGCCATCCCCTATAACAAACTGGCACTTCAGCCACAGGCAAGATAATAGTTTCTTGTCCTATCCCTTTCACTGCCATGTTTTCATTTGGTATTATGTATTTGTGTGGCACTATATCTGGATGACACAAGGTCACCTGCGAACAAGAATCTCTCAGCGCCAGAAAGTTGTTGTCTAAAATTCCAATATTATCTCCAGCTGTCTCAAATAATTGGTGATCTGTTCTAATCAAAAGGCAATGCCTGATCTCAGCCACAGGAAGATTAGCTTCACTATTATCAGCTGCTGTTGAGAGCTCGGCTGGTGTTGCTATGGCAACTGACTCCTCCCTTGGTGGAGTTATTTATCCCTTCTGGACACAATAAACAGATTTTGGCTTATTTAGATTCACTTTCTCTGGTAAAAAAATCTTTATTTTCTCTGCCTTTACAACATTGGGACGCAATGTGACCCTTTTCATTGCATCTGAAGCAGATTTAGCATTCCACGGTTCATTTCCAGCCCCTTTTTCTTTTCCCTCCAAATTTTGTCCTCTGGCTTGGCTCTGTTCTGAGGGCTTTCCCACATAATGGCTGCCAACCTTCTTCTGGTTTTTAACTTGTCCCCTGGGATATCTATTATAGTCCTCCCAAGTTTTCCTCATACTTTTTCCCTCAGAATAACTAGTTTTTCTTATCTGGGAAATGAAATCAGCAAATTGTCCTGCTTCTTTCAAATTCTTAGGTTCCTTGTCTCTGACAAAGTATTTTAATTCACCATGTAAAAGGGAATAAAATTGTTCCAATCCTATAATATTCTTCAGATCCTCAATTGTCTGAACTTCCTCCTGTACCAGCCATTTATCAAAATACTTAGCCAAGTTGGCTCCTAACTGTGAGTAAGACTCATCAGGTTTCTTTGTTAGTGATCTGAATTTTTGTCTCAGATGTTCTGCATTGATGCCATACCTGGCAAACACCAACTTTTTAAATTCAGAATAATCTTTTATCAATTCAATTGGCATTTCTGTGTAGACCTCAGCGAGGCTTCCACTAATTTGGGATCTCAGAATGATCATCCTTTCAGAATCCCTAACTGAAAAATCTGCACACGCTCTTTCAAATCAAGTTAAAAATGCCTCTGGACAATCTCCCTTTTTAAAAGTTGGGAATTTCTTTAGGTCTGCTTTTGATAACTGACCCCCTTCAGAGTTGGAATCCCTATTATTATTATTATTGTTTTGATTCAACAATTCCATTCTCCGGAGTTCAAAAGCCATCCTCTCTCTCTCTAACTGTACATCAATTTCTCTCTGTCTCCTTCTTTCCTCCATCTCAGCCTCCCTTTCCATCTTTTCTAATTCTAGCTGTTTCATTCTGTATTCATGTGCTTGTGCTAACTCCAATCTTCTGAGGTCTGCTAAATCTTCTCTTGAGGACTCTCCCTCTTGAGCTGAGGTAAATCTTTCATCCACCTCACTAATCTCCTCATCTGAGCCGGCTGCCATTTCAGACTGTCTTTGTTCAGCTATCTTTCCCCTGGTCAAGGGCATTTCCTTTTATTCAGGCCACTGAACCACTTTCAGGCCTCAATTTAAAAGTCACTTTTTTCCTGTCAGTGAGTCTATGACATAAAGTTGCTGCTCCCCCACACTGTCAAGCTAGCAACTGTAACCAGGCTTCAGCCCCTAGCTAGGCCTCCCGCCAAAACAGAGTTTTTTTCTTTCTCTGCCTCAGGCACAAATCTTAAACACACACAGCTCTACCCTAACCCAGGTTTGGCTGTTTACAGAGAGTTCATTCAGCTTCACTGCCTTTGGCCTCCGCTCTGTCCCCTCACAGTTTCCCTTAACTCAGGACAAGCTAGCCAAAACACCACAGCCTTTGCTTTGGGCAACTCTCCACTCAGAAATGGTCACCACAGAGCTTCCCTGTCTTAGCTCCCAATCTGAAGTTTTAGCGCCCCTCTACTAGACTTGCTCCCTGTGAGCCAAGTCCAGGAAGGTTACCCACGCTCTCCACTTCAGATCCCCTAACTAAAGACCCCTGCTCTGGGCACCTTTCCCAGTCAAGGCTTCACTGGATCTTCGAATCCCACCGCTGCCACCAATTTATTGTGACAGCCTTCCTCAAGACTCACAAAGGGAGGTCGTCACGTCACTTTAAAACTCTTTACTCCACTTTACTGCCACCAACCATTCCTTAATAAATAAATCATACATAAGGCCAGTATAACTTTCAAAAATAAAAACTTGGTTTATTGATTACAAACAGAAATCACTGTTGAAGAAATAATCAATCAATCACTGTTTCTCAGGCACTAGCTATCACAGACTCTTTCTCACTGACTCTAAGATCACTTTAACTCTCAGCTCATTCTCTTATCTTAAGTTCCAGTCAGCAATCTCTCCAATCTCTCTCTCACACACCCCTTTATACACCAGCTCCTCCCCTTAAGTTCCACCCTCCGTCACACCATTGGTTGATGACTCACTGCTCCAGCGGTGATGGACAGGTGAGGTCAGGGCTGCCTGTTACAAAGAACATCTCCCTGTGGACTTCATAGATATAATGTAATTTAAAATTATTTTTTAAAAAACATTTTATTAGTTTTTCAATCTATCTGCATTGGTTTGTGCTTGGAAAACATCATGTTAAATGCTTTGCTTACAATTATTTGTTTTTACATCTCAGTGTCTTCCCGGTTGTCCCCCCAAATTCCAGACATCTTTCAGACATTCAAACCATTCATGTACATATTTTAGTATATAATATGACTACTATCATATTGAAATGCCCCAGCTTTATATCTAATTTAGTTTACCTAAAATGAAAACCCACCATATTACATCTTTACCCTGATTAGGGCTCCCTTATTTCAATTTAATTCTCCTTTTTAATATAAAGTATATAACCCTTTACAATTCCCGATGTTAAATATATACATGTTTTTCAACATTAAGGGGCCCCTTCTTGTTGTCCCCTTTTTCATCTTTCTAAGTAATTCCCTCTCTCATTTCCCTTTTTTCACTTTGTGTTTCTGTGTCTTTAAGCATTCTGCCATCTTTCATGCCCTCTGAAACCATTTTGTGCATCTGATTTATGTCCACTAGCTCTTTATGCACTTGGTCTATCATCAATAGATCTTCCAGGCTTTTTTTGTTTGTTAATTTTGCTGATTTTGTCCCCTTGTCTTCCCTTAGTACTCTCCTCTGATCCAAGATTGACGTTGTTTCTCTTAGGTTTTCCCCATTAATTTCCTCCATCTCCTTTTTTGAATGGCATACATCATCTGGCACACTCTCATTTCCTTCTTCGTTGTTCCCTGTCACTTGTTGACTATAATTCTTCAGATGCTGATTGAATAATTTAGCCTCTTGGTAATGGGATCTCACCATTTCTAGTATTATTTGAATGGTAGATTTTGTTTCATCCCAAAATTGTCCTTGTTGTGCCATTCTGTTCCAGCTACCCAAGCACTTAAGCCAAGATTCGAAGTCCCCAAATCTCACAGTCCAGATCGGTGATTGTATCTGTGTCCTAATTGATCCCTGGCAAATTGACGCCAGCTAAACAGATATTCCAAGTTTCCAGAGTCATTTCAAAAAATCCGCTTTGGCAAAATAGTCCTGAACCAAATTTAAACCCCCAAAGTACCGGGGTAGAATGCAATGGTTGTATCCGCGGCCTGATGGCCTAATTCCCACAGGTTTACTAATTCCCAAGGTACCTTTTTTTAAAATGTCCACTTTAGGGTTAATTTATCCAGCCAGGCATAAAAAAATCAAAAAGAAATAAATAGGTTTCCAAGCTTTAAGCAGCAGTAGAATACTCAAGGTTACTGTCCTGGGCTTTATGCCAAAAGAACTTCAAGCAGACAAAACAAAGTCCAGACTTATCAAGTATAACTTATGAGAAAATTTCTTAAGATTTATGTATTTTAAAATTATTATATTATACACAATGGTAAATATTTATATACCTCCCAAAAACAAATGTTATCCAAGCTATTTACAATTTTTTAAAATAAAAAAAATTTAAACTTCCACAAAGTACAAAGATATAGCATGAAAATAACATGTAAAACCTATGGAACAATGGCAGGACAGAATAATGAATGAAATCTAATGTTGCTCATTTCTTGATGGATCTGCAATGGAAGAGAGGTGGCAGGAAATTAAAACCCTTCTATGGCTCCTGCCTATACTAAACATTGCTAGTTTTTAGTGTTTTTTTTCAATGGGGTTAGGATTATGGGGAAGGAAATTTAGGGTTGGGGGTAGGTATGGATAGAGAAAGGGTAAAATTCAGAGAGTGAGATAGTACATTTACATAAACTTGTACAATTATACTACAAAGAAAGATAAAAAGAAAACCAGCAGATTTTCCCAGTATTACTATAGCTACTAATCTATCTATTCCCTAATTGGACCTTCATATTCTTCTTTAATCTATGCTTTCCAAGCTATTCTTTCTAGTCTAATTATGAAATTATTCCCAATTTTTCATCCTTTTAAAGGTAATCTTTATTACTTCTGTTTTTTCCAACTCCATGACTTCCCATGTTTTTTCTGCCAACTCTTCTAAGTCTGGAATATCTGTTTTTTTCTAGTATTTTCCATCTAATAACTTAACTGTAGAAATTACACACATTATCAAATATTTCATTTCTCTAACTAACATCTCAGGTCAATAAAAAGATTAAATCCAGAGCAAAGAGCAAAAAAAAAAATGGATACAGTTTTGGGAAATGGCAAAAGAGATTGTCCAACAAAAATTAAGTTTTAAACCTGAAAAGTTATTATTGAATACACAGTCATGCCCTGCTTAATGATTACCCCGCATTACAACGAATCCGCTTCACGACAATGTTTTAAATGGGTTTTTTAACTTTGCAAAGATCGGTTCCCTTGAAGATACCCTGATGACCAGACGATGGTGAAATCTTTGATCTACAGGGGAAGGAGGGATGTTTAGTTGTTGGTTTTTTGGTTAATTAGATTAAGCATCCTTCAGTCTCGAAAGACTATGGTAACGTGCTTTGTAAGGAGCACTTGGAATAGCATCTAGTGTGGCTGAGAAGGCCAATTCAAGAGTGACAATCCCTTCCATGCTGAAGAGAAATACAATCTATACCCCGTCTCGCTCCCTGATTTTGCTGCTTTTGTGACTTCTTCTTTGCCTCAGCCTGCTGGACAAGGGTCTCTTCAAATTGGGAGAGGCCGTGATGCAATGCCTGCCTCCAGGCTGAACACTCAGATGTCATGTTTTCCCATTTGTTGAGGTCCATTCCTAAGGCCTTCAGATCCCGCTTGCAGATGTCCTTGTAACACAGCTGTGGTCTCCCTGTGGGGCAATTTCCCTGCACTAATTCTCCATACAGGAGATCCTTTGGAATCTGACCATCAGCCATGCAAAACTAACACAGAAACACTGGTTGGGGGTGAAAAGAATATTTAGATACCTAAAAGGTGCCCTTGACACATGTTTAGTAATACATTCTACCAATGATTTAAAATGAAAGGTTTATGTAAGTGAGTGGGCCAATGACATGACTGATAGGAAATCAATTTCAGGTTTCACAATAAAGTTTGCTGAAACATTGGTGCGATGGAAATCAAGGAAGTAAGCTTTTGTTGCCACATCCACTGCAGAGGCAGAGTTTGCTGCTCTTTCAGAAGTGTGTTCAGAACTGGTGTGGTATAAGCAAGTGCTTATAGATTTGAAAATTAAGGTGGATCAGGCCATAACAGTGTCTGAGGACAATACTACATATATACAGATGGCAACCACAGAACTAAGTAAAGAGTTGGGAGTACGTTCTGCTCAGGTGTAAATTAGGAGGGGTGTCAAGGATAATTTCCACACTGAGTAGTACAAGGTCTATAATAATCAGCAGCCATATTTCACAAATGTGCAAAATGCTGAATCATGCAGTGTAGTGATCACCCTGCTTTGGCTCAGGTAGAAGATTATTGGCATGTACCAATGAGAGCTGTTGGGAGGCGGAGCCAGAGAAACTAGAAGGGAGGGGTGAGTTAGAGTCTAGAGAGTTCAGTCAGAGACAGAGAAGAGAGAGTTCAGGTTTGAGGCATAAAGAGTGTTTAAGGAGTGATTAGTCAGAGTTTGACCTATGTTGATTAAGATAGAAGAGGTTAAAGTAAAATACTGAAACTTTGTGTAACTTTAAGAATATGCTTAAGAATTATTCCTGAAACAACTTGTAATCAATAAACTTGTTTCTGTTTAAAAGTTCAGTACTGAATGGACCTTAGTCTTTCATAGGAAATAAAGGTTGATAAAGAGATCAACTGGTGGCAGTGTGTTAAATGGTGTGTTGGGATATTCGTGTGAGCCATGGGGTAAATGTCACATGCAGTATGTGTATTAAATGAAGTAGTGTCTGGGGTGATGCAATGTCCTCACTGATTGACTATATGTAAATGTGCATGTGTATAACTGTGTGGACATGTAGAGAAGATGTAGGATCTCTTCTGATGAATGCCATGCTGTTATGCTGCTGGTTTGTACTGCTAAAATTTCTGTAGAAGCTGTCTTTGTCTGTGATTCAACTGGACTGCCTGGACTGGGACAAAACTCTGCTGATTTACACCAACAGATTGTTCATTCATAGGGTCACTATAAGTTAGAACTTACTTGACGGCACTTAACAAGAAGAAGAACAAACTGGCATCTACCAAGAATCTGCTAGCTAGTCTTCAATACATGGCTATTTGAGGTTGTATTAATGTTGTATTTTGGGTGGCATTCAGAATTGGTGAGCTGGTATTGAGTTCTTTTTTTATTAATAATACTGATTTTGGATATTACTTACATGGCCTTGCAGCCAGATTCATTGCCATTGTACCACTGTCAATGGAAGTCCCTCACAGGATCATTTCAACGTCAAAGATCCTCTTTCTGGTCACTACTTAATCTTCTGTATTGGTGAGAGGGATTTTTTTCTTTTGGTGCCTGGATATAGTTGGGGACAGAAGAGAAGGGGATACAAACAAGGATTGCAACCAATTCTACACATATATTTGTAAGGAAAATATTTCTCTGTGTAAGAAAACATACAAATGACCATGCAGAACTGCATCCCAAGTTATTTATACGTCCATAATAGCACACATCAGGTCTGTAATTAAACTTACATGGAAATTCAGTTTTTTTAAAAGCTTATGAGATGCTTGTTAGATTAATTTGGGTTCAGCACAAAATTGGTATCATAGATTACCCCTGACAAATACCACAGAACAGAGGCTTTTAAGAACTTTAAGAACCAGGAGTTCTTAAAGTTGCACTGAAAACAGTCTAAAGTCATATGTGTGCTACTGTGTGTTATTGAGAGCACATGAATTAATGCTCATGGTGCATGCACACATGTTTGTGTGCTGTATTAGGCAGCTAAGAAATAGCCATCACCATGCATAAAGAGTCTCCAGATCTCAGATTTGTTCCAGAAAATTAGGGTTTTTTCTTTCTTCCCTAGATCTTGGACTCTGGACCCAAAATCACAGGGAAGGGAATCTTGCCAACCTGACTATACTAATACTGGAGCTCCTTCTTGTGGCTTTAGGACCTGCCATTTACACATGCTCAGAAGCATACTTCTTTTTTTCAGTAACTGGCATGGGCTAAAGCTGATTCTGTATGCCTTTAAGTCAGATGAGCTTTTAAAATAACCATAAAGGATTCACATTGTCTGCCAGAGAGATGCACAGAATTCTGCAATGGTTGTTGAAGATGTACACCATGACACCAGAAAGGCCTTGCCTTGAGACTTTACAAGGTCAGCCTCTTGATCTTCAAGTTATTATATTGCCCTAAAACATCAAGAAATAGAAAGCTGTTGACCAGGCCATCGTACACATAGCAGTCATTGTAAAATTTGTCAGCATTTTATTTTTAAAATGTGGAAAAGTCATTTCTTTTTTTAAAAGTCATCTGTTAAAACTGTATCATGCTTAAAGTAGCATGAAATGAGTTGTGTGAAAAATATCCCTATATTTGCAAGGCACAGGGTTATGTCCTTTCTCTCTTCTTCCTTCTCTTTTGGTACATTTGGAGAGTAGACCTGAGGACAGGGTCTGTCTTCTTTGCTGCTAATATGTGTTACTTGCCTTGACAGCTGTTACAGCTAAAAATCAGGATAAATATTCTCAAACAAATAAACAGCAGGAAAATACTGTGTGATATATCACTTTTATTTGTCAATTCTCAAACTTCACAACCAGTAATTCATATTCAATAATGCTTTCTATAATGTTTCTTCTTCTTCCTTAATTTTTAAAATTCTGTTTGGTATTTTTGTTTCCTTCATCTGTTTACATTACATTATATGTGCAGACATATTCCAGTGCCTACCTCATTGGTTTTTGAGCTGACTTGTCATGTGGGCGTAGATAGCTTGATTCTACCAATGGCTCCGCAGCACATGATCCGCTCGCCACTATTCAACCTTGCAGTGAGGTTTGTCCTCCCGCCTCCTGCCAGGAGTGGCAAGCAGATCACACATGTGGTGCCCAGGGCTCCCTAAAGAGTGCCTAGCACTCAGTCAGAGAGTTCAACAGGCCACTTACCTACCATCTTTGCACTAGGGCAAGTCCCATGACCTCAGCAGTGCATAGCGTAAGCCTTTTGAACAAGTCTGACCTTAAAATAACACTTTACTTTTACCCAGTACTTTGCAAGTACAGACACATGGGATTTGTGATTCCTTAAAACTCACAACAGCTCAGTTAGGTAGGACTCTTAAAAATAGCTAGTTTGTGGCCCTCTCCACCTCCTGGATTTAGCCACACCCTGCTGTTCAAGAGACCAGTCCTTGGTAAGAATTTTTATAATTAATTTTTATTAGAAAAATAGAGTTTCATAGAATCAGTTTATTAAGCTTTAGCATAAAGTACATATTCAAAGATCATTACAGTTAAATAAAATAACTTATCCCCATTAAAATAATAAACACTACTAAGCTGGGCTGAGGTGGGCTACTGTGGGCTAGCCCTACCTCCTTCTTACTTTTTACTTACATCCTCTATCAATCAAGTTCCTTTCTTTCCCATCATCATGGCATCGAAATCCAGAACAGAACTGAACTACTTTCACATAACCCATCGTCCATTTTCTACACTCTCTAACTCCTCCCTTCTTGACAATTCTGGCTGTTAACCAATTTGCCTCAATTTGTACAACTTTAATTCCCATGAAAGTCCAAGTTTTATCTCTTCTCCAATTAGCTCGGAATGTTGAGTCTTCCACGGGCCCCTTGATGTGACCTTCAGTTTTATCTCAAACCATGCTGTACTGATCTTCAGAAAAAACACTCTCATAGTGCTTAGAAAAACACATTCCAATATCTCTCGAATCATATTCACACAGAACTTGTCTGATTCCATCTTACATTTCTTTGACTACATGTCCCATTATCATGACAAAGCGCTGCAGAGCCATTTGTAGAATCATGCCATCTGTGTCCACGGCAGATTGGTGAGTGGACTACCTGGTCCCATCGGGCTGGACCTTTGTTAATGCCAGCTGTGCAGGAATATTCGTATACAAATATGAATACCCCCATCTCTAGTTGCCTGCCCTCCCTCCCTTGAAGTGTCTCTCCAGCCAAAACGCAGTCCAACTATGATCACCTCTGACTGCAAAAGGTTAATGGCAGTTCTCCTGTTGCCCCCCAGTGCTCTGCCTGCCTAATCTGGAAATTCCAGACCCTGCATGTGGAAGTGTAGGTGCTCATCACAACAGTCCTCAGAGCCAACCTTTCCACAGGAGGGCTCCAAAATGCAAGCAGTTGGAGTGATTCATGTCAAGAAATGAGGAGCAAGTCTTTTGTAAAACTCTTGGCTCTTAAGTGACCATTTAAGACCAAGCCATTCACAAATAATTCACATTTACAGCAGGTATAACTAGCAAAAATATTACCCTTGCAGGTTACATTATTTTTGCTTTCTCAGTCTTTTCAGTCTTAAATATGGTTTGATGCCTCATTAAGCAGTTCTGTTAATGTTGATTAATATCCAACATTGTACTAGAGTAGAGAAAAAATCCCCTCCTCTCTCATTCCCATACTTCCCCGCATTCCACAAAAGCTATCTTAGAGTTGGTCCCCTGCTCATTCAGAACAGATGTTTAGGGGGCGGCAGGGTTTTGTAATAGTGAGAACCAGTCAGGTTTCAGGCAAGTTCCTGAAACTGACTGGAACCCCTCGGTTCTGCCCCCCGCAAACCAGAGGGGGAAGGATGCCACTAGGAGGAGTGGCATCTGAAGCAGCAGAGATGAAAAATGGAGGGAATGGAATTGATGAAGGCTGGTTCCCCTTCCAAAGTAGCATCTGAGTGCATGGAACAAGGAGGATGCCATCTTGGGAAAGAGCTGGGAACACCCCAAACAGAGGGAGAGAGTGCAAAAGGATGTTAGAAATATCTCAACCAGAGACTAAGTTAAAATATTTGTTCATGTAAGGAAAATCTCCATGGACCCAAATAACTACACAGAAAAGAGATAGATATAATGAATCAGCAAAAGGAACTTTACCTTTTAAAAAATCTTATGGTAGAAGCAAGCCTCCTCCCTCAGTTTGGATTGTGAGCAAAGGAGAGACAAGAGAAAAGGAGAAGAGGGAGAATACTACCTCATCACAAAAGAAGATCAATCTAAGATAAAAGCCTCAGCCCTGTGACTATCTGAAATATTGATATCAAATCCTATCTACTTCAAAGCACTTTGGATCCTTTAAATTTTTATTGTTGGTGACTGTTAAAATGTTTAATTCTGAGGGAAGCTCCACCCCCTCTTGGATTGGACATGTAAATAAGACTGAGAAAGAAAAGTAAGGTTACAGTGACATCTTCTGACAGAAAGAAGACTTAAACAGCATCCCTTATGTACTTAACTTAAGAAGAAGGGGGGAATCAATATGGCGACAAAAGGTGGAAAAAAGAGAACTCAAAGAGGCTCATCAGAACAGGAACAGAATCTCAGTGGGATATTGGGGCAAGAGACATTTAAACAGAATATTCAAGAGATGTTATCAACAGGGCTACAGCAACTTACATCCCTTAAGGAAGGATGGTTTAGCTACATGTACAAATGAAAGATTTAGGGGTACAAATGACTGATATTAAAAAACAAACTACAGAAAATAAAAAGCAAATAGCCAGAATAGACGGGACATGAAAAAGAACAGAAGAAAGACTGGAGACCTTGAATACAGAGATGGAAGAACTGAAATGGGAAAGCAAGCAAGATGAAATCCACAACTGGAAAGAGCCAATGCCATACTTAGATTCCAGAATCTACCCAAACAAAAAGGAGAAGATACAGTGCAAGTGATTACTACTTATTTAGCATTTTTTAAATCTAACAAATAATTAACCAAAACACCAAGATCCAGGTCTATAGAGCCCGTATCCTGAGCACACGCCTGTACTACAGTGAGTCCTGGACCCTTTGTGCACGGCAGGAGAGGAAGCTGAACACGTTCCATATGCATTGTCTCTGACACATTCTTGGTATCACCTGGCAGGACAAGGTTCCAAATAGAGTAGTCCTAGATCGAGCTGGATTTTTTAGTATGTATCCATTACTGAAACAGCGACATCTACATTGGCTTGGGCATGTTGTGAGAATGGCTGATGGTTGGATTCAAAAGTTCTCCTGTATGGAGAATTGGTGCAGGGAAATCGCCCCAGAGGGAGACCACAGCTGCGATAGAAGGATATTTGCAAGTGGGATCTGAAGGCCTTAGGAATGGACCTCAACAGATGGGAAACCTTGACATCGGACCTTTCAGCCTGGAGGCAGGCTTTGCATCACAACCTCTCCCAATTTGAAGAGACCCTTGTCCAGCAGGCTGAGGCAAAGAAGAAGTCACAAAATCAGCAAAATCAGAGAGCTGTACAGGGGACAGATTGGATTTGTCTTCAGTGTGGAAGGGACTGTCACTCTCAAATTGGCCTCCTCAACCACACTAGACGCTGTTCCATGTCCTCCATACAGAGCATGTTACCATAGTCTTTCGAGACTGAAGGATGCCTAATGAATGAATGCCTACTCAGAATATAAACTCCTATAGCAATATCTGGCCTTGTCCAGTTTGCTAGATATTGTGAACTCCCAACTACTGATTGGTACACTTCTTGTTCTTCAGTCTTTGTTTTCATCCTCTGACATTTGAAAATCTACTGTCATGGGTGTCTGTAGACTTTTGCAATCCTGCATGTGGTATTTTATTAGCATTTCCTCTATCTTCAATCTCTGATTTAGAACATAGCCATTATCTTTTTTCTGAATTTGAACCCCCAAACAATTCTGGATTCTAAAAAATCCTAGGTTCTTTGGTTTGAAGTCTTTTTTCAATTGTTTTTCAAACAGATCAATTTGAGCTTGTTCTTTTGACATAAAGCATATGTCATCAATGTATGCTAGCAAATATTTTGCTCTTTTCCACTTTCTTGAACATAAAGGCATGGGACTTCCAGGCTACTCTTAAACTTCAATCTTTTCAATGCTAAATCTAGACACTGGTTCCAGTTTTGGGTAGACTGTTTAAGCCCATAAATTGCCTTGTTCAATCTATACACGATCCCTTGGTTGAGAACTCTCAAACCCAGGTGCCTGAGCCATGTATAGCTCTTCTTGCAGATCTGCATTCAAGTATGCTGTAGTTATGTCAAAATGACTAACTAGGTAATTTCTTGAGGCAGCCAGAGTTTTAAAAAATTAATTAAAATTAATTCTGCCTTCACTGTTGGGGAAAAAACTCATCATAGTGTACATTCTTTGTATGTATCCCTAAGCCACAAGTCTGGCTTTGAACCTATATTCCCCATTGATCTGCATTTTTCTTTTGTACACCCATCTGCTTCCAATAGCTTTGTGTTCTTGTGGCAATGTAGTTTCTGTAAACATGTCATGGTCATCCATGGATTATAACTCTTCTTCCATGGCTTGTTGCCATTTCATTTTCTCTGCCTTAGGCAGAAGCAATACCTCCTGATATTCCTGGGTTCATAGAACATGTGACAAACTCTTATTTCCCCCACATCAAACCTTGATGGAGGTACTCCTTTGTTAGATCTTTCTGACCTTCTGAGAACTCCTGGTTCTTCTTTAATGACAGGCTTACTCTCTGTCTCATTACATTCCCCATCATCTACCTCTGAGTTGCTGGAACCTGAGCTTCTTTCAGCCTTTTCCTTTGGAGCCACCTCTATTCCCTGAGGTTTTTCACCATTGTTTATAGGTATGAACACTTCTGAGTTTGCATGAACTCTGTCCCAATTTTCATGTTCACAGAATTTGGCTGATCTGGAAATAACCACATTTCCATTTCCATCTAAGAATCTATATGCTCTAGACCCTTTTTCATACCCCAGAAACCTCATTTTCTTGGCTTTTGGTCTCCCTTTTCTCATTGTTTCCTTTCAGATGTGCACCCAGGTACTGCATCCAAATACTCTCATATGTTGCAGAAAAGATTCTTTGCCATATAGCATGTAATATTGGGTTTGTTCTATGGCAGAATACCAAATTTGATTAATTATATAGTTAGCCATTTGAATTGCTTTACCCAGTATAAATTACTCATGTTAGCATCCACTAATAGGGCATCTTTCATGGTTTGCAGGACTCCATTCCTGCGTTCTGCCACACCATTTTGAAATGGATAATAGGGACTTGGTTTTTCTATGATGTATCCCTATCTTTGTCAGCCACATCAGGAATCTTCCAGACATGAACTCAGACCCTCTATCTGTCTGCAACTGGCCCACCTTTTGGCTTTAACGTCTTTCCATGAAATGGACCCATCCCTTGAAATGGTCAAACACTTCTGGCTTATTTTTCATGAGGAAGCAGAATGAGAAACATGTGTGGTCATCCACCAAGACTAAAACATATTTAACTCCTCCCATAGATGATGCTAGAGGCCCTATTACATCTGCATGGACCAACTGGAAAGGCCATGGTGATCAGGTAAGAGAGGAGGGCAGACCAATAATAAAATAGAGAAAAAATAAAACCAGAAAAATAGAAAAACAAAATGAAAACAAAAAACAAAAAACAAAAAAACCAAACTGGCGCCGTCTTCTGCTATAATATTCTAAGAACAAACCTATCAATTCTAAAGGAAATCAACCCTGAGTGCTCACTGGAAGGACAGATCCTGAAGCTGAGGCTCCAATACTTTGACCATCTCATGAGAAGAGAAGACGCCTTGGAAAAGACCTTGATGTTAGGAAAGTGTGAAGGCAAGAGGAGAAGGGGACAACAGAGGATGAGATGGTTGGACAGTGTCATTGAAGCAATCAACATGAATTTGACACAACTCCAGGAGGCAGTGGAAGATAGGAGGGCCTGGCATGCTCTGGTCCATGGGGTTGTGAAGAGTAGGACACGACTAAATGACTAAATAATGACAGGCTGAAAAGAGATTCTAATCCAGTACTTAAAGAATCTGAGCCAAGCCTGAGTCTCAGTCCTGTGTTGACTGCCTTCAAGGCATAGTGTAACGTAGGGCACACAATGGGGCAGGCCAAAGATTTTATACAGAAATGTTGATTGGATCCTTTCCACAGAACTGTGTAGTGCAGACATCCATATAGAAGCTGTGCTGCTGATTTAGCATTAAAGATCTGCAGCACAGCAGGGATATAAAAGTGGCCCCAAGTGCAATGGAAACTTAAGATAGCCTGTGCTGAAAGCTTTGCTGACTTAGTTGCAGTCCATTGGTGAGTTGACCAGGTATGTCTGTAATGGAAAAAAACACCCAAGTACTTAAACTCTCTGACCTGCTGGATATAATTGCCACTGAAAGACCAAGACAAAGATTTCCATGCTTTGCCAAAAGCTATAATTTTAGATTCCTCAAAATTTAATTGGAGTTTGTTGCGCATCAGGTAATCATGGCAATCACTAACTAGCCACTTTAGGCCAACCCTTGTACGGGAGAGGAGAACCATATCACCCGTGTATAATAGGTTTGGAATCTGTATAAGGCCCAGTTTGGTCCTATGGCCATTGATGTAGTGGGGCGAGGTCATTAATAAATAGATTAAACAAAGTTGGCACCAGAGCGCAGACTTGCTTCACACCTCTGTTGGAAAAAATCTGATTGGAAAGGGCCCCCTGCATCAACAATTTTATGCGACAGGTAGAGCCCACATGGAGTTTTTGAATTAAAAAGAGGAGCCTCCTACCAATGCCCAGCCTAGCAAGCTTCAGCTATCAGATATCTCTGTGTATGGAATCAAAGGCCCCTTTTAGATCTAGGAACGCTGCATACAAGTGAGTATTACGCTGTGAGGTGTATTTGGAAATCAGATGGGATAAGATAAAACAATGGTCTAATGTACACTTTCCTGCCTTAAAACCCACTTGTTCAGGACCCAGAATATCTTGGTCTGTAAGCCAGTCTTGTAGTTTTTGGAGTACATACATACATAATTTATTGTTACAGCATCAAGCCATACAAAATTGAACACAAAACTTCAAAGACTGGTTTGCACTACAAAGAGCCAAACCAGACATACAAAAAGTAAAATATCTAAAACAGCAAATATAGCAATGTAGGACCAAGGTCTAAGGGTTTAGCTGTCTGGTCTGTCTCCTATAGCATGCCGCCCAAAATTTCGCTACCAGTTCTGTAGTAGTCCGATTTTGGTCAGTTAACAATTGATTACAGTAGTCCGAATCCGATTGGCCTGACATATCTTTTAAGAGCGGTGTAATATATTTTCCTCGGATCTTATTATGCCTGTTACACCTGAGCATCATGTGCTCGATAGATTCTATCTTTCCAGAGCCACAAGGGCAGAATCTCTGTTCCCTCAGGATTTTCTTAAATCTGCCTTCCAACACCACAGAAGGGAAAGCCTTGCATCTAGCCAGAGTAAAGGCTTTCCTAAATGTGTACGTTTCCAGCTGTGATAGGCAGGCCCTAGGGAGCGGACAATATTTATGCATGTCTGTTGCTCTAAAATTGGGGCATCTACTGAGATCTACCTGTCTCTCCATATCCATTTAGTGAGAAGGCAGTGTCTGTAGTGAGCTCCGCTCCCTATCTAAAATAGTTTTAACAGTTATAAATATTTAGAAATATTTAGAAAAGCTAAACACCATTTTTTAAAATCAGTCTAACTCAGAGGACAATACTATAGGAAGTGGTGAGTCGTTATTAAAACATTTCTTTCTCAAGGGAGATGGGTGTTGGGAAACGCCTCCGCGATGCAGATAAAGAAGATTTACTCTCTCTCCCTGCTCCAAAACAGACCAAAATAATGGACTTTTTAACTGCAGAGTCAGAACTTTTAACTCCCACTCATATATCTAATTCCCTTTCTCCCCTAATGGAAAGTGAAATTGACGAAAGCAATCAAAAGGGAGAGAAGGGCACACAAGTAGCAATCTTAGTTGATATAGAGACGGGACAGCCCAACAATGAAGTAAACTCACAAGAAGGCCTAAAGACAACGGTGGAGGAACCTAAAAGAGGGCTTGAACCAACTGATACATTAAAGCTGATAAGGAGAACTATGGAGAGAACTATAGACTATATATTGAAAGCTGTAAAAGATCTATCTGCATTTCTGGAAAAAATCTCCTCTCTAATGAAAAGCCTTGATAGAATGGAAAATCTAGTTCCTGTAAATAACAACACAGACCTACTTGGAAAAACACCAGAAGTGGTGAAGAGTAAGAGTAAGACATCCATAACAAAAACCTCCCCCAACTTTCGACAGTCTGGGCAGCAACCAGACGGAAGTCCAAGGAAAACAGGGGAGGATTTAAAGACATTTGCTCTCTCTCTGCAACCCAGGAAAATGTGCTTAATGGTCTGCCCTTACAAAGGAAAAGAAATAATCTGGTCTACTAGGAACCAAGTAGCAAGACATCTAAACTTTCTTCTGAAGACTCCTATCTTATTAAATGACCTAATTTCAGTTGAAACTTTAAACAAATCTAATCAGATACAAAAAGTAGTGTTACTGTTCCAAACCAAAAAAACTCCATCTTTGATACTGAGGAAGAGATTCTTATTAAAGAAATTTGGAATATTCCCGACCAGAGTATTTCACAACACCATGATCTATCCCCTCCTCCCAAACCCCATACACAAGTCTCCTGATAGAGAGCCAGCAAGAATAGCATTGCCAACACCGAAACCAAGGACAGAGTCTGTCACGGAAACTGAACTAATCATGTGGACGGATCCAATGAGCACTGTACATAATAAGGACAGCCATCCGATAGATCCGGTGGAGCTAGGGACATCGGCAGCTTTCCTGGGCCCATCAAAGGAAGCACAATCAGAGATGCTGACCAGGTTAAAAGAACTGCACCTTCAGCTCCAGAACTCAGTAAGGCCTGTTAATCCACCAGAGGGTAACACACAGGACATTGTGGGACTAAATGACATTGAGGAGATCTCCCCAATTATGCTGGACCAGCTCCCAGTTAGCAGTGGGGAAAAGTCCCCCATGTTAGCAAGTGGCACCCCACGGGGGCTGGAGCTGCCAAATGTAAAGGAGGTTAGGACCCCGCTGATTATACCATCGACATGTGTCCTAGGAGCTACAAATCAAGAGTCATATGGGGAAACAGCCAGTATGATACCTCCTTTACCACCTTCGGCATAAAAAAATGGAGCCTCCTTTAATCACAATGGATGTGTATTTAATGACGCTGATAAAATCTTGGTTA
Organism: Pogona vitticeps; assembly: GCF_051106095.1. Lineage (NCBI taxonomy): Eukaryota > Metazoa > Chordata > Lepidosauria > Squamata > Agamidae > Pogona > Pogona vitticeps. The sequence continues at coordinate 133,288,740 of NC_135785.1, forward strand.
ATATAGATAAAACAGTTTTTGGAGTAAATAACTGGCGTACAACTTCCCAGTGATAGCAAGAAGGCTTATTGGTCTGTAATTTGTAGGGGATTTCTTATCACCCTTCTTATAGATTGAAATCACTATGGCCTGTGTCCACGCTCTGGGGATGATACCAGATCGATTAACAGAAGTAAATAAAGCAGCAAGAACAGGTGCCCACCAATCGGGGTAAGCCTTAAACAGTTCCAGGGCTACTGACTTAGTAAGTTCTATATTGTTTTTCCATATTTAACCCACACACATACTTAGGTTACCTTTTCTGTTGTCTTGCAATGGGTTTGGTAACTATTTGTCAAATAGCATTTACTGCTCAACAGGATTTTTTTTTCTGTCACAAGATCTTTATTTGAACTTGATTCTGCCATTTAGAAGATACAGGATTTAAAGACTTAACATTTTTTTCATAAAGTTTGCCTATACATGTTCACTTAGTATTTCATAGTCATTTCCCAAACATCTTTATTTATTTATTTATTATTTGATTTCTACCCTGCCCTCTAGACAGAGTCTACTCGAGGCGGCTAATACATTTGGCAAATACTTCAGGAACCTAATGAGTCTCAGTGAGTGAATGGGGCTTACTCCTATGAAAGATAGTAGGCTGGGAGTTCAGCCTTACGGAGAGATCTATGTCTCTGAATAAATGACCAAAGACAGAGGAGACATGGGGTTGAGACAGCAAGAGAGCAAGAGAGGAGTGATGGAAGGAGAGAGAGGAGTCAAATAGAGAGAGACAGAAACCAAAGACAGACAAAGAGGAAGTACCATGAGGTGCCATGGAAAGAGAAACTGGAAAAAATGAAAGAGAGGAGCCAGAAAGAGAGAGGGGAAGAAACCACACAGAGGAAAAGAGGGGCAGAGAGAATGGGGAACCACAGAGATAATCTATTAAATGTTACTTGGTTCTAATTTCTGCCACTACCCCATTGATTGAATTAGGACAGTGAAGGAGTGTTCAGATTTTAGATATTTTTGCTCTTAAAGTGCAATTTGAAAAAGATGTACTCTGAAAAGCAAACTGGACATCCACTTTGTCAATTCTTGTGGATGGCAGTGAAATGGTGTGATATCCATCTCCCACTTTTGAATATAGTAAGAGAAGGGGGAAGTACAGTTGTTTTCTCATTCTCCTTTAGCCTCATAGAGTTGTTGCTGTGAAGACAAAACACAAGAGGGAGGATTATGCATGCCATTTTGAGCTTGCTGAAGGAAAGGTGAGTCATAAATGGAATGAATCAACAAAACGTAAGACATTCTTACAGTTATTCTCTCTTAACCTAATCTACCTCATAGGACTAGTGTGAGGAGAAAGTGAAGGGAAGAAGGTTGTACATGCCATTTTGAGCTCCTTAGAAGAAAGATGAATATAAATGTAAATTTCAGCCTATGTGCTGTTGAGTTTCTTTCCCAGATAATGGTCCAAATCCAAAACCAAAGAGCACTCAGTCTTATACAAGTGTATACAGACATCATCCCTGTATAATTTGGGTAATGTATGTGAGAGCCAATGTGATGTGATGTATGGAGTATTGTATGAAGACTCAGGAGGCTTGAGTTAAAAGCCCTGCTTCACCACAGAAACCAACCGCTCCTTGAACCTCTCCCATCTCTTGAAAATCCTAGTATGAGAACCTGTGTGGTGTACTGTAGGTGATCACAGAACAAAAGGAAGGCTAATGATGTAGGCGATCTTAGAACAAAGAGAAGGCAATTAGCCTTCAGAGAAATTACAAAGAGTCGATCACAGATGTCCGAGCCAGCGGACCCTAAAGCAACACCTTGAGAATTTTTTTTATTAACTTAGCATGTTTACACAGAATGTTGTGAGAATTCAGAGAGGAAACTGGCTACCTAATCACCACTAGGATTAGTCAGAGAAAGCCTTTGAACTTATGATCTAACTCTAAGGGAAAAGGCAGAATGAGAGGTCACCCCACCCGTCAGGAGCCGCTGCTCTCTGCCAGGAGAGTTTGCTCTTCACTGTAACAGATAACAACTAATGGCATTGGGCAGAAGCTTCCCACAGTGTAACAAATAGAATGCTTGACTAGGATTCAGGAGACTCTTGTGCAATCAGCACTCTTGATATCCCTGTTTGATTGGTTATGGAAACTTACTGGGGGATAGTGAGGGCAAACCACTCCTTGGATATCTCACATGGATGTCAAGAAGCTTACTAGGATCTCCATACAGTAGTTTGGAAAGGACTTGATAGCACATGAAAACAAGCATGGTTGAGGAGAGTACCTTTCTTTGAGGGTAACATCCACAGCATTTTGGAACATGTTTCCCCTATGTATAGGACCAGCTTGTCAGACCCCTGTGCTTTGTTACCTTTGTGGGAAGGGGATGGTTTTAGTGCTATGGCATTTCCAAATATTACCCAGAATTGTAAAATAAGATTTTTCTTCTGTTTTTATTCCCACTAATACCCCTTCAGCCCACTTTAATCTCATTGAGGGAATGTCAACAGTAGAGAAAACAGGGCAATGAATTAAGCAGAAACAACAGCAAAACTGTCGATTTGTAATTGTTTTCCCCCATCATTTACCATGTAGTTCCATCCTTCTGAGGTCGGTAAAATGAGTACCCAGCTTGCTGGGGGGGGCAATGTGTAGCCTGTATAATTAAAAAAAATTGTAAAACCGCCCGGAGAGTGCTTGTAGCGCTATTGGGCGGTATATAAGTCCAATAAATAAATAAATAAATAAATAAATAAACAAACAAACAAACAAACAAACAAATAAATAAACAAACAAATAAATAAATAAATAAAATGTTTGGTTTGCCTAGCATTTAGGACTTCTGAGACCATACAATTCCTTCAGATATAAAGCTTATGGGGGAGTGGAGTGGACAGGGAGTGTACAAATGTTACAAGGAGCAATGGGCATGACTTAACTTGTGCCTCTTCATACAAAGATCCCTATGTGGCACCACAGGTGTCGAATGTTTCCTCACCTTATCATGATGATGAGATATGTAGTCAGAGAAATGTAAAATGGAGTCAGGTTCTGTGTGAAGATGATTTGAGAGACATTGGAATGTGCTTTTCTAAGTGTCATGAGAGTGTTTTCCTGAAGACCATTACAGCCTGGTTCGACATAGTGTTGAAGGCTGAATTGAGAGGCCCATGGAAGACGCAACATTCCAAGCTGGCTGGAGAAGAGATAAACAACACCTGGACTCTCATGAGAATAAGGAGAGGAGAGAGGTGGTACAACCTCTTGAGGCTAATTGGTTAACAGCCAGAAAGACCAAGAAGAAGGGAGGAGCTAAGGTAGAAAATGGGCGATGGGTTATGTGAATGTGGTTCAATGGTTCATTTGTTGTTCTGTTCTGGGATTCGATGCCATGAAGGAGAGAGGATGTAAGTAAAGGAAAAAGAAGGAGGTGGGGCTAGCCCACCTTAGTTCAACTTAGTAGTGTTTAATTATTTTAATGAGAAATATTTTATTTAACTGCAATGATCTTTGAATATGTTCTTGATGCTAATGCTTGTGCAATATAAACTGATTTCTAATGGAACTCTATTTTTCTAATAAAAATTAATTATAAAAATTCTACAAAAGGACTGGTCTCTTGAACAGCAGAATCTGGCTAAATCCAGGAGGTGGAGAGGGCCACAAATTAGCTATCATTTAAGAGTCCTACTTAACTGAGCTTTTGTGAGTTCTAAGGAATCACAAAGCCCATGTGCCTGTACTTGCAAAGTACTAAGTACTAAGTAAGAGTAAAGTGTTCTTTTAAGGTCAGACTTGTTCAAAGGGCTTATTCTACATACTGCTGAGGTCCTGGGACTTGCCCCAGAGCAAAGCTGGTAGATAAGTGGCCTGTCAAACTCTCTGACCAAATGCCAGCGATCCTTTAGGGGGTCCAGTGCATCACACACCTCACCTCCCAGATGGCTGCCCCACTTATAAGCCTCCATGCGCTGCCTGGGACATCCTCCATCATCAGCTGCTCAGTCTGGGAAGGTGCTCGGGCTTCCTTTTCCCACTCCCTGTGGTGCCGCCTGGGGATCTTCGTATGAAGAGGCATGACGTAAGTGGTAACCATCTCTAGTTACAAGTACAATAATAATAATAATAATAATAATAATAATAATAATAATAATAATAATAATAATAATAATAATAATAATAATAATAATAATAATAATAATAATAATAATAATATAATTTATTGTCATTGTAAGTATATACACAGTATACCATACAACGAAATTCACAGACACCCAGAGACCAGACACATGCACACACATAACATTCCCCAAACACTCCCCACCCACTAGAAGTCCCCCACTAAAAATACAAACATCTACACCTCAGGCCAAGTAACACAGTCCAACTAATTATTCACTACTGGTGGTCTTTAAGCTCATTATTAATTGCAATTATAGCTCTAGGATAAAAACTATTTAGAAAACGTGTGGTCCGAGTCTTAATTGTTCTATATCTTCTGCCAGACGGTAACAGTTCAAAAAAGTTATAAGCAGGATGGGAAGAGTCTCTCAGGATGCTGTGTGACTTCCTCAGACAGCGGGATGTGAAGATGTCATCCAGGGTTGGTAGCTGGAGCCCGATGATATTCTGGGCAATTTTAATGGTTCTCTGTAGAGCTTTTTTGTCCGCTACAGAGCTACTCCCAAACCATGCCAGAATGCCATAAGTTAGGACACTCTCAATGGTGCTACGGTAGTAGAACAGAAGTAAATGCTGTGATAAATTTAACTTCCCGAGCATTCTCAGGAAATACAGCCTCTTCTGTGCCTTCTTTATTAGCATGTTGGCATTTATAGTCCATGAGAGGTCCTCTGAGATGTAAGTACCCAGAAATTTAAAACTACCAACTCTCTCCACTTCCTCACCATTTATGTACAGTGGTAAATGTACATTTCTCTTCCTCCTAAAATCAATTATGAGTTCTTTAGTTTTTTTGATGTTAAGTGTGAGATGATTTTCTTTACACCATAGTATCAATCTTTGTACTTCCTTTCTATAAGCAGACTCATTGTTCTTATTTATGAGTCCCACCACTGTCGTATCATCCGCAAATTTAATAATTGCATTGGTGTTATATAGTGGGGTGCAATCATGTGTGTACAGGGAATAGAGGAAGGGACTTAGCACGCAGCCCTGGGGAGCTCCTGTACTTAGTACCAGGGTAGAAGAATGGTGGGATCCCATCCTTACTGACTGTGGCCTATCTGTCAGAAAATCCTTTATCCACATGCAGATCTCCTGAGGTAATCCCAGGTTGATCATCTTTAAAAACAACCTATTTGGTAGAATGGTGTTAAAAGCAGAGCTATAATCCACAAACAACAGCCTCGCATAAGTTCCCTGTTGTTCTAAGTGGCTCAATACAGTATGGAGTACGATGGACACAGCATCATCAGTAGATCTATTTCTCCTGTATGCAAATTGCCATGGATCCAAAGAAGGTGGAAGACTAGCCTTAAAGGGAAGAGAGAAACAGCACCCTCCATCAGCATGGAAGACAGACTTCCCCCTCTCTTTTTTCTCTCTCTCACCTTTCTTTGCACTTTTGCTCTACTGCATTGGTCCCCCCAGTTTCTCCCTTTTCCAAAATATTGCAAGATGTGTGATTTTCATTTTTTATAATCCCACTTCCCTTCTTCTCTCCTCTGCTTCTTTCCCTTCTCTTGCTGGATTTCATATGGGGAACTGGGTATCACACATACTCTGGACCAGTGTCAAGCACCCCCTCCACCACAACTGTCAAAATGGGTGTCCAGCTGGTTCTTCAGAAGATTCTCAAGATCTTTTTCAAAGGATACCTTACCATTTAAGCTGAAAAAGGCCCAAAACACAAGTTGTCCTTTGCTGTCTTTATTTAATCATTAATGTACTGGCAGAAGTAAGGGCAAAAGAATGGTTACACATTCACTGCCCTTCCTGGAAAGCCTTTACTAAGCATGGTCAAGAGCTGTTTGAAAGTGGCATTTTAATGGACAGTTGTTGCAATAAGTATAAGACAAATTGCCTCCAAAAAGAAATGCATGTTTGTTTGTTTGTACCCCTCCTTTCTCCTTTAAAAGGACCCAAGGTGTCTTACATAATTGAAAGATAATATTTAAAGCTGAAAACAACTATACAATAGTGGTTTACATCGTTAAAAGACAATGCTAAAGCTAAAAACAGTAAGTATACAAATATTAAAAGGAAAAAAACAAATACCACTCTGAGAAACAGTAAACACAAATATTACTAAAAACCCAGTAAAAGCAGTAATGCATAACATCTAAAAATCACACTCAGGTAACCAATCACTAATGGAAAGTTTGCCTGAAGAGAATGGTCCTTGCCTGCTTGTGGAAGGACAGCAAAGATGAGGCCAGTCTGGCTTCCTGTGGAGAGAGTTCCAAAGTCTGGGAGCAGCAACAGAGAAGATTTTCTCCTGCATCATCATCAGACACATCTGTGAAGGTGGAGAGGCCGAGAGAAATTATCAAAACACCTAGGCTTGCTCATAATGGGAGATATGGTCTTTGAGATAGCTTGGACCCAGGCCATTTAGGGCTTTCCTGGTTAAAATTGGTACTTTGAATTATGCCTGGAAACAGATCAGCAGCCAGTGGAACTGGCTGTAACAGGGGATGTTATATGATCCCTGTAACCAGCCCCAGTCAACAGTCTGGTTGCTGCATTTTGGACCCTGTGAAGTTTCCTTCCACTTTCCATTGGCAGCCCATATAGAGCGCATTACAGTGATCCAGCCGGGACGTAACCAGGGTGTGTGTCACAGTGGCCAGATCAGATCTCTCAAGAAATAGACATAACTCTCACACTAGTTTTAATTGTGCAAATGCACTCCTGACCACCACCGAAACCTGGGCATCCAGAATAGAACCCTGAGGGACCCAACAGGCCTGTGACCAGGGCATCAAACAGGAATTTCCCAGCACCAGTTCTCTCATCCAGAAAGGACTGGAGCCACATTAAAACAGTGCCCCCAAGTCCCATTCCAGAGGCACAGGTCAGGAAGATACTATGGTCAATAGTATCAAAGGCTGCTGAGAGGTCCAGCAAAACCAACAGGGACACAGACTCTTATCCAGTTCCCAGCGTAGGTCATCTACCAAGGTAACCAAAGCAGTCTCTGTCCCATAACTAGGCCTTAAACCAGATTGAAATGGTTCTAGATAATCTATCTCATCTAGGAACCTCTGGAGCTGAGAGGCCACAGTCCACTCTACTACTTTCCCCAAGAATGGAATATTAGATACTGGTCAGTAATTAGTACTGTGGGTTCCAAAGAGGGCTTTTTTGACCATGGTCTTACTATTGCCTCCTTCAAGCATGATGGGATCCTATCCTGTTGCAAGGAGGCATTCACCACTCCTCCTACCAACTCAGCCAGTCCCTTTCTATCAGCTTTTATGAGCTAGGAAGGACAAGGATCCAGTTGTTATGTGGTAGCCCTCACATCCCTAAGGGTCCTGGCCATATGTTCAGGCTGCAAAAATTGAAACTCATCCATTAACACAGAGCAGGCAGGGGCCATAGATATATTCGTAGGACTTAAATCAACTACAGCAGCCAAGTCAGAGAGATCTGAGCAATTTTGCCAGCAAAGTGTTGGACAAATTTCTTGCAGTGAGATGAAACAATACTCTTTTAAGAAGCCATAATCTACTTTCATAAATTGGAGGTCTGGGTAAGGATTCAATTAGCAGCATTAGGGGGTTATCTGCGTTTTTGGTAAACATCAGTCAATTTATATATGCTTGCTGCATGAGTGTGTGAACTTTGGTGTGAAAAGAAAAATATCACTCCTTGTCATGCTCTTCTCTGTGATGTGGCTACAAAAAAGGCAAATGCTATTTTAGGATGCACTAACAGAAGTATCATTTCCAAATTCTATGAGGTGCTAGTTACCCTCTATTCAGCGCTGGTTAGCCCTCAACTTGAGTATGTTTTCTGAAACCTTTAATGGCATTTAAAAGTTACAACCACACAAGCAAAATAGAAAAGGTGAAATTACACGGATTTCACAAATTAGGAGCGAGAAGCAGGGGACAATTTCAGAATTGCAGATAAGAAACCTGCAACAGCAGCAGTCGGGGCATTACATTCATCGCTCATGAAAATAGAAAGAATTGTCTCAGGAGAATTGGAAAAATAAGAGATCCAAGGTTCAAGAAAAAAAAATTCAGAGGTGGGAATGAGCAGGGCATTGAAATAGTATATGAACCAGGGTGTCAGGCATCTCTAAAAAAACAAAAACAAAAAAAAACCAGAGTCTTTTTTCATGTGGGATATTGAGAAATCGAACAACATGGGTGGCTGAAGGAAAAATGTTAAAACGGGCTAACATAAAAGCTCTTCTTAGATGTGGATTTACTAGGGAGTGGAAATATTTGGGAGAGTGATCCTGAGAGGGAAAAAATCCAACAGAGAGAGGGGAACATACAGGGTTAAGGTTATTGCATAGGTGATTGAATTCGGCATGACAGAGCTTGTCTTTGATTATGGAATAAGCTCTGGTGAGATTCATATCTGCCAAAGATTCCAGGGATATGTGAAGAGAAGACAGTTTCTTTTCAATAAGCTGGAACCAAGAAAAGGAGTAAGAATCGCACAAGGGATCCAGAATGTGAATTTAAAAAAAGACGGAGCCAAAATTTAAATGTAAGTAACCAGGCAGTTGTGGAAGGTAGATGGATACCCAATTCTAAAGAAATGGTAGAGACCCGAATTAAGTTAGGAACTCCTAATATTCTGCGAAAAAAAGTTCCTGCAACTTGATCAATATCCAAATTAGCCGAGTGTATCCATATAGGCACACCGTACAGCAAATGAGAAAGAGTCTTAGACTGAAAAATCTGAGTGGCTGCTGGGATATATTGGTTTCTGGAAGAATAATGAAATTTAGAAATAGCTTTTAATTGGGGAGCAATTGAAGAAATGGCAGCTTTTTAATGAAATGTCCAGCTGAGTTTGTGATGGATATGAAGACCCAGATACTTATAAGAGTGAACTTGACCGTAGGAAGAAGATCCTATTGTCCAAGATGTAGGGGACCAGGAGTGGGAAAAAACCAACATTTGGGTTTTATTGGGGTTAATGGATAGATCATTAAGATCACAGAAATCCTGAAATTTAAGTAAAGTGCGACGAAGTCCTGATTTAGTACGAGACATCAGCACTGTATCATCAGCATACAGGAGTATAGATAAGGGAACACCATTAAGGGCTGGAGCCGACTGATTGCAAGGGGAAAGAAAAGAGGGAAGATCAGCTAAAAATAAATTAAATAATAAAGGGGCCAAGATGCAACCTTGGCGAACACCTTTGAGAATTGGATTTTTTTCGGTAAGAGTGTTGGAGTCAGGTAAACGAACCTGACAGGAATTATGGGAGTGCAATTGGCGGAGCAAAAATAGCAGCAGTGGATCAATACTCCAGTTGGAAAGTTTTTTCCATAGTAGATCTCTGTTGATGGAATCAAATGCCCCTCGGAGGTCCACAAAGGCAACAAAAAGTTTGGTTTTGTTGTGGATTGCGTATTTTTCAGCAAGAAAAGTCAGCAAAAAGATATGATCCAGAGTGGATGCTCCGGCACGAAAGCCTATCTTTTCCTTTCCAGGAAGATCCTTGTCAGCAGCCCACGTGGAGAGTTTTTTCAAAAGATATTTAGAATATAATTTTCCAATATTGGATAATAAGCTTGTTGGGTGATAATTTGACGGTTGGGAGGGATCATCTTTTTTATGAATGGGTATAAGTATGGATGATAACCAGGAGTTTGGAAAACAGCCAGAGTGATTTATCAGGGTAAAAAGAGTAGCTAAGGGCTCTGCCCACCAGTGAGGGTTTATGGTCAAGATCTCATAAAAAATGATATCGGGGCCTGGAGCTTTGCCTGGTTTAAGTGAGATAATTAGTTCGAGGATCTGTTCAGGGGTGACTGGGGACCACTCAGGAAGGTCTTGTAAAATGTTTACTGAAGAAGAACATGAGGACGTGATGGAGAAAATTTTAGCAAAATAATAACAGAGGAAATAGAATTGGATGGTTTAAAAGCTGGAGGGTTAGCCCGAGACACCAGAGACCAAAAAGCCTTTTGATCGTGTGATAGAATTGCTTGATGGAGTTGGGACCATTTTTGCTGGGCAAACCAATGTCTTTTCTCATCGAACAAGGCACGGCCTGCCCTACACAAATGAAAATACAATTTTAAAAGTGATGGAATGGGTTGTTGACGAATTAGTTGGAATAGTGTCCTGATTTGTTTTTTTAGGGACCAACACTCTGAGTCAAACCAAGAGCTATGGTTGTCCCTGGGTGTTTGAGAGGGACAGGAAATGCACAGAAATTGAACCAATGAATCAATTATAGAATTATATGCAGAGATAGCTGTGAGGGCAGAAGAAACTGAATTTAAATTATCAGTAAGAGACTTGGTTTCTACTTGATGACTCCAAAGGGAAAAACTTGGTCAGTTATTAAAGAGCATTTGAAAGGGTAGAGAGATCTACGTGGGACCGGTAAGGGATGAGCCTGTGGGATGTGTAGGGAAAGAGATAGGAGAATAGGAAGGTGATCGCTCTCAGTGCGGGTATCTACAAAAAAGTTCGTTATCTGGGGTAAGAGGTCTGGAGAGGCAAGAACATAATCAATGACACTCGAACCTCTCACAGAAAAATGAGTAAATTCACTGGGAATGTCACTGTCCGAAGAACCATTGAGGATAAATACATTCAGAGTGGCACACAGGTCAATAAAAAATGGAGTGTAGCTATTAAAGGAATGGTCCTTGGAAGTCCTTGAGGTAAGAAAACAAGGAGGAGTCAGATCTTCTAAATTCCAATTCATATGAAGGGCTAAGGCAGAATTGGATGGGCCTATTCTAGAATTTAAATCTCCTAAGATCATTAAGGAAGACAGGGGTATGGTACTGGAATATTTCAACACCAAATCCTCAAGGTCCTCCCACAAAGTCTGGGGCGAAGGAGCCGTGGGTGGAATATAAACATTAAACAGCAAGATTTTGAGGTCATTAGCTTGAAGCAAAAAGGCTTGGGTATACAGGGAGTGAGAAGAGAGAGAAGACATAGAGAAAGGGACAGAATCTTTAGCAAAACAACAAAGTCCTGCACATGGACGACCCGCTTGGTTGAGCTTGAAAGCAGGTAGATGATAAGAAGTATAACCAGGGAGACTCGGAGAGGTTTGGGACCAGGTTTCTTGGAGGAGTATAATATCGAAAACATTCCGATATTGTATGAAATCTTTATCAAGGGCTTTCTTTGACCAGCCTGAGATGTTCCAAGAGATCATTTTTAAGGGCAGGACAGAAATTGAGGAGGAGGAACAGGGGTTAGTTAGTCAGCAAGGGGAGTTAGATGAGATAGAACAGCTAGGTAAAGAAGAATGGGCAGTGATGACAGAAGACAGAGTAATAGAAGGGGGATTAGAGGCTGGGAGAGTTGCAGAGGAACCACAGGAAAGGGGTTTAGAAGGGGAAGAGGCAGGGGGACAGGGGTCCTGGGAACAAGTCCCCCTAATTGGAGAGACACGGGAACCTGTGAAGTCATACATAAGTGGAGGAGGACACTGGGATTGGGCGTCAATTAATAAGAAAGAGTCAGCTCGAGAGCTTTTTTTAACAATACAGAGGGGGGAGAGATGTATTTGGGGCACAGAATTAGCGATAGGAGCAGAACAAGGGATGATAGGAGCATTATCAGTGTTAGAGAGCACAGGGTTGTTAAGTTCATCATTCAAAAAAAATTCGATGTTGATGAGGATTTAACACACGTAGAATCATCTGGGCCATTAGAAGGGTTTGACAACGGGGTTTCCACTGGAGTAGTGTCCATCTTGACAGCCTGTAAGGGAGAAGGGAGGGGAAAGGGTTTGGGATTGAACAAAGGACAATCCAAAATGGGAGGGGGAAAAGGATGAGGTTGTTCCGGACAGGAAGGTTGCACTGTGGAGCCAGCTCTTGGATTTCTTCTGTAGATGTGTTCTTTCTTCGCAACAAGATGAGATATAGCTAGATTCCGGAAGAAACGATGAGGAATTATTCCATATTCGGAGAGGGATTTAACTGAAGCAAACAAGAGAGATGGAATGTAGCCAGAGTGGAACTCCAATAGGAGTTCAGATGATCAGATGATATTTGAACAATATTTAAGAGATCTACTACAGAAATAGGCACCTTAAGTAGGTGTGCCAAATGCCTCCTGGCATGCTGGTTGTTATTCCAGGCAGGGTGTCTTCTAGTTCTGGTTGCATGGCAAAGCGAAATAACAGCTGAATGTGCTTGGTAGACTAGCTGGAAAGAGGATTTTGTAGGCACCGCATAGTGAGCTCTTAGGGGAGAAGCTGAAGCAGGAGGAAGATGTAGAGTATCCAGCTCAGGCACTACAGGAGGCTTGGGAATGTGAGTTGATATCCCTGAGGTAATTTGTTGTAGTCCCTTTAAGAGATTTAAAATATGAGAAATCTGGGGAAAAAATTAGTGAAACCGTCTGAGCCGTCAATAGAGATTGATCCTTCAGTAGTTTGAGCGATTCACAGGCCATTCCACAAGGTAGTGAATCTCCATTCATGGTCTGGGGTTCCTGTAGTCCAACCAAGGGAGGAGGAGATGACTGAATGATGTCCACCCTCGAGGGGAAATGACTAGTAGCTGATTCGTTTGTGGTAGGCTCTTGTGAAATAGGAAAATATGTTTCCAGTCTTGACTGTTTAAATATTGGGAGCATCTCCTGGGGAGAGCTAGTAGGAGAAAGTATTCTTTTTTTCCTCGTTGAAGAAGTATAATAGTCTGTGAATTGTTAACAGGTTTCCACACTGTAAGATTTAATGGCATCGTAATCTGCGTCTTCAGGCAGTAAATCACTCGTAGGCTCACAGAGCGTAGAAGCAAGGTGAACAAGCCAAAAAGAGTTCAAAATGTGGGGTCAGGATTACTTAAAACGAAGAGCAATTCAGAGGGGTCACGAGACAACATAAATTAAAAGAAGACAGGAAAAATACTCAAATTACCGGAGCTCCATCTGGTGGCTAGGACTCTCCCACGTGACCCTCCCCTCAACTTGAGTATTGTGTCCCCTTCAAGAAGGATGCTGATAAATTGGAACAGGTTCAGGGGAGTACAGCCTGAACTTATGGCCAGGACCCTTAGGAATGTGGGGACTACCACATGATAGCTGGATCCTTGTCCTTCCTGGCTCATAAAAGCTGCTAGAAAGGATGATCAGGGGGCTGGAAACTAAGACCTATGAGGAAAGACTGAAAGAATTGGGCATGTTTTGCCTTGATAAAGGAAGACAGAAGGGTGATATAATAACACATTTCAAATATTTCAAAGGCTGTCATACAGAGGAGGGGCAGGATCTGTTCTCAATCATCTGCAAGTGTAGGACATGTGTCATGAGTGCAGCTGAAGACCTGGAACCAGAAGGGTTAACTGAGGCTGAGGAAAATGCTGAGCAATCAGAAACACCTGAATAGCCTCCAGATTCTCCTTCTCCAGCAGATAAGCTTCGGGCCAGGCTTTGGGGAAGACTTATGGCAAAAAGGTCAGAGGATCGCTCGAAGGCTGTCCACAGAAACATCCGTTCAACCAGCCCTGAGTACTGACAGGATGGAAAGGTTTCCAGCAGCTCAAGGGGCTGTTTTACTATAAAAACAGCTCCTAGTCAGCTAGAATTCTGTGGAAGCAGCAAGTCAAAACCTCTGGCTTGCATCCACGCTCCTACAACCTTGAACTGTGTTTCCTGGATTCCTGACTCTGGACTCTGACTTTGGATTTCGTTGTGTGTTTGACTCTGGACTCTGACCTTGGACTACGTTCTGTGAGTTGGTTTGGTATTTTGATATTGGCTTTGCATTCCTAATATTCCTGACTTTGGACTGGCTTATCGGACCTTAGCTTTTGTAACCCCCGGGAACGTGACCACATGCAACAATGGGCTCAAGTTACAGGAAGCCAAATTTTGATTGAATATCAGGAAAATGGCCTAACTATTAGAGCAGTAAGACAGTGGAACCAATTACCTTGAGAGGTGGTGAGTAGAGATAGGGACAACTGACCATTTTGGCAAGTCATCCTGCTTCATGACCTGTCAAAGTTGACAAATCAGGAAGCACAAAGCTCTCTCCCATGAACTGATGAAGCACGAATTTATTTGTTGATTCATGTGGGGGTTAGACAGTCAGAGGCTGTGTTACAAAATCTGACCCCCCTGACCCCCGCTAACCCCACCCCCCTGCTGCCTCACACCCCATTGCTGTCACAACTCCACCGCATCCCCATTGCCATGCCTACGCCCCCCATAATCACCACTGCCACACCGCTGCCACCACTGTGGTCTCCAGCTGACCTCTGCAGCCATGTCCTGCAGTAAGGGAATCCAGGCTGCTCTTTCCAAAGATGGCAGCTGCAGCTTCTCTATCCTAAATGAAGCTGGATAGTGGCAACAGCTAAGGTGTGGAGTGGAAGCGGTTGGGGGATAGGCTGTGGGGGTGGGTGGCTACCTATTGGCCCACCAATGGGAAAGCCATAGGAAAGAGAGGGAAGGCTAGTCTTCCCTCTCTTTCCTATGGCTTTCCCATTGGTGGGCTGATAGGGAAGACTAACCTTCCCTCTCTTCCTATGCGGGATGAATTAAAATGGGGAAATATCCCTTCAGGGTCTCTGGAACTGACGAATATGAAGGAATGAATATTTATCAAATCAGTGAATTTTTAAGAATATTTTTAAATTCGTCCTCATGTCTAGTAGTGAGTGCTCCAACACTGGAGGCATTCAAGAGAAACTTAGACAACCACCTGGCAAATATCCTTTGATTTTTATTCCTGAATCAAGTAGGAGGTTGAACTTGATGGCCTCATAGGCCCCCTCCAACTTCACTATTCTATGATTCTATGAGCAAGGAGTCTCAAAAGGCTTGAAAATTGCTCCTTAATGTGTCTTGTCCAGACAGCATATATACTGTAGATGAGAATAAAGAATGTAATGGGCTCTCTTTTCAACCCTAATACTTACCGTATCAAACTTAACATCAAATCAGACATTGTATCAACTCTCTAGGTAGTTGAATCAAGGAAGACATTTCTGACCTTTGCAGTGCTATTATCTTCAAAGACTGCCGACTCTTGCAGAGAAATATGCTGTGTTTCAGAATTATGTCAGGCACTGTCAATACTGGGTGGGCCATGGTGAATCTATGTTTCTGCTGCTGACGTCCCTTGATGAGTAGCATTTGCTTTGTTCGATACAGTGCTTGTCCAAATGTAACTGTACTTCATTTCCATTTTCTCCCCCACTACTGACCAAATAACCAGAAATATTACAAAGAATAAACAGCCACTATTTAATCTATGATTAAATAAATAATCTTCTCTTTCTTCTGCTACTATAAATGCAAATATTTCCAAGGTTTAACTCCTGAGAACATTGCTAACAATACTATGAGGGTTACATTTTATTTCACCTGAATTAAAAATAACTCTGCCTCTGACAGAAAGTAGGGGGATTTGGGAAAACAAAACCCCTTTATCCTTCTGAAGGTTTCTCAGTAAAAAAGCACCAGATGCAAACTAAAAATAATAACACCTTGATAAATGGCAGATACGCATCTTGTCACACTATGGGATACAGCCAGCTGTTGCACATACCCTGTGCCACCTCCCAATAATTATACTGTGTCTAATTATTCATACACCTGTGGTGGACCAAATATGGACAGAAAAACTGCTTTGACTGTTTATGAGCTTACAGATCCATTTATAAATAGCTAGAGTGTTATTTATCATTTTAAACCCAAGTTTCTAGCTCTCATGAAGCATATGAAATGCTTGAAAATTTAACTAAAATGTTTTTTCAATGTGCATGCTCAGTATAAGAAAATGGATATTGTATAGAATATTCCTGAGAATTTTTTTCTCTTCTCTTCTTTTCACCCTCTCTTTCTTTCTACATGCAAACTTTCTTTGCTTCTCCTCCCCTAATGGTTGTGTTTTTTAAAAATAAAAACATGTAAACTACATAGTAAGGAAGATACAGGCCCCAGTTCACCCCAAACAGCCAAGCTCTTCCCTGCAGTTATCTGCAGTCCATTGTTTCTGTCAATAAGAGCCTTCTGCTGTTCAGCATGCAACTTCTTTTCCTTGATTAGTCATTGAGCATGGAAACATCAAAGCTCTGTCCTGTGTAAATAATCTAATTTAATATAATTCTTTACTGTAGATTAAGGATGCTGCTGCTACTACTCATATCTTTACAAAAACTTTCTGTATCTTGTCCAACTTTTAGAGAACATTTCCAGAATTGGGTTGAGGGGTAAGTTCATTTTCAAATGAGTGATATTTTTCTGAGATGCTTGTTGACACACTATTAAGCTATAGTTACAAGACTTTGCTCAAAAGTGGGACCTTGGGGAAATCCTTCCAAGCCAAAACAAGTTGTCTTTAGCAGGAGGCAGGTGGATACACCAGTGAAACAAATGACATTTTGATGCATTGAGTATCCAATATGGAAGTGGAGCTACTGTTTCTGGAACACAAGGGAAAGAAACGATGTTTTCAACCCTGAGGAATGTTCATTTCCCAACACAATGAAATATTGTCTCATCACAGCAGGATTGACAAGTGCCAGGTGCTGCGCAAAACATTGCCTTTAGATTTATGTGCTTCCTTCACCAGAAGAGGTTGAGAAGCAGATGCACAGGCTATATAGAGAGAAAGCAAAGAGCTTTTAATTAGCAATCAGAGGGCTGTTAATTTCTTTTAACTGTTGAGGTTGATGGAGGAAGTGGTGGTGCAGAGAGGCTACTTATTTTCCATCTCAGTGGGTGTTACATGCAGCTTCAAGCTTGTGCACTGCACTGATTAAGTATTAAAGAAGACTCATGTTTTAATTTTATACATGCTTATCTGTGAGTATGTGCCACTGGACATAGTGGGATTTATCTCTTAATGGGCATGCATATGCTTGCACTGTCTACTTAAAAAATTGGGTTTTCAAATTTAACAAGCTTTTTGTTGTGGTGCTGTCAGTAGTAGTTGTTACTGCAACATCACATGACCTTTTCCCTATATGTTTTCTCCAACTTGGAATCCAATCTTGTAGATATCCAGGAGGCTTGGCCCTTGAAATGCTGTAGTGGGCATGCTCAGATGGAATAAAGGTATAAGGAGCCATGGTGCAGGACAAAATAACCTTAAATTGAAAAGGACAAGGAGTTTTTCAGGTACAGTGGTGCCCTGCATAATGAGCGATTCATTTAATGACGAATCTGCATAGCGATGTTTTTTTTGCGATCGCAAAAGCGATCACATAACGATATTTTATATGGCCAAACATTGCTTTGCGATGATTGGTACGCATTTTGCTTACCGATTTTTTGCATAATGATGTTTTTTAAACGGCTGATTGACGGTTCCAAAATGGCTGCCGGGTAAAAAAATGGCCCCCCGCAGCATTTTTGCACCCTTTCCTCACTTACCGGGCAGCGAAAATGGCAGCCGCATGGAGGATCTTCACATAACGGTGAGTTTTTTTGCCCATAGGAATGCATTAAACGTGTTTTAATGCGTTCCTATGGGCTTTTTTGCCCCGCATAGCGACGAATCTGGATAGTGCCGATTTTTTTGGAACAGATTATCATCGCTATGCGGGGCAGCACTGTATGTCTCACACCCCTAGTTCTCTCCAGAAGTTGCAAACAGGGTTGGTGATTCAATGGAGGTATGAGGCAGAGGCAGCCAAGGTTAACTTTCTTTTCCTACATGGGGAAGAAGCAAGAGAATCATGTCTAGATGTGGGAAGCTCATGCCCAAGGTAGTTAGCTGTTATCTGTTTTCAGTGATGAGCAAACTCTCCTGAAAGAGAAGCAGCAGCTGCCAGCAGGTGGGGTGACCTACTCATTCTGTCTTTTCCCTTAGAGTTAGGGCATGGGTTCAAAGGCATTCTCCAGCCACTCCAGGTAACTAGTGTCCTATCTGAATTCTTTCAACATTCTGTCTAATCGTGCTATGTTAATAAAAAGAGTTCTCAGGGCATAGCCTTGTAACTCTGCTGGTTCCGACATCTGTTGTCGACATTTCTTTGTTTTCTCTCTGAAGGCTAATTGCCTTCCCTTTGTTCTGTGATCACCCACACCATTCCTTCCTTTGCTCCTTGATCACCTACATCTAGAAGTAATTCAAATGATCCCAAGAAAATCCTGACACAGTAGAGGCATAATGCTAACCAACCTTGAAACTCTGCAAAGCAAAGCATGCTGCTTATATACCACTCCATCATGCTTAAAACTCTCTCTGGGCGGTTTGCAATTATGCAGGCCAATTTAGTTAAGGAAAAGACTCTGGGAGTTAGCAACTCTGACATGACATGACTCAACTGTACAGTTATCAGGACAATAGCATCCATTCCCTGAGATTTCAAGGACAAAACCTGAGATTAGGGAGTTGGTTCTTGTGATGTCATCAAGACAGGCTTTTCTAATAGCAAATTAATTAATGTGTCCTCCAATTAATAGGTGAAACTCTTTTGATTTGTTTGCAACCATACAAATTCTGGACAGATACAAACATTACAGCCAGGTGTAGAGAACTGCAACCAACGGCAATCTATTTCAGATCCATGAATGAATGTATCCATTAGGATCTGATTCCTTACTCATCCCTGTAGATCCAGTTGAGATGCCCAATGCACAGTCTAGTCAGGTTTTATTAGATCAGTTTCAGTTAGTAAGGACTGATGATATTGACAAGGCACGTGCATGCTGTAAAGTGACTGCCTCGTTTATAAGAACCATGCCAATCTTGGCTTTTAATATCCACCAAGAATAAAATCATAAAATGGATGATGAATTCTTCTTTGAAGGAAAGCTATAATAAGGTTTATTCTTAAGAAATCGAATTTGGCCACAGATGATTTGAAGAACTACAGACCCATCTAAAATATTCCTTTCTTCGGCAAGTTAATCAATGTGGTGTTAGTTGACCAGTTACAGGTGTTCTTGGAAAAAATAGTCTGGTTCTATTTCAGTCAGAGTTTGAGCTGTGACATGGTATTGAAACAACATAGATTGCTCTCTCTCTCTCTCTCTCTCTCTCTCTCTGTGTGTGTGTGTTTGTTTGTTTGTTTGTGTGTGTGTAACCCTTCTGGCCCTCTTGGATCTCTCTGTGGCCTTTGGTATAATCAAGCATGGTATCCTCGGTATTCTTCTGGGACAGATTTTGAGTTTAGGGATTGGGGCTCTATTCATGGATAGTTCCAGTCCTTTCTCAACAGCCAATCGCAGATGGTACAGTTTGGAACCTCCACATCTACATGAAGCTGATGGGAGAGGTCATGCAGAAATTTGTTTTTCACTGTCACCAGTATGCTGATGACATGCAGCTCTATTTTCCTGTTTTTTCTTCTGCAGACAGTGATGTACAGGTCCTTGAGCCCTGCCTAATGACAATAATGGACTAAATGAGGGCCAATAAACTAAAACTGAATCTGTATAAGACAGAGATTCTACTGTTAGGAAGACAGTTAGAGAGAAATTTATCTGGCCTAAATGGGGTTACACTCTTCCTGAAGGATTTGGTGCACAGCTTTGGGGGTACTCTTGGACCCAGTACTCTTTATGGAGACTTAAATATCTGCCTTGGCCAAGAGTACCTTCCATCAGCTTCAGTTGATCACCCAATTGTCTCCCCAGCTGGATAGGAAACATCTAGGAACAGTGGTTCATACATTGGTAATATCAAAAACAAAATACTGTAATGCTCTCCTCATAGGGCTCTCCTTGAAAACAGAACAGAAATGTCAGCAGGTGCATAATGTGGTGGCCAGACTGATTACCTGGATTATTAAATTTGATCATATATTCCCAGGCTTGGTATACCTTCATTGGCTCCCAGTCAGTTTCCAAGCTTAATTCAAGGTGTTGTTTATGACCTAAGAAGTCCTTATTAGTTTAGTACTGCAGCATTTGTTAGAACATCCCTCCCAGAAAGCAGCTGTCCATTCCAGCTGCTCCTCTCAATCCATATTGTTAGAAGTGGCCCAAAGAGGGAGGCAAAAAAGGTGAATACAGTACACGGAATTGTGTCTTTTTGTTGTGCCCCCTGGTTTCTGGAACAAAATACCAATGGAGATATTTGTCCCTCCTTATCTTTAGAAAGCTGGTAAAAATGGAATTGGGTTCTTTTAAAGGAGAAAGCTGGGATAAAAATATTTTAAATAAATAATATTTTAAATAAACAATATGTAATATTTAAATTGTTTATTTAAAATAGTTTTATCCTGGCTTCTTTCTTTAAAAGAAATTCCATTTTATATATATTCCCTGCTTCACTTCAAAGGGAATAGTAGTTCAAGTGCAACACACATATACACATCCTTGCACTTAGCCAGTGAGCCGTGGTGCCTGCTGAGAATGGGTGGAGATGGGTGTTGGTGTTCTCAAATCACCTCTACACAGAAATCAAACTTACGCCTCCCTAAGCACCTCTTGTTGTTGTTTAGTCATTAAGTTATGTCCGACTCTTCATGACCCATGTACCAGAGCATGCCAGGCCCTCCTGTCTTCCACTGCCTTCCAAAGTTGGGTCAAATATATGTTGGTAGCTTCAGTGACACTGTCCAACCTTCCTGTCCTCTGTCGTCCCCATCTCCTCTTGCCTGCACATTTTCCCAACATCAGGGTCTTTTCCAGGGAGTCTTCTCTTCTCATTAGATGGCCAAAGAATTGGAGCCTCAGCTTCAGGATCTGTCCTTCCAGTGAGCACTCAGGGTTGATTTCCTTCAAAATGGATAGGTTTCTTCTCTTTGCAGTCCAGGGAACTCTCAAGAGCCTCCTCCAGCACCACAATTCAAAAGCATCAATTCTTTTACGGTCAGCCTCTCACTTCCATACATCACTACGGGAAA